>NC_142165.1:12660345-12972021 GCF_029865625.1 Vigna umbellata | reverse complement strand
TAGTCAAATTTTATGGAAGTTGCCTCATTTGACTTCTCAAAGACTTGTTTTGCCTTTTGCACTTATTAGAGAGATTCAATTAATTTCCCTCGTTTTCTTCTGTTAAAAGATAGGTGATGGAAGCACAAGATTGAAAGCAGTTAGGGTGGTTCGAGTCCTGTGACAAGTTGCTCTTGTTTTTCTAGTTTGAATGGCTAGTGATATTAGCCCAAATCCACTTATTGGCTTGCTACTGCACCGTAGCTACTTATGTTAACAGGTAGGGGAGCGGATTTGTCAAGTTCAAAGGTTTTGCGGGCCATATCTGTAATTTATATTTTTACTATGGCCATATTCAAAACAGTGTTTCCCATTAACACCTCATGTGTTTCACTCAATAAAATCCAACATATTAATAGAATGTCAGTGTCAAATTACATGCATAAACAATAACGACTAGAAAGGAATAGAAATAAAAAACTTACCTCATGGTTCAAAGGCTTCCACAAAAGGTCAGATCCAGCAGTCACTGCCATTTGACCGATGCAGGAAACCACTAGGTCATCAACGTCCTTCACACTCGGTATATTCATGCTGTCATCCAACAAAGTCGGTGGATCTATTACAAGTTGTGAAACAATAGGTCTCAACAACATCTGTGGCCAAGTATGATATTACAGTCAGTGAGGAAATAGAATTAGAAAGAACACTACTGAAGGAAGCTAAAAGGTTAAAAGAATATTTTATTCCTTAAAGGAATGAGAGAAAAGAGAATGAAGAAAATATGCAAAGTATTTTTAAGTGAAATGGAAAAATTCCTAGTACAAATATTTTAAAAAATATTAAGTGGGGTGAGCTAATCAATCAACTAGATGGAAGAAACAAAGTCTTCACTGAACTTTCTCATAACTACTCAAAATCGTGTTGCAACTGTTGTGTTAGATATGTCAAATATTATTTATATTTTATACAAGATACAATTATTATAAAATATACAAGATACAATATGTATAAGATATATATCTAGATATGTACAAAAATTCAAAAAATATAATAACTGTATAATTTCACTTCTGCAAACATATTAAAAATAAAAAGTATTAATAATTGTCATAATAAATCATATCATATAATCTACAAATATTAATGGTGTAAAACTCAATCCATTTTTTGGACCATCCACAGAGAATAGATTCCGTTTTGGTTCATAAAGAGACAGTGCTTCGATGTCTCATTTGTAACAAATATTAAATTAAATTTTTATAACTTTAAAAGGCTTGATACTTAACAAATACATAATTAATATCCAATACTTTGGTATTGGATAGACATGAAGTAAGTGAGTTCTTTATATGCAACAAATTCACTTGCCTGGAAATTTGAGGAGTCCAGAAACTTCAAGGTCCCGGTGTCATACAGGAAACACTTGTGTAAAGATGACAAGACTAGTGCCCTGAGATGCCAAACCTTGATGGAGACGCTGCCTGTTTCTTTTATATTGCCATCATCCACAATCTTGGCCCTTTTCTTCTGATTCCCAGTAGACACTTTCACATCTCCATCATCACTAAGATGATGAACACATCCACCAAGCAAGTGTTTGAAGTAAGGAACAAACAATGACCTACAAGTAAGGATATAACACCTTAAATGGCTGTCTTTGATCATTATTTAAGGAAAAAAAATTAATGTAACATTATAATAACTGAATATACACTAATGTCTACGGGTGTATACACATTATACTCCCTCCAGCTTATTACAATACACGATTTTAAAGAAATTGTTAGTTCTTTCTACAAGACAGTCTATAATTCTCTACAGGTTTCCATATGTTTGCTTTATTAAGCCCCAAAAAATATTATGAGTTATTTTGTTGTGTTAATGAATAGTGAAACGAAAATTATAGAAGTCCTCCATAATGAAGGTTAATTTGGTACATTAGTAATACTTTTTTAAAAAATCAACTAAATTGTTTTCATTGGTCTGTGCGATTATGTTAAAAATGCCATATACTAAGGAGAAGAGGGAGTAATAATTAAGGAATCACATTGAAACTAACTCTCAATTTAATATCGTAAGCAAACTTATATAAAGAAATTTATCTACTGTCATAGGTGGTTGACATATTTACGGTAGTTCAATACACTATTTTCCTATATACATTATAATTCCTAATTTATTAGGGACAAAAAGCTAAACTCTTCTGATAATAAAATAATCACATAGGCCTAAATTTTCAACCATGCTTATTTCAAGGAACATTTCTGAGAAGAACAATTACTAGGTAACCAAAAATAGAACATACGAATGTCAACTTACCGATGGTTCTCTGTAAGCTTATTTACCATGCCATAGAAAGATATGGCCCTATCAATGCTTCCCGTACATGAAGTTCCATCCACTTCAGATTCTACCCACTCTATACTCTTTATGAGAAGGGGCTTGAACATGCTCTCCGTAAGTTTTAGAGTCAGAACAGTCAATGTATTAAGCACACCTTTCTCAACTAAATCAATGTTTTCAATTGAAGGAGGACTTTGCCGGCGCAGATCAAGAGCAACCAAACAAAGGTCAAATACCTTCCCATGAAATGCCACAATGGACGATCTGTCCATTGTACCTATTATGATTCCCAACATATCAAAGACAATAGTTAAGCTTTTATCCCCAGCCTTAATGGCAGCCGGGTATAATTTTAACAAAGGTGGCAATGCAAGTCGAACCTGTAAAAAAGTAAAGAATTGGTAAATAAAACACAAGAACTTTGATTCATACCAGATACACAATACTACATTATATAAAGCCTTACAGGAATTCTTTCAGCAAGAAGCTTTCTTACTCCATGAGCTCTAGATTCCACCTTTGCATGCATTCCTGAAATATGTTCAGGATAAAGCAACAGAATCTCCATGATATTTACAAGGTACGGATTTAAAAATCCACCAAGCTTGTCCACAACTGCCTCCAAAGTGATGAGAAGATAAAAATAGGATTCCATTGTGGCTGATACAACATCACTACTTTTGGGTTTCATATCCAAATTAGACAATACTTGATAAGATGACTTCATCACATTGTCCATAATCTTGGGAAGTTCTGCCAGTGCCTTTGGACCTAGAACATTTATCAGGGCAGCCGTTGCTCTGAGGCAGCTAGAAGTCACAGCTAAGTTATGAGATGCAATATATCTTGTAACAGATTGAAGGCACAGACTAAAAATGGAATTATTGGAAGGGAATATTTCAGCTACAACTTCTAAAGCAGAAACTGCTGCCACTTTCAAGGAGGTATCTGATGAGTCATCAAGTACTCGAATAATTTCAACACATAATTTTTTAAGTGATTCTGGGGAAGTTTCGTTCATATGAAGCAAAAGAGAAGTTGGAGTTGACCTAGAACCCTTATTGTCTTTAAGCCTTAAGCTCACATTTTTATGACTTCTTGCAGCTTCACATAACAGCCCAAGAGCCTGCAGTCCAAGAATATAAAATATCAAAAAGTTTCTCAATGCCCTGTTTTCACAAAACTAAAGATTATGGATTTGTATTTGCGTTCTCATGGTGTGCAGGCATAAAACGCACTTTATTAAATGCTCTATATTAAAAATATATTTATCATTTATGTTTTTGAAATATAAATACACTTTCTATTAAAACTTCACACCAAGATATAGAATCAATGGTATAAAAAATATATATGAATAATACACAATAATATAAAACAAATTCAATGACCACGGTGTCTATCCATCAAATTAAAGGAGCATCTTGAAAATCACTATACCTGACAGAATATTACAAAGTAGATAGAGACGACAAATTATGGTCTACCCTTGAGTCAAAATAATACAAAATCCTATTAAAATTTGTATATTGTAACTATATTAAAAATCATACCTTCTTCCCGACATTTTTATCTGCATTGTGGAGCAATTTAGTTATGCTGTTAATGTACACATAAGGTATCATGACTCCTGCTAGAATCCTTATAACAGCACGCATAGTTTCCTTCAACTCGTTCCTCACAATTACAGGGATGTTCAGTTGCTTTTTTCTTGCATCTACAAGTTGCAAAAGTAAAACAACCTGCTCCATAAGCTCGCCCAATGCCCTCTGCAACATTCAAGAAGCCATAACATTTATTTTAATCATGAATTTATTCATAATTAGAACATTTACACACAAAAAAAAGCATAACACACTACTGTCATTGCCATCTCATTAAAACCAAATACCGCAACCTAGAAAGAAAAAAAAAATATGATCCGTATTTGTTATTGAACATTTCAGTTTATATTTTCATTATCAATATATCTACAAAACAAGTGTTTGTGGGCTCATTCAAAGATTAGAACATTAGCAGAAATATAAGTATACAACACTAATTGCATTACCATCACACAAAAAACAAAGTCAACAGCTGAATATGAACCTAAAATGAAATATCAAACAAATATAATTTATGTCAATATTAGGATCCAATTGCAGCAAGTATGGGATTCTGGGGAAAAGTTTGGCTTGAACTCTCTAAGTACAATGGCTAGCTCTAGTGGTGCAGTCAAAAGGTTCTTCTATCAATTTGGTTTCAAATATTTCCACCACAGCCAACCGACGTGGGTGCGGTGGCTGGCTACAGTGTGGGATTCTAATTGCAGTGTACAAGAATTTAGCCCCACATGGGAAGTACAGGATTTTGTTGTGGGGTTTATAAGGTCTTGCTCTCGAAACACAATGGCTAGCTTTGGCAGTTGTTCTCCAAACATTCTTATCAGATAAAGACGATTAGACAACATTGAATCATTATATAAACTACAGAGGTCTGTGGAATTCAGCCTTAGTTCAAGAGTGTCCACATAATTTGCCAAAATTTTTTAATTAAGGTCTCAACAACACACTATTATCTGTCAATAGGGCACAGGACTGGAAAATTTATAAGTTATTTATGAAAAACATGACACAGGTAACATTAAAACTTTGCCATGTAGAGAACATTGAGATCATATAACTATCTAGCAGCATGCATCTGATTTGGATTTAACCTGAATGACAGCGGCATCTTCTCTTGATTCCAACTTAAACACAAATTCTGGATCTTGCAACTTTTGCAAAGAAAATTGCATCACAATAAACAACTCCAGGAGCTGTGTCTGGTCAACATCTCTATTCACCCTCTGTTCAATCAGCATGACTAGAGAAGGAAGCCAAATCTTACTCGTAAACTGTTCACAAATTTGCACTGCAAATCTATATTCCCACTCCTTAGTATAAAATGTTAAATCATCTGCTGTCTCAGCATTAAGAAAACAACTGGTTTTCTTTGAAATTAGCGAACGGAAAAGTAGGATAAGCAATGACGATAAGCTTTTCTCCTCACCCAAAGTTCTGCAAAACAGCCATCATTATAAGATGCACATCCCAAACCAATGGCTAAAGTGTCAACAATAGCAGATCATGTGTAGAAATAGAAGAATACCTTAATAAATATAGCACAAATGACAGCCTTCTGTGTTCAACAATTTCAGGAAATATTTCCATGAAAATCTGTAAGGAAAAAAAGTACATATTAAAAGTTTGATCTGAAAAGATTCTTTACATGAAGCAACAGAAGAGACATGACATCCAAAAACCGTTTCCATGAAAACCAACCTTCAGTAGTTTCTCCACATCATCTGTCTTAGAAAGCCAATAAGGAACAATTGCAGATATAAGATCCTCAAAAACAATCCTTGAATGGTCATCAATCTACAGGCATATAAAAAGAGAAATGGTGACACCACAATTCGTACACAGAATTAATCATTAATAATCCTTACTAAATTGAACTATGAAGATTTTTTCTCTTTAAACACGGTACTAAAGACAAGTTGCAAGAGCTAAAAAGAAGCATTCTACTAGTTTTTAATAAAATCCTAAATGGTAACTAACAAGCAGTTATTAAGAAATAAGGCCTTAAAACAAGTGGCCGAGGTTCTCCAATATAAAGCAGATCCCAATAATTGAGGCAGGGATTGTAAGATTCTCTACCCTACTCAACAAATGATTGTTAACCAGTGATGCATGAAGGAAACTCAGGAATAACAGAAATGCCTATAGGATTTGGTACTATAAAACCAGTTGACATTAGGCAAAGTTGTCCAACAAATCATGTAATTAAGATAGTCAATGGGTGAATTTGTTACTATAAAACCAGTTCACATTAGGCAAAGTTGTCCAACAAACCATGTAATTAAGATAGTCAATGGGTGAATTTGAAACAAGTATGGACAAACAAAAAGAGAAAGATATAATAAGCCATTCTACCGAAATGACAACCATACCAACATGGTAGAAAAGGATATAATAAGCTATTCTACTCATAGAATGCCTAAGCTCAACAGAAAAACTCTATATTAACAAACCTGTGTGACGGCTGCATCTCCAATAACTACAAGAATATCGAGCATATACTCAAAAACTTCTTCTGGATAAACTCTAGTAATAGCAGAAAGAACAGAAAATATATGGTTGCGGGTGATAACTTCAGAGTTCTGGGCACACCCTATCAGTAGCTTAATGTTAATTTCACTTTTAATATTTTCCTGTCAACAACGATAAAACACTATATAAGGATATAACCAAAATAGCGAAAGGTAGTCAAACTAAGTTATCTAACATAATAAATTTCAAAGCTTCACAATTAGGATGCATACATTCAGTGAGGCAATGCTTTTAAGAGAAATAATTATATCCTCCAGGATTATCAATAGAGTCTGTTGAATATGATATATTGTGCTATTGTTGGCTTCAGAAGAACTTGATTTTTGGCTTAACCTTTGCACAGGTATAAAGGACTCGTTCACGCATTCCTCTGAAAATACCTTGCTAAGAAGCTTAAATAAGGATCCTAACAGTAAATGCCTGCAACAATCAAATTGAAAATTAGGACAATTAAATGCATCAATCGCTAATCTCGACAGTACACATAATGTAACGTTCAGATTCAGAATTAAGCAAACACCTATTTGTTATGTCCTTCTTCAATAGCAAAACATCAAGAAGGGAACTAAGGATATAGACTGGATTATCTCTTCTCCATATGTTATTAGAAGGATCTTCAGCATCTTGGTGTCCAACCAATTTTTGTTTCTTCACCGCCTTTTCATTTGAAGAACTAACTATAAAACTCTTCAGTGCAAGTATGAGATCAAGCATGTAGCCAACAGTTGAGAAACTAATCTGCAATTCCAACATATCCCCAATTATTCTCAATTTCATTTCTTTTCATCCAATTGTGGAATACTAAATTGGAAGAACCCTCCCACTACATTAAAAAGTAACAGGGCAACAACAAATAACATTTAAAGTGAAAAACAACTAGCTGCTTCAAAAGGCCATGGCCATCGACAAGAATGGAACTTACGTATTGAAATTTTGCCTCAGGTCACAACCATATTAACTGTTTAATAATTTCCGAAAGATGCTATCTACTTGTTCATTTAACAAAGCTACAATTAATTAACAATATTAATGATGTTATTACTCAAGTTTTAAATAGAATGTCATAAAAACATTTGTATGAACTCAATCATATGCATAAATGCACAGGGGTTCTCAAACATGTAAACAAAAAGTGTTTCCAGAAAGACCAAGGCTAATAAATAGAAGATATATTGATTGTTAAGATTTCTCTTAAGAATAAGACCTTAAACTTAGCTCAACCCCATAAAACTGACTTATAAAGTGAGATTTGCACCCACTTATATGTCAATATGAGACTTCCAACACATCCCTCTCATGCCGAGACATATACTTCTCATGTGTGGGACCAGACATTGATGGATGATCCGATAACAACTTGATACCGGGTAGAACAATAGACCCCACAAACAACAAATTTCACTAGAACAAGATCTAATTCACGACTCTGATACCATGTTAAGTAGACTTTAAGTCTAATTCAACCTCATAAAACCGGCTTGTATGGTATGTTTTGCAGCCATTTATATAAGTGTTTTCAATTTTTATTTAAATATTCATACCATTTGTTAACCATCAGTACTTTAAAAACAATTTAAACAGAAAATTCACTGTGGAATGTGTCTTCACCTGTCAAGTAAAGGGGCATCTGGTTTACAAAATGTTTTATATTTTTACTACCCCAGTCCCAAAAACATAAAATAATAAATAAACACCCTTTCCAAAGGGAAGTTCCAGATAGAATAATACCAAATAATTAAGTTCTTTGCAAATAACCACTAAAAAACCTTACACTCCAGAAAGATACATTAAAAAAGGAACTAACCAAGAAAACACATGGTTAATAACATTTGATTATGAGCAAGAAACTAACATCTATACGCATTAATGCCTCTTTAGTTGCACGTTGTACATCACCATTACCATTACGCCACAGAAACACAAGCTCACAAAACAAATGCTCCTGGAAGGCATAAGAAAAAAAAAGTAGAAGTTAGGACTCAGTACGGGCTACCTTGGTATTTTTTTTTTCATTTACACAAAAAGGGAAAATTATCACACATTTTATCGCATAAAGCAAAGAAAAGGCAGCAATCATTAGATCAACTCATCAATAATCAAGAATGACAATAAAACCTTCACTTCATTCTTCAAGTCCACATAGAATTTACTGTTGAGTTTGTTCAAAACAGCGATACAAGGCTTTACACAGGCAGGGTCATCCGAATTCAGGCCCCCAAACTGAAACATCAAGAGAATGAAGTCAGTAAATTCAAAATAACAATACGCATTATGCGAAAAATATACAAAAAGTTTCTCACCCGCAATGCTTTCACTAAAAGATCTTGTAGATCATTTCCACCAGAGGGAGATGACATAACACAGCTCTACAAATAAAGTGGAACAAATTCACACCTAATCTCAGAATAAAGGTTCCACCAGTTAAAACTAAACTCAAAACACATACCTCCAGCAAAAGGCACGTTATCTGAATTTCATTGTCTGACAATTTTGGACACGACAGACTGAGTTTTTCATAGTATTGCATAAGAAAAGTGAACAACAAAGAGCCAACTTCTGGAACATGCATAAGGGCATTCCCAATTCCTTTGAACAAGGATAAAATCATTAGCTGCAAGGGATATCAACTAATAAGTTACTTCCTCACAGTCTCAGGATTGCATAAAAACCCACATGTAACACTGTCAATCTGATATGAACATATGAAACCTTCATATATATCACTATATCTAATATATCTAATATCTATAGCTATAAGATAAATAGCAAAAATAGAAGAGAGTGAAGACATCAAACCTTTCCATAGTTAGAGAGTTTCAGCGTGGAACCCAAAATGAAGGCTATAATTCTTATTTTCGTAGGCTGATCAAACCTGAAGAGATGTGTTTGAAAACAATGTGGAATAAAGGATCTCAAAAATTAATACAAATGAACACTTTTCCAAGGAACATTGTTCACAAAAAGTAAAAAAAGAAACTACAAATAAGCAAAATCAAAAAGGTCTAATTAAGATGGAGAAAGCTACACGATGATTCACAGAAATTTGCATCGAACAATGACAATAAGTATCAGAACCAAGAAAAACTGAATATTCCTAAATGGCTAAACCTACTCTATCCCCCCTCCATCTCAACAAAACAAAACAGCAGCTTAAACTCCACAACAAAGATAAGCCACACAATCTGAAACAATAAACAGATTGTAAACAAATAAACAAAAAAGAAAAACATTATTGTAAATCAAATCAAACAATGTTAAATCTATATTTGACTGAACATCTGTGAGGTGAAGCAATTTGCACCTTCTATCCTTCTTCATCCTCTAATATAATGCTAAGATTAATTCACAAAATAGTTAAGGTGCCCAAATCACATACAAATCCAAGCTGTCACAGTTGCAAAGAAGGACCACTTTGGGACATTGATGAAATTATGGTTTATATTGTCATTTTATCAATACTTGCTGGCTTACTTTTTTATTGTAGAGTCCTTTGTCTTTAAGTGAAGCCTCTTGTGTAGCAGTCTTAATTGCAACAACAAGGCCGGTGATATAGTCCCACATTGACAAGCAATAGAGCAAAAATATATGATATAACTAGGAGAAAACCCTCTCCTTACCATCAATTCTTTGTGGTTGAGTTATGCCCAAACCCAAATTATAAAATGTAGGAGTCTATAATAGTTCCAATGTTGGTTCATCTACAGTTGCCACACTGTAGGCTGGAAGTCCTAGGCATGATAGGGAGTTTAGAAATTTGTCTCAGTTGTGGTTAACCCAAGGTAGCCTTGGTTGCAGCATCTATAAAGGTTGCTTTAATTGCAACCTCAAGAGTTTTTATTTAATCACATATCAACCAAACAAATAGCAAAAGTAGTGTATAAGTAGAGGATTGGATTTTAAGTCGAATCATTTAATTAAACTTGAATTGGATATTTTTTTGGATTTTGAAAATTCAAACTCAAGGAGATTTAAGACAACTTGGACCGGACCACACCAAAGCCAAGTTTGGTTAAGCCAGACCTAGGTTAGATTGCAGTCAAAGATAGGCCAGGTCAGGCCCAACATCAAGTCGTATTTGGCCTAAGTCAAGCTAGGCTAGGAAAAACCTAGATAAGTCTTGGATAGGTCGGGCCATATTAGAGATTGATGTAAAAACATTCAGTTCTTCAATTGAATGTTAGTTTTCTGTTTTCTGTAACCTATTTAGAAACCTTTAGAGCTTATATATACTCGCCTTGTATTCTGTGATTTCATTTAACTGAAATATCATACAGTTCAGTTTTGGTTTAATCTTTTCTTCAAATCGTTTTTTTGATAGGCCCAAAAATTAGTTCGACTAGAACCATGTTTAGTTGGTTGGTCTAAGCTCATTGAGTCTTTCAAGGGGATAAACAGAAGAGATTTGGTACCATTGAGTTATGACCAAACTCATATATTAGAAACCTAACACCATCTCCTATCCAAAACTTTAAGACAATGGGTTTATGGTGTCTTTTTTCTTATATGTTGCTCAACTTCCTTATTTCTACCAAATGTGGGACACTCACTTGGGCAAAGTTGGCCCACAACAGTCTGAATAGAGATAAGCCTACAAGGTCAAGGCCAAGTCAAGCTAAGTCAACGAGGCTTGAGTCTAAGTCAAAACAGGTTGAGCCCATGCCATGTTGAGTTGGACCTTCAAATCCAAGTTAGACAAGACTCAGATGGAGTTGGGTCAAGCTTGGTGCATGTCAAGATAAGTTGGGTGAGACCAAGGTCAAACTGTGTTGGTTGGGGCCTAGGGCGGGCCATGCTGGACAAGCCCTAGGTTGGGTTGAGTAACTTCAAGTTTGAGTCAAAATCAAGCTAAGTCCTGTTGGATCCAAGTTGGGTCGAGTCTAGGTAGAGAAAAGTCAATTCAGGCCTATGTCAGGAAAGGTTGGGTTGGGCAAAAGGAATGCAAAGTTGGAAGGATCTTCAAGAATCCAATCCATGATCACCACTAGTCATTTGTCAAACATCATCATTTAGATTTTAGAAACGAAAAGGCTTACAAGGGGACTTTATCCAAATGTTCCCCACATTTAAGAAGATCAAGTATACTATGCGGAAAAATATTTCACAAAGCAGCAGCTAAAGCAATGAATATAAAAAACAGTTCTACAGAAATAAAGTGCAGCTATTGAAATAAGAATGATAAGAATTTCTATAATAACATAAAAAATACCTTTTTTCAACATTTTGAGGTACCAAAATGTTTTGATGCTCCAAGTTGTTTGTAAAGGATGAGCTCAAAGTGGATGCAAATAGTGAAGGAAGAAATTTCTTGTCGGACAATATGAATGTTTTCAGCTGACTCATCAGGGAGAGAAGCTCACCCACGAAATGAAACCATGAGGCATTGTTCCCTGTTCTTATCAGTATTAGATACTTACAAAGTACTAAGGTGAAATTAATAAAGCATTGCGGACTACATCAGATTATTCTAACATTACCATTTTTCTTGCCAGCATGCTCAAAATGACACCACAATGTATACAATGAATCAATACAGTCCATGGCAGCAACCCTTATATTCTGGAAGAAATTAGAAAGATGCAAAGAAATTATCAGCAGCCAACAACACTCCCACAAAAATTTAAAAAAAAAGAAAAAGAAAAAACAGCAAAACCATGAATAAAAATAACTTGAGATACGTTGACAAGACAATTTGCCAACAATTACAAATAGGCAATATACAGAAAAGAGGGGGAAAAATAGCAAGTTTAGAGAATAAAGCTAACAGAATCGTACCTGAGTATCACTCGCTAAAGGAACAAGAACAGACGGGAATTCAGCTAAAAGTCCAAGTTTCCATCTATCTGGTTCCAGGCTACACAGAAATGCATAGCATTGAAGACTTTCAACCTGGACTGCAGCAGAAACACCTGCAAAATGGAATATTCAACCCAAAAATCAAGCCAATTGGAACTTATATGACTTCTGAACCATAAAATGTTAGCTATAGAATACCTACGCAGTTTGGAATTATAACAACACAACTGCACTTGCATAGATGGAAAAACACTAAATTTGGTTGGGCATATATGCATTAATTAAACATATATTAATGCTGTGATTAGAATCAGACAAACAAAGATATTTAAAAGCTCTTTTGGTGTGAGATAAACCCATGGACTCCACAAATATCTCAGTTTTGAATAAAAAATTAGAATAAATACTTATAAAAAAAAGACAGTGTAGAAGGCTCTGGACTGACTTTCAATAGCAACTTCAACCTAATGGTTCCAAAGAATAAAATTCCTCTTCTCCAACAGAAATCATTTGCACAAAAGTACTAAAGAAGTAGATGAAAGGATAAAAGGGGCTTACCATAGAAGTGCTTAAGGATTTAGAATTTACCCAATAGTCCACGTGAATTTACCCAGGTTTACTCAGAAAAGAGTTTAATAGTGAGTTAACTCGTTTTCTCAATCTAGGATCACAAACTCGAAAGAGTTTAATGCTAACTTGAGAGTTTGACACCCTTGCTCTCAAGTACCACTCTCATAAATTTATTCTTCAAGTAAACATTCTATTCTCACTTCGAAAAAAAATACTTTGAGAAGAGGGTTTCTCTGATATTAGTTTTTCTAAACATCATATATACTTCAAATACAAGAACCAATGCATCTTAAATTGTTCTCTCGTAAAATGATTTGGCATTGGATATGTTTGCACTGTTAATAAATATTAATAGACCACCCCGTTGGGAAAAAAATACAATCCAGCATATCCACAACAGAAGTATCAAAAACAGTGTCCAACAAAAAGCCATGAGAATCAAAATAAAAAAGATCAAGTATATAGCAACCTTCCTCTGTGAAAAACTTAGACAAGAGACAAGAAGGTGATATTCTGCACTGCACTGCTAAGTGATGGAGGTGTTTACGGAATGCATGCTTCAATTTTGAGGAGGCAAAAAAAACAAACAGATTCCTTATCTTGCTGACCCACTTATCACCATCACGCTGCATTTTGTAAAAGGTTCATTCATCCAATCAGTGATGGAAAAAAAGGAGTCTAGTAGCAAATTCTGAGAAGGATAGCAAGTTCATAAGACATTGATTACAGGATTACAAAAATGACAAAGGAATTCCTAACCAGCAGAATGTCAGAAGGTGCTACAGATAGTAGTAGTTCTAACAGCCTCCAAAATATGCAAATCATAACCTTCACGTTTATAGGCCTTAGATTGGCATACAAAAGATCTTTTAAGAAATCCTTGCACTGCCACTCTAGCATTTCAGAATTGAACTGCAAAACAATTCCCAACAATTGAAACAGTAACAAGTAAAAATTAGTTTCTCAGCACAGAAAAACGAGACAAATAATGAACTAAGAAAAACAGCATGCAAGTAAATCCTATGTACCTCATCCAATACGACATCAGCCCCTACTGAAGTTTCCCACTCAGCCTTTAGAAAAGGAAATAGACATTCAAATAGTGCATAAATGTCTTCTTCGTCTTTGATCACAAGAAAAAAAGTCAATTAATTACAAGTTTATGACTAACATCTAATAGAAAGAAACAAACTACAACTAAGGAAAGCTACGATATAGCTCAAAACATTTATTTCTGACATGTGTCAAAACGTTATTGTTTTCAATCATTCAAAAAAATAATATATTTATGTAGTTATGAACTGTGAAAACATGCATAGACAGACGGTAAGCGATAGTTATGGAATTACTTTTCTTGATCTCAAAAAGTACCATTACATTGGTATGTGAAGGCAAAATGAAATCCTAATAAAAGGAAACAAATCTCCTAAAATAAAGCAAACAAATCTCCAGGTATAGAGACTCTAAATCTGGAGCAAATCTACCAAATCTCTTCATCCCAATCCCTTGACTTTAGGGATTTCTTACAAACAAATATATATTCATTATCCGATCAATCTATTTTTACTGTACACCAAATGTGCAATATTTACTCCCATATCTCGACATTGACTATTTCTGAAAATATGTAATTCAAAAAGAGAAGGAGAAAGCAAACCTTTTGGTTTTATACAAAGAGACTGCAAGAGAACAAAAAAGAAGAGTGTCTTTGACAACTCCAAATCACTGCAGCATTCCACAAACCAATTAACATGGTCTTCAGGATGGACCAAGAAATTTTCAGCCATTTTATTGACAATCTTCAAGTTAATTGAAGATAAACTTCCAGGTATCAATGCCTGCAATTTTACTTCCAAGAGTCAGTAAAGTGAAAGGCAATTGCCAAATTCTTTTGACAAACATATTTAGGAGTGGCTTTGCTTACTGATGAATAACTAATGACTTTGATAAAACCCTATATATGTACTAGTGTGGTATTTGATTTAGATATCGGAATATGTCCAACACTTTCTGTATTTATACAATTATTTCATTTATATCAGATTCAAATCTGATTTATTTTTCTTTCCTCCCATCAAGGGATCTTGTAAATTTTAATTACTCCCTTCAACTACTGTACCATTATAAATAAAGTTAAGGAACCTTTATGCTCAAGCATTTCACAATATTTAGTGTTCTTCAATACTAGTGACATATCATGTTCATGTCCTGGACACTTTCGCCAATCCTAGAGAATCCTGAGTTTGACAAACTTGGGTTTTTTTGACAAATAGATTTAAATTTCTTCTCACTGTAAGTTATACATTAAATATAAATTTAGAGCAAACTAGTTCAAAAGGCAGATACTTACCACTTCTCCCGATGAAGCCATGAAAATATTCTTATAAAGTGGCCAGTTTATTTTGTTGACTAGTCCCAAAGCTTTTACATTCAAGCTCTGTGTCTGCGCAAAGCAAAATAAGAGCAAGGGAAATATAAAAACAATTTAGTTAGAAGAAACAAGATCATAATATAATAAATTTTTTATCCAAAATACAAATTAATCAGAATTTAGCCACTACCTGGGTTAGAACAATGAGTAATGGAAAAATCATAGCAGCAATGTTTTTCAAGTAACCGGTATGATCACCGAAGTAAGAGATAGCTTTCTTTAAACAAGTGACTGCAACTTCACCATTTAGACTATCGCTATCAGCAGAACCTACAAGAAAATGAGGTGGTTAAAAGATGCAGTGGAGAAAGAGCACAAAGTAATTGTTTTATTCCCATTATTTAATTCCACCAGCCACTCTATGGTTAGATGCATCATCCTTGATGAATCTCTAATATAGAAACAAG
Organism: Vigna umbellata; assembly: GCF_029865625.1. Lineage (NCBI taxonomy): Eukaryota > Viridiplantae > Streptophyta > Magnoliopsida > Fabales > Fabaceae > Vigna > Vigna umbellata. The sequence goes on along the minus strand of NC_142165.1, from coordinate 12,956,362 downwards.
CAAAAGACCATTTGTTTAAAGACTACCAAAACACAAACATCTCTGTGAAGCCAAATTCATCCATATCCATGGACATAACAGAACTGGAATAAGTTTATTAGACCAAAACAGGAAACAACAAGCTGTAACTTTTTGAAGACAATATATACTCGAGTAACAGTAGAACAGCAACAATTTACACATTCCTCAGAACATGTTTTGGTGAACTAGAACCAACAATCCCATCACTATGCTTCCATTCTTCTAATTTAAACTTTAATACAGACATTATGCAATTAAATTTTCTTAATAATTGACTGTACAATCTAAGATAAGCATTGACAGCTCGAATCATCATATGGTGAAAAACTCCAAAAAGAAGCATATGACCCAACAGCTATAACTATCCAGTCATCATAAAGGAAAAACACATTTTGATACAAATAAACATAAAAATGGACAACCAGACACCCTTCAACAAAGAAATGGACAAGAATGGGATCGATGAACAAATTAATCCCAATAGACACGTTCAAAAAACACCAAGGAGACTTAGACATTTATAAGACCACATTTATTTCTCTAATCATAACTCCCACCACTAACATTCATACATCAAAATCCATACAGAATGCATTCAAAGAACAAAATCCTTTTCCCAATATACCAATAAGTCAATGCACGCTGCATTTCATTGTAGTGCCACAACACAACATAAACATATAGGATAAACTTCTACCTAATTATTTATAATATACCACCAATTACCTGAAAGCAGTTTGTCCATGCATCTTCTTAGCACATTCAGTAGTGCATCAAGAAGCTTAGAAGAATCTATTACATTTGACAAGCCATCAACACGTAAAGCTGCTTGAACAACTGTTAGTTCTGTATCATCTAGCAGTCTTAATATGGCCTCTTGAACGTTTATAAGATTCTGATAACCAAGATGTATGTTGGGGTTAGTCAAAAGTCAAAGACTTTGAATACGCAAAGACAGCATCAACTCATCCTAACAAAATCTCTGACCATATTATAAATATTTCCCCAAGAAAATGATATCAATTCATAATTTCATTCATAAATAGCATAAACCATGATGATAATCAGTTGATGCATAGCTTATTGATATAATTGATTATGGCAGACCAAAAACTCATTAATAAACTACTCAATGCTACCACAACCAGACCTTTGGCCTGGTACCTACAGCAAACTTCTTACTAGCATTTTCCATTCGTAGTCAGACATTGCAGGGTAATACAATATATCAGAATTTCTAAATACAACAAGTATTTAAAACTGGTATTTGACAGCAACATTTGTTAGCTCAACCATGTCCTACGAATAAAATATAAGAAAAGTAATATGCCACCAGTATCAGAAATTACAAGTACTGTACACGAGGAGGAATCAATTTACAGCATTCTAACTTACACCCGATCTTGCATCATTAAAAAATTAATTTTTTGTTGAACCAACAATTGATTTATAATAACATATTACCAAAATTTATCTATGTAAAATATGGACGGTAAGAAGAAAATTAAATGGTTTATATTTTGTAAAATATGGACAATAAGAAGAAAAATAAATGCTTTATATTTTCAAAGAATACATTAAATTAATTTTGAAGTATATAATTGATGTGTCCAAAAATTTGGATTAACCTAAAACAGCTTTCGAGATAAAGTTATACAGTAAAATGTTATTAAATGGCGAGAGTGGGTGTAACTTATACCAAACAAAGGAGGAAACAGAATTTAATGTTCTTTACAAAAAAAATTGGCACCAAAAATGCTTTACAAAATATATACAAACAAATGAGAAACAGAATTTAATGTTCTTCAAACATTGTGAAATGAAAAATACAAATTAATGGAAACATAAGGTTTTTGGAAGGATGGGAAAACTAGAAGAGCAGATATACCTTTGAACCATCCTTGGTTTCCGGAATAACAGAATAATCTAAATCAAGCAGTGTAGCACGACGAACATCAGCCTATAACATCAAAATTTATCATTATTGTACATGATACACATATAGATTTATATAAACCAGATATTCAATAGAAGAGCTATAGTAGTACCTTCGGATGATACAGGCCAAACCAAACTTTTGAGTGTGAGATATCAAGTGCAGAATCCAAATTTCCATCTAACAACTTACACAAAACCTTATACAACGAATCATCTTTCTTGGAACGCGCTTTGTTTTCCTGTTAAACATATTCAAAGTTGAACACATTATAAACTATCAGACAATGCATGAGAACAAAAAAGCAGAAAATTCATCAGCATGCCTGAAGGAAATGATGAACTGCACCACGTAGTTCCGAAGGGTACTTTGTATTGAAAATAATCAGAATCTTCTTTGCCCAGCCAGCTAACCAACAATTGACAAACCAACATTATGAAAATAATCTAAGCAACCAATATTAACAGACTAGTTGTAGATTTCTATTAAAAAACATAAAGCCAGTAGAGAGCTAAGTTAGAAAAGGCAACAAAACAAAATAAAAATATACACCAACTACTAAAAACATAAAAAGCACACATTTTAATGATTTAATGTGTTATTTAACAAGATCATACTATGATACACAATTAGATGACACCCAGTTCATTAGACAGTTAATCAACTGAGTTAATGATGTCTAACCACACTCAACATGGATTGTTGGCAGCATTAATGTATTGAACAGTAGTCTATGCAATTCCTTGATTCCTTGAGTTACTGTTCATCTTTTTTCACAGTCTTTGGACTTCCTTATAAATCCATACATGCTATTCAAAGGTGAAAGTATTAAAAAATGAGTGTGTAGTTTCTAAACAAATAAAACTTCCCCTGTTGAAGGCATTAGACTTCAAAGTCAAATTCTAATTTTCTTTCCCAAGTTTCAAACTATTAAAGAATGGACTAAAGCTCCTTGACAATGGCATCATTTTCAACAGTGTGATCCAAGAGTTTGGCTTCCTATTAACAGGAGCTTTCCATGCAGTATGAATGAGTAATATCAGCATTCGATATAATGCTATGCTTTGCTCTGGTGTTTCAAATGCCAGTTCTTATTATTTATATAGACAATACATGCCTTTTCTTACGTAATACTGATACAGAAAACAAACCAGTGCTATGTAGAACTATTTTAACATCATATATATATATTGCACAGAAAGTTCTGATTCGGGAAAATAATTTCCCAATAAGCTAACAAATAAAGCTTCTTTGCCTAAAAAAGAAGCTAATACAAACACAGAGTAAGTTCAAACTTAACAGTTAAAGAAAACTTACTCATAACATAAAAAGGCCCGCATGATCATTGCTTTCAGAATTCAGAAGAAAATACAAACAGGTACAAAAAAAATTGTTTACAGAAGCTTCTAAAGGTTCATTGATTCACTCTCAATATGAATTATTATTAAGCTCAACCTTATGAATTACAAAAAGATATATAATTAGGGGTACAGAACTAAGTAATGAGCTCTTTACAGTACAAAATCAGATGTACCTGACATGGAAGAAGTTGAGTCACCAACTTTTTGTGATAATTTCACACAAGTTGAAAGAATTGTCATGACCACGTGATCAACAAAACTGTTTATGGGGATAATTTCTATCAAGGATAGCAAAGTCTGCTGACAGTATTCATCAGAACTGCAATCCGTAGTTGTTATAATCAACACAAGACACAAGCCTCTATAAAATATGACTTGAAGCATATATGCACAGAAAGACAATCATACAATGCTCACCTGCAGTCAATCAGGGAGTCCAAAAGCACACGAAGAAACTTTTCAATATTGAACTCCTTAGATAATTCTGATAAAACCCCTGCCAGGTCCCTACATAATTAAAAGGGATTAACTATGGTATAAATATAAATAAAGAAAAGGGAACAGTTCAAGGACAGTGATTATGTAAAAGTTGAGCAGTTCAATTTGACTACCTTATTTTATTTAAAACCTCCAAGGCCTTCGTTGGTAGGATTTCAACATTTTGAGACTAAGAAAAATTCCAACATAACAAGTTAAAATAAAAATATAGCAAGATTCAGAAATAGATATTGCATTCTGAAAGGAAATTGGATAAATACTATTTACCACCCAAACATCAAGGATTACACTAGTACCTGAACAACATTTATTAAAGTAATAAGGGACAATCGAAACCAATAGATATCTGTCATCTGTATAGCCTCGCCACAAGCAACCTCAGCAACTGAACGTATCAGACTATTCAAAAGCTTGGGAGCTAATGCAGCTTTGTTTCCAAGCAAACCAATGATCATCAAAGAACCAGCCTGCATATGAGGAAAATTTGAAAAGACAATTGTTTCACAAGGTACCAAGAAACGTAGCACAAAAATTGTTAGAATATGTCAAATAATTTACTATATCTTAAATCATGTTTTAGTATTAGTTTGCCAATATTCTCATAATATCTTAAGATTGCTCAATGATTAAAGTAAAAAATAGTTAGAGTTAGAGTTTCTTGTTTAAGAATATACCATGACATTGCAAATCATTATAACTATGACCAGTATAGGATCATCCAAAGTCTCTATTTTCTACTTTACCTCCCTCTACACCTAAAACCTCACCTTTCAATACATAAAATAAGTCCTCAAAATGAGGTCAAGCATACATATAATATAATCACAGTTTACGATTGTGATAACACAGTTCCCTCAACATTTGTGGATAAGTAAAGGATCAGATCCGAGATAATGCTATGATATCAATTGCTTAAACATATCGTATAGATTGTAACATGAGCTTGTCTAAGAATATTCTACATTTATGGAAACAAACTATAAAGAATGTACGAAATAATTTAAGACAATAGACAAAGAAACAGTGAATAACACTTGTTAACAAAGTGGGTTAGCCTCACTTGTACCAAATTATAAACGCTACATGACTATTCTTATTAGTGATGAGTAATATTGCATTAGAGGATATTTTGGAACAGAAAAGCAAATTCATTAAGTCTACCATCGGCAAGTAAATAAACAGCAAACTAATGAGAAAGTAGTCACAAAATATATTGCAGTGTGATGTCTAAATATAATCAGTTCTAAATTCTAATGCACAGAGATAATTTCCTTTGAATCTAACCTTGTGATCTGAAACTCCATTAATGCCAGGCTGAAGACCAGATACCACAAAAGGAAGTATCCTCTTTACAAGATCATCGTCTACAGTTACAACAGTACCCAAAACCTCAACAAAAACAGCAGTACAAAAACCAATAAAAAGCCTTGAAGGTTGAGACTTTTTAGACGGAGATGCCTGTAACCAAATGCTCTGATATCTAATTAGATTCCAGTAGACCACTTCCAAATTCACAACTAAACACAAAAAAGAAAATTACTTACGTAGTTGCATAGAGCATCTAATATGCCCTTGTCACGGATGCACTGCTGCACTATGACCATCCTAGGAGGCGGTGCACCAGACGCTTTAACACCATCAAGAAACCCCCATTTAGTATTCCTTTACAGAAATTAAGTGAGACATTAGAAGCCAAACTAATAGTTCACATCAGAAGCCAGTCAAATAGTTCATATCACAAGCAAACCAAAAACACATAATCATATCTTTCTAACCTTGTATCAAGTATCTGTACTATTCGAACGAACGGATGTGTGTCATGGTACGGCAAAGAACACAAAATCAAATCCTCGACGTTGTACACATGAATCCTGAAACTCAAAACAGACCACATAAAAAAAACAAAACAGAAAAGGTAAAGGAGGCGGGGCAAAATGAGATTATCAGCATAACACCTCGAAGAAGAAGACAATCCATAACACTGTTCAAGCAACCGTAAAATATCAAAATCAAGTCAAGTACTCACTTGTGTCTACGTATCAAGTACTCAAGCGTTTTAAGAGCAGGCCTAAGAAGAAAATATCCAGAAAGCAGTCTTAAATACGAAGCAATGGAGACATTAAGTTGATTATTCTGTTCTATTCCCATCAACTCTCTATCCAACTCCTTACTCCTGTGACTAAACAAATCGTTCTTATAGTTCCTGAACCGCTCATCCTTGCCAATAAGAACCTCTAAACCTGAAATAGCCAAAAAAATGTCAGCAAACACAAAACAGAATATAAAGAAGCAACACGCTTCATATGCTCCATTCGTCACGATTAGCATAGTGCAAAACTTTATTGGATTAGGTGAATTGCACAGCTGCACCAGCTTGGTTGAAAAGAGAATGAGTAAAATGAGAAGCAAATTGAGAAGATTGACCTTCAAGAGCGAGGGAGAAAAGAGTTTCGATATCGATGTCGGCGGCTTCTTTGGGATCGAACAATATTGAAGGACGGGTGAATGGTCGCTTGAGAGGCTCGGAGTCGGCTTTGGCGAAGGACCTTAGAGTTTCTAATTGCGAGGCTAAGGAGGTCGCCATTGTTAGGGTTTAGCACCAAAACGAAGCTTAAACAGTTTTGGTTTTGGTTCTTCTGTTTATGCTTCTTCTGATTCTTCTCTCCGGAGCAACCAAATTAAAACAAAAGGAAGAAAGTATTATATTTGTGGCACTCTGAACTACCTTAGGGTTTAGGGTTTTTGTGTTTCAAATGGTCAAAGCTCCTTTCCAAGTTGTTCCACTCTTTTAATCAATATTTAAATGAAAATAAGAACTTAAATTTGTTAATTGCTCAAACATTTATTTGATAATGTTAAATAATTTAATTATGGTATTTCTTTTTTATCTATTTTTTTAGATTTTATTTTATTCTAAAACAACTATTTAAAGTAACTATTTATAAATGAAAACTATATCTTTTAATTATATTTATTTTTGTAATTACCATTTTATTTTGTTAATAAGTTTTTAAAAAGTTGATTTTTTAGTTATTTGATATTATTTATATTTCGTTTATATATATATATATATATATATATATATATATATATATATATATATATATATATATATCTTTTGATGTAGTATGTGCATAAAAATTATTTTACATTTTTATCTACTTATTTTATTTTTAAATTTATTTGTCATAAAAATTAAAATATATTTTTACACTATTTTTTATTTTTTTGAAATTTGTATTTAATTAATCATCTAATAAATTATTACAATAATAACTTATATTTAAAGTATTATTTTTTTCCATATTATTTTTTCTATTTTTAATTTTATTCTTTTATAATTTCTAAATTACAATATAAAAAAACGATATTAGAAAAATTACTTTGTTATTCATATTTATTAGAGAGAGAGATAGATATATATTTTGTCATAGAAGTTATTTTACTTTTTATTTTATTTTTTAATTAAATTTTCATAAAAATTAAAATATATTTATATATTATTTTTTTCATTCTTAATTTTATCCTTTTATAATTTTAAACTAATTAGTCATTTAATAAATTATTAAAAAAACAACTTATATTTAAAGAGTTAATTTTTTATACTATTATTTATTTTTATTTTATCTTTTAATCATTTTTAAATTATTATTCATTTAATAAATTATTAAAAAATCATTTATATTTAAAGTATTAATTTTTTTCTATATTTTTTCATTTTAAAATATTAATTAAACGAGTGTTGGAATATCCATTTTTCACACATGAACACATTAATCTTCAAAAAATTTATTAAAAGTGAAAAAAAAAGGTATATACAGATAACTCATGAAAAAGCAAATTACAAAATGGTATCAATATGTATTCTTTAATTATATATTAATCATTATTTTCAACCATAAATTTTGATCAATAAAAAAAAACACTTAAAAAAAAAGTGTACGAACGAATACAACTTTATTTTAGAAGTTCATAAGTCTCTCTCTTTTATTTCAAAGTGGATTGATGATATTTATATAATTCTTTTAATTTTCTTCGTTTTTCCTTCCTCTCTTCATCGTCCATATATTAAAAACCGAGTTCTAGATAAGACAAATTATACATTTGTCATCTAAAGGTACCTATTTTTGTTTCTTCAGTATTGCATATTACATAAATAAATATTATTTTTAGTTCAACTGATGGTATTTTACCATTTGTCCACGTCTAAAACTTTAAACACTTAAATCTATTTTTAGTGGAGATAGTCTTATGAATATGTACTTTAAATTTTTATAAAAAATTAATCATGTTTAAATGTTCAACTTCTAAAAATCAAACAGTTTTTGTTCAATATTAATATTTTATTCAATATTACCATTTTATTTAATTTATTTATATAAATGAAAAAAAAAATGTGAATTGGATTATACTTGGAATAAATGAGAAACGACCATTTTGCTGATGTCATGGGATATTGGATTTTGCGATGAAGAGTAGAAAGAAGGATTGAAGTGGTAGCAGGTACTTTGTTGTCTCAGGCAGACACTGATATGGAACAACCAAAACACAAACTTCTTCTGATTCTAACGCTTCTTTTTTCAACCGTCACGGTTGAATCTGAATACCTTCGCCCTCTTCCTCGTAAAACCTTAACCATCCCACGGTATTCAATTTCCAAGGCCCACTCCTCTTATCCTCAACAGGTCAATCAACCTCGTTTTCATTTCACAAAATACGACTTTTTGTTTGTCCTTTTTATTCCAGTTGTGTGTTAACTATTTCCTATTTGATCATCCTCATAGTACCTGGTTTCTTTTGTTTTAGATTGGATTAAGGTATTCTGTTGGGTTATATTTTCAAGATTGTTTTCTATTTTGTGATACACCGAAAGTTGCTTGTTTTATTGGATCTAATAATTGGAAGTAGATGGATCTTTGCTTCTAAATGGCGAATACCAGTTTCTAGCTTCATATTGAGCTCAAAGTTGGGTTACACGGAGATTCTAATTGTGTAGTTTGTTTGTATCGTTCTGGTAGCCTTTTAAAAGCGAGACTGTGCGTAAACAAATAATGATTATTGCTTATCTGCTTATTTTGTAACTTAAATGGTTTGTTTTGCTTTCTGTAAATCATTTCCCAGTTCTGGGACAAATATACTGTGAACTGTCAACTATGCTTCCTTTGTAAAGCAATATCATGTCAACAACCTCTTAATGCATGATCGTGACTTACTAAATTTCAGTTTCTTTGATGTCAATTGTATGTTCCAGGTACACATTTCTTTGGCAGGAGAGAAGCACATCAGAGTTACCTGGATAACCGATGATAAACATTCACCCTCGTATGTAGAATACGGAACATTACCTGGGAGATATGACTCAATTGCTGAAGGAGAGTTCACCTCTTATAACTATATGTTATATACCTCAGGAACGATACATCATGTTGTAATTGGACCTTTGGAAGACAATACTGTGTACTTTTACCGTTGTGGGGGAATAGGTCCTGATTTCCAGCTCAAAACCCCTCCAAACCAATTTCCAATTGTTTTTGCTGTGGCTGGCGATCTTGGTCAGACTGGCTGGACTAAATCAACACTGGCTCACATTGACCAATCTCAATATGATGTCTACCTGCTTCCAGGAGACCTTTCATATGCTGATTGTATGCAGCATCTGTGGGACAGTTTTGGTGAACTAGTGGAGCCGCTTGCTAGTACAAGGCCATGGATGGTGACAGAGGGCAACCATGAAGAAGAGAACATACTCTTGTTAACGGACAAGTTTGTGTCGTATAATTCCAGATGGAAAATGCCATTTGAGGAAAGTGGATCAACTTCAAATCTCTATTATTCTTTTGAAGTTGCTGGTGTTCACGTTATCATGCTTGGCTCCTATGAAGATTATGATGTGTACTCTGAACAATATAGATGGCTAAAGGTCAGTTGATTTTCCCTATTGATCACGAATTACTATAGTTGTGTAAGTGTGTTGCAGGCCTTGATCATGAAAAAATAATTACAGAAACATGTCTGTTGATATTTGTCTTTTTTACATCACACTATGGACCACTATTTGTTCACCCTTTAATTTTCATTCATCCCTCCAGGAAGATCTGTCAAAGGTTGATAGGGAAAGGACACCTTGGTTGCTTGTGTCATTTCATATACCGTGGTATAATAGTAACAAGGCCCATCAAGGTGCAGGGGATGATATGATGGCAGCTATTGAGCCGTTGCTTTATGCCGCTAGTGTTGATTTAGTTATTGCTGGTCATGTTCACGCTTACGAACGTTCGGTATGTCTTTATGGTTTAGCATATTCTTTTCTTTGTAAGCACCCATTTGATGAAAACTGGGTTTTAATACTCTGATTGTCAGAAACGTGTCTATAATGGAAGATTGGATCCCTGTGGTGCTGTCCATATAACTATAGGTGATGGAGGAAACAGGGAAGGCTTAGCTCGGAAGTAAGTTTCAGATCCAGAAACATTCCACAGAATCTGTTCTCTGAATTGTTTTTGTGAAAAAAAGGCTATATTTAGGTTTATCAGATGCATGCAGCCTGAAATTTGTTTTTCTTTCATTGTTCCTAGATGTGTCCTTACAAGATTGTTTATTGACAGGTATATAAACCCACAGCCAAAGTGGTCAGAATTCCGCGAAGCCAGTTTTGGTCACGGTGAGCTGAAGTTTGTAAACTCCACTCATGCCCTCTGGAGTTGGCACAGGAACGATGATGACAATTCAGTAAAAGTTGATGATATCTGGATAAAGTCTTTGGTCAGCTCGGGATGCGTTGATCAGAAGACACATGAACTCAGAAGTACACTTATGATACCCTAAAAGTTGTATCTGCAAATGTTACTCCGTAACCGTGTGCATCAGCATAAGTTCTGTAAAAATATAGATGATGAAACAATACCTTAGTTTACAATGGATCACTAGCAGCAGAATGGGTAAAGTCAGGTATTTCAGTATATTGCCGCTCGTTTTGCTGGTACATATATTTAGATATTATAAGGACTTGGACTAGTCAGTAAATTCAGCATAGGGCGAGTTGTGTCTTTGCAATTGATGATGTTGCTTGTTTAGTCTGAACCTATAGGATTGGTTTCTGTATGTACAGCAAAATAAATTTGGTTGCTTACTGGTTAGTGAAAAATGCATGCATTTTATATTCAGGACTGGCATTCAGATTGTTGATATGATTCTAGATCCACGCAAAGAGTAAAGCCATGATGTCCGAAGGTCTAATTAACAAAGTGCTGAAGAGTAATGGGACATGATGGAATGCAAATTAGCAATCTAAGAACAGGGTCACATTATGGATTATTTCGACTTTCATTACATTTAAGCCATCTTAGCAAGTTTTACAAAGATCTGTAGAGAAACCGAGTTCTGATAACAGATATCTGTATCTGGTGAATTGAGGCGGGCAAAATATTTTCCCTTCCTCCCCCTCTTTATTTTTTCTTCCCCGTGATAACAATTAACTCCATTTTACATTATCAACATTAAGTGGTTGGATTGCTCTGGCCTGTTTCTGCTGTTTTTTGTGTAATTAATAACAAACCAGCTCCATCCTCGCAATGTCTCTCGGTTTGATGTCGAGGCCAGTTAGCATGAGCAGCCATGATTCTGTTCAAAAGTCGTAGGGGAACAGACTGTCCTCTATTTTCTTGAGAACGGCACTGAGCAACACGTATAATGTATTCATTTATTCAGTCTAAACATAGATCAGGTCATGTAGATGTAGCAGAAGTAACGTCAAAAACTGCTAAATTATCTTGATTCTAAAGATCCATTCAGATTGTCCAATCTTTAAAAGAGCGTTGGGCTACTAAAACATCGATATAAAGGCATAGTCTAGTTCCAGTAAACTGATTGCTTTACTCAGATTGCTCCTGTCCTTGTTCAGCATATGGGGCACAGCAATAGTCTGTAGACTTTCAATAAACTCATCGGAGAATGAATTATCCATGGTATATCATATACAGATAATCTTGCGCGTTTTTGCATGCAGGAAATGGATAATGAGGCCAAAACAAAAAAACTCTTACAAAGTTCAGGGTTCACAATTCATTTTAAATAGTTTCTGTTTTGGGTTTAAGCATCTTTTTCAAGCTGATCAATCTAAAGAAGAAAGGACCTCAACTGGAGAACTGTTCGCTCAGTCTCTCTTCTTTACAGCGTCTCTGGTCTCCAACCATGGACTCAAAAGTATACAAGAGACCATCCAAACCCTCTTGATTCTCCCCAACTGCCTTCAAGGCAAATACAATACTCTCAATAGTAGACAAATAACCAGCTTTAGGCTGATGTCTCACATCACTATATAAGCTCGCCTCGTTCACTTCTAACTTCACATGGGGCAAAACGTTCAACCAAGGATTTTCCCAGTAAATTCTTTTCGCCTTAGCCCATGTTCCATCCAAAACAATCAAGTTCTTCACCTCAAAACCAATAGCATTTAGGTCACTAATATTCACAGCTTTATCGGAGGGAAATAATAGCACTGATCCAGGACGAACCTCCAGCTCAAACTCTTCACATTCTTCTTCCAAGTCTGCATCCCCATTCAGTTGCTTTCTTTGAAATTTCTTCACCAAAAACCCTTCTGAGAGTGCTTCAGAAGCTTCGGGATATGCCAAAATATTGTCAAAGCTTAACTTGGGGGATTGACATTGTGCCTGTGCTATCCAAATATGAGACATAGAGCTAATAGCACCATATTTGCCAATGGCAACATTAATAGCAAGCCTACCACTATGTTCATGCACACCTCTGGTTAAACCACGATTTGGAGGGACAGCATTTTTCTCAACTTCATCATTCACCACTGCACCATCAGTGGTACTCACTTGAGTCCCAACTTCAGCAAGAGTGGGAGAATCCAGAAAACATCCACGATCATTTCTCAAACCACATTTTTGGGCATTATCAGAATCGCTCAAGTTAGAGCTTTTTTCAGAAAGTAGTTTCTGGGTGTCTCCAAATTCGCAATACGGACGAGAAAGGAGTACATTCATCACGTTTCCAGCAAGACCCGTTTGGCAATTCGGATCCAACAAGCGAATCTGGAACCGGGCGTGGAAATTAACATCAGAAACAGTTGCAACGGTGAGATTCGTGAGGCCCAATCTAGCGATTCTGGTAGAATTGAGGGGGTGCTTACGCTCAAGAGCGTGCTGCAGAATGGTTACGTGGACGGAATTTTGGACACACGGTGTGAGGATTCGAGAGCAGAGACACGTTCGTGTGGGTTTGGAACACGACGGGCAAATGGGTCTTTTAGAATTGCCCTGAGTTGTCGACATCAAAATCTTGGTGACTCTCCGCTGAAGGAGCTTGTGACCGTGTGAAAGGTTGAGCTTGAACCAGGGGGTGGTTTGGATTTGGGTAACGAGAAAAACCATCCCTATAAGTTTGGTCTCTAAAACAAAACCCTAATACGTTTGGTCATTTGCTATTTTCGTTTTTTAAAACTAGGGTGAGTTGTTTGTCTTTTTTAAAAACAAATATCTATTTAATAAAACAAGTGAATTTTTGTTTTTCTTTTACTTTTATATGATTGTTTTAAAAACAACAGTTTTAAGCTTATTTAATAAACAAATTATATATGCTTTTTTGTTTTTCTTAAATACTTCATTAAAAATTACCTATTTTTAATTTAAACAAGTTGACAATATGGGTATAAAATCTTAAGTCCCTCTAGTTTCAAACTTTTTATATGTGTGTGTAAAAGATCAATTATGAATATATTGTTAATGGTGTGTGAAGTATCATAAAATGATTCAAATGTTTAATTTTATTGCATATACGAGATGATAGGTTAAATCATTTGATGATTTGTAATTGCAGCTTTACTTTATATTTATTTGGTGATTGTATTTTGTTGTAAAATGGTAACCATAGAAAATAATTAAGCTATGGATTATAATAGGTTGGAATATAATTTTCTCTAAGGGAATCTATATAGTAGATTGAGAGCATGGATGACTTCTATAAAAAAAATATATTATAACATTTTAATAATTAAAAGTTTAAGTTATATAAAAAAATTTAATAGTTGAATTTCAATTTTTATAACACCATCCTCTACAAACATTTTTTTAAGGTTTTTTTTCTTCTTTCTAAGTTTCTAATCACATTAATTTGTTTGATGATTAGATTAAAACATCAAGTTTTACAAAGATAATTGATTGATCTCTACTTTTGAAAAAGTTGATTTTTTATCTCTTTTCTTAGTTCAATCTGTTTTTTTTCTAACATATAGGTTTTCTTTGTCTGCATTAGTTTTTGAAGTCATTAATGTGAGTTTATGCTTATCAGCTATATAATCTCATCATTTTATTGGTGTTTTTATGTGTAGATAAAACATTTTGTAAGTTTGAACATGATTTTAGATCTTATAGTAGTTTTGAGTTGCTTTGCCAAGTGAGGAAAGCTACTTTTAACTTTTACATTGTGAACTTTGTTCCAATTATTTGTTTAAAATAGAATGATGTTTGATATTCAACTTATTATTATTGATTATTTTGATTTGTATTGACGGGATGATATGTTAAATTTGTTAAGTCTGATATTATAATATGTGATATGTTAAAGTTGTGATAAATGATGTTGTGGTTTGCTTGGTGATCTTAGATGGTGGAATTGATCTTCGATTAATCTTTTAGTTTTCCTATTGGGAGTCATCGTGGAAAATATGAGATTTTTGCTTCAGTAAGTGCTAAATCAAGTTGAAATTTATATAGTTGGTCCTAGACATAATGTTCTTTACATTGACCATTCCAATATTCGATTGGAGGTTTGTAATTGAAGTATTTTTTTTGCATAAGATTATTATAGTTTAGGTTGTTGATAACTTTGACCTTTGTTGCTTGATATATTTTTCTACAATTACTCAATTAAGTTGATTCTTTTTGCATCACATTCTTGATTCAATTACATTTAATTTGAATATGTAAGAACATAATTTTAAGAGTTTTTTGAGAAAGCAACAATTTTATATTGAAAATCTCAAATAGCTTGTACATATGTTGTTAACTTGTTGTACAACATACTTGAAAGAGTGTATGATATAAGTGTAAAGTGTTAGGAATACAAGTATGAGTCTAAGTCCTACATTGGATAAAAATGAGAAAATAAAGTAATATATAAAGGTGAAAGATCCCTTAACCAATTGCTTTAAGGTTTTGGGTAGAGGGTGGTATCAATCTCTTATATGGTTGAGTTCAGATCTCATTGGTGTTTGTGTCTTCCTGGTAAACCCCCTCATTGATTTTTCTAAGAGTGATATTTAAAATCTTAGATAGAGAGAAGTGTCAATCCTCGATAGACCCAACAAATACATAACTTCATAAGTTTGATTCAAGTGCACATATTAATTGAGTATAGAAAGATATTTGATAAAGTAACTTATTTCTTTACAAATATTTGAATTATGTGATGATACAATATGATCATTGATATATGATATTTTGCTTTTCATATTAGCTTACTCTTAGTTATTTTGTTGGTTTTTTTATTTTTAATTTTTTTTTACAATAATTATCTTGTTGATATAAGTAGAGGATAGTATAAAAGTTAATACATATCTAAATGAAGAAGAACTTGTTGTTTGATTCCATAAAATAAAACGTTGTTTTGTCATTATAGTTTTGAAGAACTCTATAGTTTGGTAATTTTTCAGTATATATCATGATAACATGGTTATATTCCTTTTTGGATGAATATAACACTGTTTTTAATATCAACTATAAAATATGTTTTTATCAGTTTCATGCAATTAGAATGATGAAATATTACATTCTTTCCTTAAATTTTATACCCAAAGCGAAGTTAACTAAGGAATAAGAAGATAATAAGTAAATAAGAATATTTTTGTTGTTATGCTCATATAAATATTTTCTTTTTGAAAGAATAAATTTATGTGGAGGCAGATATTTATTTCTTACAATCCCAAACAGAAAATAAAAATAATATGTGTGCATCTAAACGCACAATTTAACTAAATTGAAATAAATAAACCAAGTCTTAATACATAAGTCAAATTCCAAATTAACCTTCTTCGAGTTATATTTTAGTCAAACCAAAAGAAAAAACATTTGTTTTTCTTTAATTTTCAAAAAATAAAAAAACTTCACTATTCATGTATAATAAATACATTGATTATATGATTTTTCCCATAAATTTATTAGTTAATAACAATTAGTATAAAAAATTATAAAATATAGTTAATAAATTAATTTTGTATAATAATAATAATAATTTATTTTTGAATAACATTATTCTCATCTTTCATCTTCTCTTCTCTTATTTAATGACACTATCTCATTTCTATAATTTCATTAGTGTATTTTTCTGACTTTTAAAAATGAAGTGTTGAATGTCTGAATAATTCTAAACGAGCAAGTTGAGGTGTTAATATTGGACTTGTGCGTTCCACGCTCCCTTTCCCTTCTCTCTCTCACTCTCACGCATTTTCAATCATTTTTCGGATTGAACTGAATTTTCCGGGAAAAGGGAAGACAAAATGCACGATTTCTGCTTCACGATACCGTACGGTTTGTTGCTAGTTTGTGGTGGACTGTCTGCGTACATAACGAAAGGGAGCGTAGCTTCTCTTGCCGGAGGCGCCGGTTCCGGTTTGCTTCTCATCATCGCCGGGTATCTCAGTCTCAATGCTTTTGGCAAACGAAAGAACTCTTACCTCGCTCTCGTTCTCGAGACCGGTATGTTCTATTTCTCTACCTTTCATTATTGTTACGTAGTGTTGTTGTTTTGGTTTGGAGATGTTAGGCTTCGTCGCGTTGACAGTTGACTTGTTCTCGATTCTGGATCTGAGATGAGTTCTGTGCTAGAATTCGTGATTTGATGAGTTTGTTGAGATGGATGTGAGGAAAGACGTGGATATTTGTCGGATTCGTTTCGGATTTTATGAAATGTTGGATTTTAATGTTCTCTATGTTAGGATGTCGTGATGATATTTCCATGAAAAATTCTATGTTTCTCCTAAAGAATCAGCTCGATAATCCTCTTAGTTTCTTAAACTATATTGTTTTATGAGCTACTTGTAGTACTAATCGGAGAAGAAAGAAAGAAAAATTAAGAAGGTAAGTCGAATAAAATTTCTCCAGTGAGGTGAGACCAAGAGTTTAGTTTTTATACATTATCAGTTAAAAAGTTTAACAATGTCAAATAATCTAAAACTTGTGAACCTATCGGAAGTCTTGAATGCGTGACTTTCAAATCATTCATTGTAAGAGTTAATAAATTTACCATACATCGCAAGTTGTGGTAGGATGATTGTTTAAAAATCATTTACAATCTCATTGCATACAATATTTTCTTGAATCTCAAGCATCAACTTATGAAAAAGTTAAAAGAGAAGTTGAGATGTGAAGATGCATATGTCGTTTTAACTTGTGTGGGAGAAGTCTGACTCATTGTGCCCTTTAGGATTCATTTTATTTTTGTCTTCTGTAAATGTTTGTTGAGAAGTTTATCTAAACTCAACCTTAGGAGTTTCCATGTTATTCAACCATGGTGCTTTTCCGTGTATTACATTATATTTCAAGTGATTAAGATGAAGAGAATGTTGGGGGATTTATTAGGTTAGGTGTAAGAGTAAGAGGGAGGGGAAGTGATACATAGTTGTATTTTTGACTTACTGTCAAGTAGTTGGGAAAGAGGTTGTCTATGGATATTGTTGAATGGCATGGAAACTTCAATGAATTCATGTTGACGGATCAAGATATGTTAGGTGCGTGGTTTATTATAATAATGCTCTTATTTGCAAAACGCAAGAGTTTCTGGATATGTATTTAAAATTTCTCAGGCTATTGGAATCAAATGGGTAAGCTTTATGCAATGGGACAAATGTCTTTTCGTTTTGGTGTTTTAATCGTATAGCATAATAAGAGCAATCTGATAACTTCAATGGATTTGTAGTTGCAAAAACATAAGCCTTCAGCTTGAATAGTATTTTTTGAGTGCTGTATTGTATGTTCTTTAATGAAAGCATGCTCTATTTTTGTAATGACTTGCACTGCTCATACTCAATAATAGAAGGTATGCACAGAAACTTTAGCCGAGGTAATGATGTATCAAATTACATTTTCATGTGTAGGATCTATGACTATCTCTGTGTTTATACTGGGAATGTTTGTCTATTGCTCTGTATTCATCTTACACGCTGTGATCACTGAATTAATTATGGTCCACATTAGCAGGAGATGCTCTGAGCTTTTTTCTAATTTGTATATTTTGAAACAGCTTGTGCAGCCACACTAACTGGGGTTATGGGGCGGCGATATTTGGAAACATCCAAGATTATGCCTGCTGGTCTTGTTGCAGGAATCAGGTAATCGAAGGGTTGATTAGAAGTACCCAAAACGCATTTTAAATGGTTTGTAGATTATAAATCCATGACCACATGGTTTTTGAAAGTAAATGCATGCATGGAAATAATTTTTTTTCTTTAAACTCTTATTAAATAATCAAAGCTTAACATTCTCATTAATTTTAGAACAAAAAGAAATAATTTTATGTGCTATCACCCCAATTTGTTTATGCGTGTTCTACAATTTATTTTGAACTGCACATTGCTTATTTATTATGTTCAAAATTCGAAGTCAGAAATCAAGCACTGCATACTTAATCTATACTTTGTCCAATTGCTCCACACCTGTCGCTAAGAACTATTGTAATCAACATAATTTTCTTGCTTGTTGATCCTAACCGTGTCTGCACTCTGTATATGCATTTGTAGACTTTTATACAACTAAGGGTGTTTGTTTTTTGTAAAATGTTGCCCGTGGATGTATATCCCTAATAGATCAACGATTTTTTTTTGTATATAGGATTACGAATATGTCTGTCTTTTTCTTGCAGTGCTCTCATGACTCTGTTTTATCTTTACAAATTGGCAACTGGCGGCAACCATCTCCCCACCAAGGCTGAGTGATGATATGATGATATACTTTCACTCTATAATACAGATTGTTGGTAGACTTGCAAGTCTTAGATGGCTAAGATATATCATTGTACTTTAAAAGTTTCAAAGTGTATGGAACAAAAGATAGTTGTTGTCATTGTCTTTATACACGTAGGAGAATTGGGCGAGTCCTCCATCACTCTGGAAGCAGCTCGTTTTATTTCCTCCTTTCCTTTTTCTTAGAATACCTTACCACTGATTGTTTAAATGCAAATCTGGCTCAAATTTGTTGCATACTTGACAAACTCCATTGTATTTCCAAATGAAATGTATTAAGACTTGTTATTTGACCAGTCAACAAATTCACATTTCTGGGTGTGACAACTTACATTCTCAACCATTTTTTGTACTGACGCTTATCTCCAATTACCTAAATTTTTACTGGGGTGTTTATTTATTAAGCTTAACTTAATTTTATAAAATACTTACTAAGATATGGATTGTTCCTACTGAATTTTGACATTATTCTTAGGCTATGTATGCGGGAGTTGAATTTCTCGAATAGATGTATTATAGACTTTCTAAATTAATCCTACGAATTGGCAAAATTGACTTTACAGACTTCTAAAGTGAAGGCTGTTTCGATAGTCATCTCATTATTTTATGATACTGTCTCCCATCTAAATTTATAAGACGACTTTTTTGTTTATATTGAATGTGAAATCTAAATGTATTCAACAAATTTTCACAAGTTGCACAAATACTTCTATATTTATCTAAAATCTTTAGTTGGTTATCTATTAATAACTTTTTATTTATGTTAAATAAAACTAGATATAGAATGTTTAGTCGTGTAGAGTTATCATTTTAAGTGATTGAGAATTTGGTACACTCAACTTGTGCTTTTACATACAAGTGCAAGTGGAGTTTTTTGTTTAAATAATACACTATGCACTATAAATATGAGATACTTAATAGCGTGAATAACAATGATATTGAAGATACTATGTATATGCATTGTGTGTCACACATTAACCAACATGTCGTTTTTGTTTGTTTGTTTCTACTTTAC
The DNA here is from genome assembly GCF_029865625.1 of Vigna umbellata. Classification (NCBI taxonomy): domain Eukaryota; kingdom Viridiplantae; phylum Streptophyta; class Magnoliopsida; order Fabales; family Fabaceae; genus Vigna; species Vigna umbellata. The sequence continues at coordinate 12,936,551 of NC_142165.1, read as the reverse complement.
ACCACATCTCTATAACACTATTTTAACTCATTTGATTATTTTTTTTGTCGTCATTGAGAAATAATACCTGTTGATAGGTCTCTATCCTTCAAGAGAAATTAAGCTCCTTGTTCCGTGTTTTCAATACATATATGGGACAAAAAGAAGAATCAAGTCAAGGAACTCAGACTAACGTGCTTAATATTCCATCTATAGCATAAATCTTAATACTCTTTTTGATCAGTTCACAAATCTTACACCTAACTTCTAGGTGACACCAATTTCATATTAATTTTGAATTTATTTAATTACAACTAGAGAATTAATTAGACAAATAAATTTTGGATGCTATAGAATGCAATGAGTGCATAGCTAATAAATTAGAGCAAATAAAATTAGAGAAATGATGTTAAAATAACATCATAGCTACGTATGAAAACATTCTTATATCAGATTGCAGTTTTGATAATGTACAAAGCCGGCTTTATCAGAGAGTTTCATTTGTACCCTTCAATTAGAGATAAAAGCAAACGACCAAATCTCTCACAAAAGTCAAACATAAATAGTCTCACTAGAGCATTGCTGCCTTGAGAATCTGAAAAAGGAAAACTTCAACCATGAATCTTCTTTTGTTGGGTTTTCTCTTCTTCATCCCAATCCTTCTTCTGCTGAGAAGAGGAAGAAACCCCTCTAAAAGGGTTCCTCCTGGTTCACTTGGAATACCTATTATTGGTCAAAGTCTTGGCCTTCTTCGAGCTATGCGTGCCAACACCGCAGAAAAATGGGTTCAAGAAAGAATCAGCAAGTATGGTCCCATTTCAAAGCTAAGCCTATTCGGAAAACCAACAGTGTTAATCTATGGACAGGCTGCAAATAAGTTTATATTCTCTAGTGGCGGCAACGCAATTGCTAACCAGCAAACACAATCCATCAAAATGATCCTAGGTGACCGGACCTTGCTGGAACTGAGTGGTGAAGATCACAGCCGAGTCAGAGGTGCACTTGTTTCATTTTTGAAGCCAGAGTCGTTGAAGAGATATGTGGGAAAAATGGATGAAGAAGTCAGGAATCACCTTCAGATGCATTGGCAGGGGAAACAGCAAGTCAAGGTTTGTACTTTGTTGTTGCAATTTACAACCCAATACCTGTTTGATTAAAGGGCAGTTTAATTTTTCATGTGAAGAGGGAAAATTAGAGACTTTTGAAGCAAATCCTAACAAAATGCAAACCAAAGAGCATGCTGGACTGTGACCTGTACCTTGTTATAGATATTGTTGGAGACCACACTGGGTGTAATGTAATCTTCACCTAATCAACTGGTTTTATAAGATTATGTTAAACTTAAACTTCATTCTCTTAATGCGATCAAGAGCTTACCCTAGCTAGATAGATAAGATTAGTTGATGTTAAGCTTAAGTTTTACTATCTTTATATATGTACACTCTCCTTTTGGAGTTAAGAAGAAGCAAGTCTAGATTGGGAAAACAATATTGAGTCACTCGTTATTCTCGTTTTTCTTTCAGGTATTGCCTCTGATGAAGACTCTCACGTTCAATATAATTTGCTCTCTTTTGTTTGGTCTTGAGCGTGGAAAACAGAGAGATCAATACCTGGATTCCTTCCAAGAGATGATAGAAGGAATGTGGTCAGTCCCAATTAACGTGCCCTTCACACGTTACAATCGTAGCCTTAGAGCAAGTGCAAGAATCCAGACCATGCTGAAGGAGACTGTGCAGAAGAAGAGGATTGAACTCGAGCAAAATGCAGCATCTGCACGCCAAGACTTGATTAGTTGCTTGTTAGGCACGGTTGATGAAGATGGCAAACAAGTTACGACTGAGAAGGAAATCATTGACAACATTAAGCTTGTCATGGTTGCTGGACACGACACTTCATCTGTTCTAATCACTTTCATCATCCGACTCTTAGCCAACGAACCTGCTATTTATGCAGCAGTTCTTCAAGGTATGCATCAACAAAGTGTGTGTGTGTGAACCAGCGCAAGAAGAGTAATTTTTGTTTATCCTGCTACAGTACCTACTCTTTACAAAGATACCACTATTGAGTTATTACTTCTTTTATTTGTATAAATTAAAACAGGAAAAACTTGTCATGGTTTCTTACACCGACAATGCATAGAAATTAAACACTTGTTTGGATTAAACAGTATATGCGTTAACAATCTAGAATTAGTCAATCACAAACCATCATTTATAATGAGTTTGTTAACTGTTATAACATGACAATGCTTAGAAATTAAACTCATTTGGTTCATGCTTGCAGAACAGGAAGAGATAGCAAAAGGCAAGCCCTCTGGAGAGGCACTCACATGGGAAGACCTTTCAAAGATGAAGTACACATGGAGAGTAGCAATGGAAACTCTTAGAATGTTTCCTCCTATTTTTGGTGGCTTCAGAAAGGCTGAAACAGATATTGAATACGATGGATACCTCATACCCAAAGGATGGCAGGTAATTGAAACTCTGTTGTCTGTCATTAGAACTTCTTTCCATGCAATTATGTTACTGATCAAATCCTTTCTACACGTTTATAGATTTTCTGGGTCACAGCAATGACCCACATGGATAGCAGCATTTTCACAGAACCATTGAAGTTTGAACCTAGTAGATTTGAAAACCAAGCATCTGTACCACCCTACTGCTTCATTCCATTTGGTGGGGGAGCAAGAATATGTCCAGGGTATGAGTTTTCCAGGCTTGAAACTCTAGTTGCAATTCATTACCTAGTGACCCGATTCAGTTGGAAACTATGTTCAGACAATTTCTTCAATAGGGATCCAATGCCAGTACCATCTCAAGGGCTACTGATTCAAATTTGGCCAAGGAGACTTTCTTAATGGTCATTTCAGTAACAGCTGGTCTTATAATACGATGTACCAAAAATAAGTCAATGTCAATAATAAGGGAGTAATTATTACCTTATTTTGTATTCACACTTGAAAATAACTGGGTTACAATCTTACAGGAACAACAAGAAGAATAAGCAAGCACTTAAACTACACTATTTTAAATCATTTCGCATGTATCTCCTAATTTGCATATTCCATCATTTGACAGAATTGGAAAACTATCTCATTTTTAAATGGAAAAATTTCTTAAAAATTTCTGTCTAATCAAGACTGCACCAACCATAGCAGAGATTATCAGTACAAAAAATATAAACTCTGAAAATTTGCGGAGATAAAACTGAAGAGATTCTTACCAATGGAACACAAACAAACCTTATAAAAGAATATGACAGCACACTCAACCTAAATAAATTTGAGACTTCTTCCTTTATATGTTAGTTATCATTTCTACCGAAACACTCAAGACCAATCTAAAACAATAAACCTATGAAACTTTTTCGCTTATATTTTACTTAATCTCTTCTATCAAGATACTCAGGACCCAAACATTACCATCATTCTGAGCGTCCTGTCAAATTCAGTTCAGGCATACCATTAGTCATGCACATAGTCATTATCAAACTAAATCACAAAAACCAATCAATTTGCTAAAAAACAGGTTAAAAAAATCACAATTATAACTTTTTTCTCAACTAAAACAAAAATCAACTTAAAATATCAGTCGTTTTCTTCTTTTATTCCACACTTTTTTTTACAAACATTAATACGTATTATTGAGATTTCAATTTAAGTATGACACATAAATTTATTTAAACTTTTAAATGTTAAACACTTATAAATTTATGTATTATTTTAGTTTTTAGCATCACAAAGTTACGATATTATATACTATTAATATTATTTCAAGTATTTTTAATTGTTACAGATAATTTTATTAATATGGATTCCACATGGATTTAACCATTAAACTTTGAACTAATGTCTTGACCAATGATTTAATTTAAAATATTGCTTTTTATACTTCGGTACATCTTTAACTCACATTTTAATTCCAATAAAAGGGTGAGCCTACAAGTTTTACATTCAAAGTGCTGAATTGGAGCAAACAACAATTGCTACGGCAAAATCTTGAAGTTCTCAATTCATTCACAGATGCCAAACTCATTTAACAGACAAAAAAAATGCAGATGCAAGGCTTATAAAAAAAAATTACATATGAAACTTATTCAAATTTAATTTGCAGGAAATACAGATATTCAAGTCACATATATTTACACTGTTTACTTTAGGTACATAGATGATCCAGATTGCGTGAATGTCTAACATAAGTTCCAAGAATATATATTTACACGCAATATCGAATTGTTTGACTTTTTTCTAACATGCAAATGGATACAACAAGAATTCATTTGGCGTCTCCTAAGCAATCCAAGTCTAGAAGACGAAATAATCTGATGATGTAATCGCCCTAGGATTAGAGCAAAAAAAATGAAGAGTGCTAGCAATCCTTGGTTCTGGAATACTTAGGAGGAAGAGACGGGCACCTTTCATTCATATGAGAGTATGGTTGCATGGTGTTGTATCCAGGTAATTCCATTCGATACTTGCCTTTAATTTGACAATAAGGAAGCTTCACAGTGTCTCCATCATTACACCATTTTGGTAAGCGACTAGAATTGTTCTCAAAAAAATTGAGAATGTAAGCGTCTTTTATCTGCATTTATTGCAAAAAAATTAAGCTCCATATGCGCCTGGTCAAGAAACTACAATAATGAAGTGTTTTAACTTGTATCATGAACTAATATCAACCTTGCTAAATAACCTCATTTCACCTCGCAAATTTACCTAAGTGGCGTTTGGTTGAAGAGGAGAAGGATTTTTAAAGAAATCCCATGTTTGGTTCAAAATTTTGGAGCTGAAATAAGAAGACAAAATCCATCTCCTCCCATTTCTATTTCCCATCTAATCATGTGGATTTTGGAGTAAAGGAAAAATTCCTAAAGTTTGTGGACTATACAAATTGTAAACTACTGTACTTAATTCAAATATTTGAGCCTAATGGTTTTATTATTCCACATAAGGGTATGACAGTAAATTACTTGAGTAAAATTTTGTGTATGAGTAAATTAAAAAGCCTGAGTATTGCTGTCCAAAAAACTTCCTAGCAAACTCTCACCGTAAATTCTGTCACTTGAACAGAACTAGCAATTGGATCGAACAGCCCTGCCTCCTTGTACATCTCAAGTATAAAAGCAATGCAAGATGTTGACCTCCCGTCACTATAGACCCAATCATCCTGTTCAGGAATTGTCAGCAGTTCATCAAAAGATGATCCACGCTTTTCAACTTCTACTAAAACTTCTGGAAGGTCAAGTCCCTGTAGAAACAGAAAAAAGGCTACATGGTTCACTTATTTTAACTAAGGGGAAATTTCATATCATGACAAAGCAGTTATAAAAGAATGAGATGCCTAGTCTGTCATATGTTATATCAAGGTTCAAGAATACCTCGAATAATCATATATATATATATATATATATATATATATATATATATATATATATATATATATATATATATATATATAAATGGTATTGATCGCATCACGAGCATCTTATCACTTATGCTAGATAATAGAATAAAATTCAGTATCAGAAGCCAAAAATGTTTAGATTGTGTATCATAATTTTGCCAGGAAAGTGAGAATAAAATGTTAAATTTTTGTAACATTTGAATATTGTCCACTTAGCTTTGTGTACTATTTAAATTTCTAGTTTCCACATTTAAGAGATTTCAGTTTCAGAGCACTAATTTAGCTAAGTTTAGCATATATATATGTCAAATTATAGAACATTTTCAGAAAAAAAAATTCTTATTATTCTCCTTTTTCAAGTGTGTGTATTAGAGCAAGAAACAAGATTGCAGCATACTTCAGTTCCAAGTCTTTTGTTCAGGGCTTCATTCCACATATTTGCTGCATACTCAGGTTGGAGTTGATTCCAAATTGTCATAACGCAAGCAACCTGCATAGCAATAAAATAAATGCTCCAAAGACTCATTCATAAATCATTAAGCTATGTAGCATGTGGCTAAAACAAAGAAAAGATGGCACGGGCAGAAGATAGAGACCACACAGTCAATAATCGGTACCACATTTTGTGAATCTATCCATCATTTTTTTCTTTATGAGAATGAACATTTTCTTGAATAACAATGGTCTTCCTTTGTGGCCACACAATACATAAAGCTACATGAACCTGTGGTACTCTAATTCAAACAAAAGTTTATACTATTTAAACAATTTAGTACAAGGTTCGTGTTGAACTTCTGCAAGATAGTAAGGTGGTTTATTTATTCTCTCTTTGAAATAATTCATACAATTGTTAGAAAATTGTAGGAAAAAAAATGGTCCAGTTTGGCATAAAGGTGCAAAAACTCAATATAGTTGAATCTAGTGTTAACACAGATAAAATGAAATTCATGCAGAACTGATTAAATCAATACCACGTTAGCATCCAAGGGTGGCGGATAGTTTCCATTTAAAGTGTCAATCCAACTGAAGATCATGTTATGGTAACCATAAGGTTTTCCTATCATGCTCAGTGCATACTCCCATGCGGCAGACTCATTAAACCTGGCACGCAAGTCAGGGTGCAACGGAAGCAATGCAATGTGGGGATTGGAATCATCTTTAGTCAGTTCAAAGTCCCACCATTCTTCCCATGGCATCAAAGCAATTATATCTTCTCCCTGCAAACAAAAGATGAGGAAGGAAATATAAAGCTAGCAACTTGACTGCAGCTGAGGAGTTGACAAACCACTGTACTTTTACCATCACCGAACAATCAAACTACCACAATGAATTATTTGTCATAAAAGAAAATCTATATACGTTAACATGATATGCATTGATTTTAATAACTTTTTCAAACTTAAATTTAGCATAATCTTGTTTTCTGATTATAACATGGTTAACTTATGAAACTTAAAAAACTATTTTTAAATTATATAAAAACCTAAAATTTCATAGGACTCCAGAAATATTACTTTCCAAGGTTGAAAATATAAAACATTAATGAAATAATCATGAAATGACTATGAAGCATGATAGTTGAATCAATGTAAAAATCGTGAATTGGAAGATCTGTGTTACAGATCGCAAATTGAACCATAAGACTAAAATTCAATTTTAGTTCTTGAAATATAGTCATGTTTTTTAGCTTGGTCCCTATGATTTTTTCATTTATTTTTGGGTCCTTCTATTTTTTTTAGTACCTGTTAGTTTGTTTTAGTCTCTGTAAAATATTTATTTATTTTTGTTTTATTCCTTATAATTTTTTTTTCACTATGAATTAGCCCCTTAATCAAAGGGACTAAAAGCAAATAACGAGAAAAAACAAGAAAATAAATATTAGAGGGATTAAAATAAAATAACAAGAACCAAAACCAAAAAAAATTTACAAAGATCAAAATTAAAAACATACATACATACATACATATATACATACATATATATATATTCCCATATCATATATTAGCATTTTGAAGTCAGATAGATGACAGAGTGAGATATAAGCTACAAAACAATTAAGATTTCCAAATCATAACAGCCACAAGGACAAACGATCAATGACTCCTCAAGTTCAACAGTATGGTCACCCCAGAGAACAAGGGACCAACAAACTAGCAAGTTGGCCAGACTGGAAGAGGCAAAGAAGACTAGAAGACAAGAAAAACGACCGAAAACCATGAAAAGGATACAATGGGGCCTCCCTGGGATTGATTGAAGTGAAAAATGAGTGGAAAACATGAACAGGATACAATGATCCAAACTAGTTTGGTGCGTGGTTGCTTGCACCAAAATCAATGTTCATGTGCAACCTGCAATTCTTATGTGATTCCTACTATCCATGGGGCAATTGGAACACCAAACACTCGCTCAAGGATTCAAGTCACGAGCTGCTCGAATCAAATTGTACGTTTCTTTATCGTGATTCGTATGATATTGAGAACAATGCAATGAAATATATAATAAATCTTGCGCAGAACCAGTACATGTAAAGCAAGTTAGACATTTTACCTTTTCATCTTCATGTCCCGACTCTCCAACCCAGAGCTTCCCATTGGCGTCTCTTAGGCAAACAGCAGTGTGACCAGCATAAGCTCCACTAACCCACTTTTCTAGAGTCTCAAAAGCACCCCACCGACCTCGTATTTTTGAAACAGCAAGGAAATCTCCAGAATGGATGTCATCAGCACTGACATTTGTAACCCAAGGCTGAGGGCGCACTTCAAAAGAAGATCCCATATGTTTCTCCAAAAAATTAATATTGGAGTTCTCGCCCCATCCAGTATTTGAAAATAGAGGGAACACCTCCCAAAGCGCTTGAAGGGTCCCCAACATCCCAGCTTGCAAGAGGAAAATTGATAATCCATGGTTTTTCACCTGTTTGCAAAAGAGGTTAAGGATCTCTGAAACAAAAATGTGTTCCGAGTTTCAAGAAACACTACTTAGTGACAGTCTACAAAACAAAGAAAGCCACTTACATAATCATACTCAGCTTTTCCTTCCCATGCTTTGATCTCAAGTGTATGCTCCCGGGCCAGGAAATAGTAATCCCATGTTACACGATATGGGGTAGCAAAAATATAAAGATCCATGCACGTCCAACTGTGAGCATTGCTAACCTAGATCAGCGCATAGGTATAAATCAATCAGCTCCCGCTGAATCCCAAATCCGTACAGACACAGATAGAGAGGGAGAAAACAAATGCAAAATACTGACATTCAATAACTTTTCTTAACTCCTCTAATGCAGTATAAAAGAACCACCAGAGGCAGATTTCTGAACCTTTCAAATGACCAACATCCACCAAATTACGCTTCAATCGCATAACATAATCTACGCATTCTAATATTCAGAAAACATTTTTAAGGGACTGAAAGAAAAGTTGGCTATTGGGACTGATTAGTTAAACCATAAAAAAAACAACAAAACACTAATGAATATGACGAATTTCCCTTAACCAAGCGATATGAAGATATGTCTGGTCTTAAGTATCTTTCAGGCTCACAGTTTCATCAATCGAAGTTCACATAGTCTTTTACCGACTATCTTAATTACTGCAGTTTTAGCTTTTCAGAAAAAAAAAAAATTGATTGACGTTCGCAATTTTCAATGAAATATGAATTATTTAAACTTTAATTTATCTCTAAATTAATTACGCTGTTTGTCTCAATAAAAGTAATAACATTTATTGAGAGAATGACATTACTCTAATAGTACATCTATTGTTAATCTTATGGGTAAGTTTGGATCAGGTTTAGAGGAAAATAAAATCAGAACCAATCTTTTTATTGATTTGGATTAGTTTTCATTTTCCAAATTTTTTCACACCTGAACCATACCAGCGAATGGATGGATTCGATTCAAATCAATCACGTCCTATGCTACACAGAAATATAAAATTCTATTTTAAACAGATGAAAAAAATACATGATTGTCCAAAAATTCAAACATATCTGTGTCACTAAGAGGTAAAAACAATATATTTTTAATAATTAGATTATCATAAAACTCCAGGCATAATAACTAATAATAAAAAAATAATATAATTGGCTTGGTTAGGGTTCGTAAACCACAACCGATCCCGTCACCGTTGAATTTAATTGGTTTGGTTCAAATTGGATCAAAATAGGTCCAAATTTCAAGCCAACTTAATTGGTTTCAATTCTGAGATTGATAGGGTAAAACCTAAGCGATGAACACCCAATAGAGTGCCAGACATGAGGAGCGAATAGAAATTCACAACAACAAACAAGTCAACAAAACTTGTCAAATAAAATTTGATTTTTTTTTTGGCACAAAGAAGTGACCCAGATTTCCAAAACTTGAGATTGAAACAGAAGAGAAAGCAACCTTAATGTGAAGGGTTCCGCCGCCATATTCAGTTTTGCTCTTGTTGTGAAACACCATCCATGCTTTGTTCTCGTAGAAGCAGGCGCCCTTCCACTCGAGAACGTTGTCCGGAGAAGAGGCGGCGCCGACAAAGACGGGGAGGATATCCACGGCGCTGTGGAGGCGGGTCATGATGGGCCACGATACCTGCCTCGGCAGCAGCGGAAGCACATCTCGCAGGTGAAACGGCGGTTTCAGGGCCCAAACTTGGAGGCCCGGCACGGACACCGATATCAGGAGCAGCAGCAGCAGCCACGCTACCTTCTTCTTCGCCATGGCACGATCGAAGCTGAACAAATGGCTTTGGAGAGTCAACTCTGTTCCTCAAACCATTTTCTTTGGATCAAAAATCATTGGATATATATATATATATATATATATATATATATATATATATATATATATATATTAAATATTTATGTTTATTTTATTTAATTAAATACAGAATTTTTACCTAGTAATATTTCCAGAAGTGATATCATATCAACAGACCCTTTTAACACACTCTTTATTAAATTTTATTGTAATTTTATAACATAGGGCGAAGAATAAAAAACGACAACAAAACTTTTGTTGGTCAACCATCTTAATTCAATGCAGATATATGTATATTACTTGCTGAAGTTAGTTTACAAATAAAAGCTGTAAATTAGGTAAACTAAGGTAAGCTCTGGATTGTATATAAATTTTATTATATTTATATTCTTTTAAAAGTTTACAAATAAAAAAGTTTATAAAGAAAGCAGTAACTTTCATTATTCATTTTATTATATTCCTTTAAAACTTATTTCCTTCAATTATTTCTAAGTTTATTTCTTTTAAAATATTTCGATTATTCCTTTAAAACTTATTTATTTCCTTTAAACTTATATCCTTTGGGAAGGATGATCCTTGTCACTTAAACCGGATGCGTATCATTTATTAGGCATGTGAGAACATGTCTGAAGCTATGATCACTCAATCAATGATCCAACAACGTGTTTTATATTCTATAACGTTTTGGAAAGTAACCAACAAAAATACCAATCAAGAGTTATATATATAATATGTTATATAATAATTAAATTTAAACAATTTCGCTTTATATGTATGTTAAACTATTTTAGTTATGTGATAGAATGAGACAATATTTATAAGTTATAATAATGGATTTACATAATAATTATTGGATGTTTATGGTTTTTTAGAAGTTATATATATTAATTTTGTAAAATTTTATGTTTAATTGATGTGTTATATAGTTTATACTCGCATACTTATGTACATATCACCAAGTATGTACATATAATTAGTAATAAAATGTTGAAGATCTTATATTCATACTATATATATATATATATATATAGTATATAAATAAAGATAACATCTATTTTAATAATTTATCTTATAAGATGAATTAAACTTAAATTTACCTTCTGATTATTATAGTATATGAGTGGAAGAATTTTCTTTTTCAAGTGAGTTTGTAGAATGAGTTAGTTTAAATTTATTTCTTATTATCTTAAAAAAGTTTGTTAGATTTAAGGATCCACATACGAATGTTCGTTGGTATATAATTAAAGATAATTTTTACCTTACAATTTAATTTCAATGAGCTTAGATTAAAAGAAATAAAAATTTTAATCTGTATATCATATGTTTTTTTCATATATATATATATATATATATATATATATATATATATATATATATATATATATATATATATATATATATATATATATATATATTATGTATCTCTTTTTCTCCCTAAATCATTATAAAAAATTGTATCTCGTTCTTAAATTTAATTATAAATTATTTTGTCTTTATAGGAAAGTTATATAAAACTTTTTTTTCATACGGGAAAATTATATTATAATTTATTATAAAATTTCATTTATTATATGAAAAATACTCTACTTGGAAAATATATTATATTACACTTTTTGTGTATTTATAGAAAATAAAGATTAAATATGAATTTTCATTTCATAACTACTATAAAATGTTATGGTTTATTTCTAAATTAAATTATAAAGTAATTCATTTCTACATTTGTAATGTTATGATTTATTTCTAAATTAAATTATAAAGTATTTTATTTTTAATTTATAGAAGTCGTATAAAACATTTTTTTCTTTATATTAGCCCACTATAAAAAAAAGTCATATAAATGATTTTTTCTAACTATATGTTAATTCACTATAAATTTTGTCACATAAAAAAAATTCCACCTATCATTTATTAGAAAATATGTTTTACATCAATGTATAACTAAATTCTTTTGTAATTTAATTTAAAGATAAAATATAATATTTTATTGTAATTTAAAGAGGAAAAACATATTTAAGTTAAAAAAATAAAAAAAAAATCGCAGGTAAATGAGTGCGATATTAACTAATAATTACATTGTTTTCAATGTACTTCTACCCAAAAATACTGTGGTACTACCACCAAGAGATCAAATTATTAGTGCTAATAATAATATAATAAGATATTGTCAAAAATGCTTAACCTAAAACAATGGTTACTAATTAAAAACTATAATGACAATGCTAATTAATCCGAGGAATTGTTTAATCAAAAAGCTCCATATAATCAATCATGGTGAACATCTTATAACAAGGCATGTTGAACATGATTTGTTTGAATATAATGATTTGTTTGAAGCATACGAGGTTTTGGTATATTCCCCTTCCACCATTATATATTATTATATACATAATAATAATACTATTTTTTTATTTTTTCTCTTTTGTTTTATAAATATAAAAAATTACTTTTTAAGATTATTTTACTTGTATAATTATTTTATCCCTATTATATATATTTTTCCTTTATCAGTTCATTCAAAACTGCTGCCACGGTTGGCTAATCGTGCAAGTAACATATTTTGATTTTGATTCGCCATATCTCATCACAATTTTGTCTGCAAGTAGCCACAAAAGCTAAACAATTTAGCAACTACTCTCCAAGAGGAGCTATCATTGTTATGTCCACCAAAAAAAGCCATTGATGAGACAAAGAAATCAGCACCTGATATAAATATTACATTACAATTATTGTCACCTTTCTAGTAAAAATTATGTAGATTATGGCTTTTCGTTTCATTCACATTGTCATCCTATAGTATAAAATTATAATGCAATTAACGAGATTTATGTGTTATATTATTTCTTTTTAGCTTAATACCAATTTTAATGGTTAATTATGTTCAAAGTAGTTTTTTAATTTTTGAGTTTTCAAAATATTTTATCAGTTGAAAAATTGAGAAATTTAACTCAAGATATGAGAGATTAGTTGTCTATTAAAAAAATAGTATCACAGATAAATATTGTGCCTATGGTGCAAGTAAGGAACAGAGGAATTAAAGATCAAGGGCTAGAAACTAATATTATCTAAAAATATGCAGTAACACAACTCTTTACTCTTACAAAAAGTGTTATCATTATACACACACAAACTATATATATACTTTGTAGAAAATGCTATCAGAATACAGTATATCTATATATCAGATTACTTACTACACCTTTTTTAACTTTGGCCCTGTAAAAAGAAGTAAGAAGTTTTCCTTCTAGCCCACACTTAATTCAGAGGAACAATCTTCATCATCATTGTCAGTGGTGTGTTGATTCCTGCTAGTACTAGGACTCGAACTAGCCAACTCATTTTCATCACCATTGTTCATGCCACTCAAGTCAAGACTTGTTACATGGGAGTATCTTCCATTATCATTCTCAATGGCTTTTGTCACAATCTCCTCCACCACTTTATATTCATACCTACAAAATAAACAAACAAAAATCAATTTTAATTTATCTGTTCAACGATTATTGTCCCCTTCAAGTAAAGGAAAATGTAACACTTACTCATCACGTTGAAGAGGGAATCCTTTCAAGTCAGCAACTTCAGACAAATTCTGTCTCCATTTCGACACCTTACTAGAGTCACGTCCATATCTTTGTTCGTGTTCAGCCATGGCTTGGTGATAAGTGTTCTTTTGATTCCTTACTGTGGTGGGTTCCACTCTGTAAAATATTGGCCAAACTAACTGATTCTTGGTCTTCATACACTTCATGATGGTGTCAAGTTCATCAAGACACGACGAAGAATCTGCGTAGTTTTCAGAAAGAACAACAATGGATAGCCTTGACGATTCGATGGCTTCAGTAATAGCCGATGGAATTTTGTCCCCGTCTTTCAACTCTTCGGCATCCATGAAGGTTTTGAATCTCTCTCGGGACAGTGCTTGATACAGAAAACCCGTGAAGGAGTAACGAGTATCTGGTCCCCTAAAACTGATAAAGATATCGTACCGAGACAAGGATCGAGTCACCATTTCCACAACCTTTTCAAGATGCTCATATTCATACCTATCAGATTAAGATCACAACACAACACACCACAACGCAAGTTTTATTAATTGCACAACCTAGTACTTTAACAAACAAATAATGTATGACTTTGACACATCAAATGTGAGTGTTGAATGAACTAAAATAACCCTACTGATGCAAGTTGTTTTGGATTTGAGTTAGAAAAGTTTACGTACCCAGATCGAGCGATGAGTCCAGGCAAATTGGCGACTCGAGACATAGCAGACCGCCATTTGCGGACTTCGTCGGAGTCCTTCCCGAACTTCTTGTCGTGTCTGGCAAAGGCATTGAAGTAGGATTTCTTCTGTTCCCTGACGTTGTAGGGTTTGACTTTGTAGAAGATTGGGAAAACCAATTGGTTCTTGGTCTCCATACACTCGACAATCTTGACAAGCTCCTTCAGACACCAAGTGTAACGTGGGTAGTCTTCGGTGAAAACAACGATCGAGATTCTAGATTGCTCGATTGCTCTCAGAAGAAAGGGTGAATCTTGGGAACCACTCTGCATTCCCTCTTTGTTCATCATAGTCTCGAACCCCTTCTTCCGCAGCGCGTTGTACAGATTTCCGCCGAAGCCGTAGTGGATTTTCCCTTTCAAACTCAGATAAACATCGTGACACTGTTCCGATTCCATGCTATGCCTCTCACTCACACACCTTCCACTCTCGCAATTCCAGACTCATCATAAATAGGAGCTTCTGCTCATCACTTTAGTAAGCGCGTAACTAAAGTTTTTGAAGCAAGTTCGGAGAACTTATTGTCTAAGGTACCATCAAGATGTTTTTGAATACTGTTACTTGTTCGTTCCTTCATGTTGTCGTCTTTTTTGGTGTTCCTTTGGTCATTATGCTTTCAGACAGAATCCAATACCTCTGTGCTTTATCTTTCTCCACAGAATGCAGAACTTCTCTTTATTTATTACATTCCAACATCGTACTATATTTCAAATGCTTTTATTTATATATTCTTTTTTATATACAAGAAATTCAAAGTTAAGTCTATGATATCCTCCGTAAAATAAATACTTTTCTTACGTTAAATAAATTAGTTTGTAGAGTAAAGACAAGTGTTGATTTATGAAATACTGCTTCCGAGAAAGTGGGGGCATCGACATGATTGGACAATACGGAGTTGAAGCTTTTAGCTTTTCATATTCGATAAGCTCCACCGATGAAATTTTGTTCGGAAAAATAATGTTATTTAGATAAAAAAAAAACCAAATGAATAGTTTTTTCTTAATTAAACTCAGCTAAATAAGTAGAAAAATCAAAGTATATGTGTTCAGGGCATGGATATGGAAAGAAATTATTTCAGAAATCGAGAATTATTATAGAATTGGAGGTTAATAAGGTTAATAATAGGGCTTAAAGATTATAAGAATGATATCAGTAAGACCAATGCTGAAAAGTGTCATCTCGTGCATTTTACGTCTTATTGGTTGTAAATCATAGAGATTATATTCTATAGAAATGGTATGGCCGAAGAACAATTTTATCAAATACTTCTTTATAAGATGGATGCATAAGACAAACATAATTCTTTAAAAATCATTTAATTGTCTTTTGTGAAATATTAGTCAAAGAAGAATCAAGAATTGAAGATAAACATTAAATAAGCAATTGAGGATAACAAAATAACAATTAACTTCAAAGACTTGATAAATGAGGCATGTGAATTTGAAAACTGCTAAGGACAGGTTTAGATAGTTATTTGTAGTTTATTTAAATTCAAATCTTATAACTGGTAAATGAAGTATTAGAAAATATAAATATGTTTATTGTGTATTTTATAAGAATAACAAATTATGAAATAAATCATATGTTCTAAAATGTCATGAACACATAACAATGGTTTATAGGAGACAATGGAATAATGAATACAATTATGTTGTTCTCTCCACCATCCTAAGTGTTTCTGCACTTCTTTACTATTTTCTTTTATTTCAAAAATATTCTACACCTCCTCGATATTGGCACGACAACACATGTTGACATGGGAGGTGAAGGTGTTGTATGCAGTGAAAATGGCAAGGGAAAGGATGCAGTGCATGGTAGCTGAGTGAGAAAAAGGATGTGGCGATTCTGCAGACTGAGAGGTGTTAGGAGTAATTCCTTAAATACAAACATCGATGATATCTGAGTCTAATCATATAGGAAATTGACACTTTCTACCTAAAATATGAAGACAATAGAATAATGAGTATTCACCTTTATATACTGTTTTATTTTCTTATTGTTGAATTTAAACTCGTACTTAATTAAATCTCAACCAAAATATCAAAATTCGCATAGTTAAATCAATTATAAAATATGTGGTGTCAATTATCTCACAAATATCATTTATATCATATGTCAACGTCATATATTATTAATCTAGTTAAATAATATATCAGTATTATTGATAAGTTTTGTTATATTTTATTTTATAACATATTATATAGAGTTTAGAAATTCGAAATATATATGATATTTCTTCAGATACTATAATCATATCCAAATCTCCGTAAGAACAAATACCCATACCCAAAAAAAACATCCAATTTTCTTCTATCTTTCATTCAATTTTTATACAAAGGCTATTTTTATAATAACAACAATTTTTTTTTCAAATTCTTTTATATAACCAATTTTAAAAAACCAAACCCTTAAATAATTATTTTCTCTCTCTCTCTCTCTCAAATCAATTAAAATCTATTCTCCATATTTTTAATTAATTGTTTTAATTTACTTTTCTCCTAAAATCAATTCCATTTTCTTATTTTCTAAAACCTTTTTCCCGAGATAAAAAACACATCCAAAATTATATTGTCATAACAAATATATATATATATATATATATATATATATATATATATATATATATATATATATATATATATTAAATCTCTGAGTTTAACAAATTATTTCATGGATTTTTTTTTTCAACTCATTCAATACATTTATGACTTATATATCCAATACATTTGATACCACCTGAACATAAAATTAAAATCATCCATTAATGCCAAATATGCGCTGTTAGTGTATCATTCTCATACCGATCTATTAGGTATATTAAATATGTGTAAAACCAGAGAGTTAAATATATCTCTTTTTCAGACGTCAAACCACAAATAAGAAAACATTACATGTAGGAAGAAAATACATAAGATCTAAAATGAAAAAAGTTATCTTTAAAATAGCTTTATATTTTTATTTTAATTAAAATGATCGACGAGTCAACTTTTTCAGAGTCTGCTTTCTGTTTTCTTGTCAATTACTCATGGAATTCTGTTACCTTCATAGGGTATGAATGTGTATGATCCAGAAACAAAATTCATAATTTAACGAGTTCTGTCCATTATAACTTCTAAGGTAGCTTCATGAAATAGTTCTGTAATTCACACCTCTCACATCTACCGCAACATTTTTATGCAAACCAATTAATGCATTCAACATGCAGCAGCTACTTTGGAAGAAAACTGGATGCAAAGGACTAACGTTTGAAATTGTTTCTATTACAAACATCAATGGAACACCATGTTTGTCGTCCAACATTCCCTTCTGCCAGTTTACAAAGCAGCAGAGAAGCTAACAAAAGTAAGAGTCATAGTAAGAATTAAGAAATCAAATGGTGCATGGAAGAACCCTGGCAGAGAAGTTTTCTCATCTCAAATGATAGCTCAAAACCTTCTGTCATTTCCCCAAAGTATTTATACCCTTTTACAAAGGAAAAAGCAACATAACTAAGTTTGTTGATCTTATATTGTTTTTCACTCCAAGCAAGCAAGCAATAATGTCAGTAACACCTCTCTCATGTGAGCCTCCACATGTTGGACCCCATCGTGTAATTGCACTTCCATTAAGTTAGCTACTATATATCTTTTGTAAAGTTTCCTAAACTAATTTAGTTCTTGCACTGATCATGAGTCTCCTTAAGCCTATTGTATTTTGAGTCTTGAGCTTCCATGTATCTACTTATGGGTCTGGATTTCATGGTTGTTAAAAGCTTTAGTCTTGTCAGTGATGTTCACGCCAAGTGATCAATGTTGTAAAGAGTATGGAGAATAATCCATTAGAGGTAGAAAGAGACTACACAGATGTGTGTGAGAGTTTCCGAAAACAGTCAAATCGGTAAAGAGATTGAAAAATCTAGAGATCAATGATTTGTTTATAAACCATTAGTAAGGATTCACCATAGAATGGTATGATGCTCATGTAGCGAAACTCTATCAAATAGCTTAGTCTTTGTGACTAGATTAGTATCACACTGTGCACTGATGATTTCTTTTTCCTTACACTTACATATAAATGGATTCGATTCCTAGGCACACATTAAAATCTCAGAAGAAAAGTGCAAGTTAATGGCTTCACCTCATTGTAAAACATTAAAATCTAAGAAAAGTCAAGATCCTTCACTGAATGCAGACGGATACAGAAGGTATAACATGATAAATTGGATCAGTTCTTTCTAATACCGTGTCAGTATACAGTCTTAGCAAATTTATATGCTTTTAGTTGCCATTATTATGCGTTCCTTTTGAAAACTTACAATTTACTTAGCATTGCATGTACTTTTCAGAAGCATTGGCGTACCAGTTCATATTCCTAAATCACTTCTATTGTTTTGGTCTTATATGTACAGGTGTATGTGAATTTCAATAGATGTCCAAAAATGGTTAAAAAGTATACTTTAAATCTAAGTGAATTCTACAAAATGGATTACTAAACAGACTTTAAACTTAACTCAATCTTATCAAATCAGTTTGTAAAATAAAGTTTGCATTGTTTATACACTGAAAACTAGTTTTATCTCAAGACTGTAACTTTATGATGGCTGAGTGAAGAAAACTGAATATTTACCAGTTTCCTAACAGTTATGTGTGGCCCTCCAGCACTTATTATAAGCAGATAGCAGTGGATTTAATTGTACATGAAAACATTGAATACAGTTTGAGGCAGGTGAAGGGTTCCTAAAAAAAGTTGCCATGTTAATGAAAGACCTCAAATTTTATCAGCATATCATTTACAGCTTCTGTCTCAGTAGGTGATCTAGATACCTACAACTTAAATTAGTGCAAGCTTTCACTCATCTAAGAACAGACACTGTTCAACCTATATCTCCTCATTATTGTTCATTTTAGACCCAGTAAATTATCTTTAATTGGAGCCAGCTAATTTTTGTTGCCTTTGGTTTCAACAATTCAAATTAAAGGTGAAGCTTTTCAACTTTTGGTTGTAATAAGAAAGGCGAAAAAAATAATTGCAATACTGCTGGTTATAAGAATGTATTTGAAGTCACTACAGTTGGAGTGAATATATATATATATATATATATATATATATATATATTGTGTGTGTGTAAAACCAAACAATTAAGTTGCTCCTTCAAAAAAATTAAAGTTATTATTCAAATTTTAAAAAAAAAAAACTAATTTTATATTTTTATATCACCATATTTCTTGATAAGGAAGAATGTAGCAACATTTTAAATTATTAAAGGATCAAATTTGATGATCATAATTTTGGAAGATCTGATAACACATTAATCTTCATAAGACTAAAAATAAGGGTTTCCTATTTGTTTTCCCTCTTCTTCTCAACCTTCTCTTCTTACAAATAACTTTTCTTTGACAGAAATACAAAAGAAATCATTTAATTAAAGAGAATATAAATTAAATATTTAGGTTAGGATTAAATATGTTTTTCTTCGGAATTATGAAAAATTGTGTTTCATCCTAAACTAAATTATAAAGTATAACATTATTATAATGTTATTTATTAAGAAGATGTTTTTTATGACTTTCATAAAATGATGTTTAAAAATAAAACACAATTTTTACAATAGTGTGTTGGAGAAAAACATAGTTAATTTTTTTTTCATGGAGCTAATTTTGTTACCAACATGCTCAAGTAATTGAAATAGACATTCTTAAATCATGATGCAAAAATGCAATGACATGGTAAAATATTCCAGCAAAGCATGATTAAATAGATGGGTATATTAATGAAGATTTAAGTGAGCTTAAATCAACATTAAGTTGATGATAAATAAAATTAGGTAGATGATTGATTAAAAAGAATATAAAGGGAGGTAGATGGGAAAGAAAGAAAGTAGATATAAGCCGTTGATATTTGTATAAAATAGTTGTGAATAATTTATTCTCAAGGAGGTTCATAAAGGAGTGATCCTCCATTTTGGTTGGCACAATAAAGTGCAGGCTAAGAGAAAACACTTAATGAAATCCTATATTGAAGAAAAGTGACTCCTTATCGGTCATTTTTAGATTACCATATTTGACAAAGTCATAATTATTTTCCTAACTATGGCCTTTGAATACCATTGAAGCTAAAGTAACCATGTCATGTGGGGGGAAGTTTCTGTGAAAACAGAACTTCTGACCAATTTGGTTTCTGCACAGCCATTGTTTCAATAAAATATATCCTAGATTGATTTTCAGCCACTTCTGGAGTGTCAAAGGTTGCATGCATTTGGAAACCAGATGCATCAACTTTGAAATTATGTTAAATATTTAGTGGTGGAAGAGAAGATGAGTTTCTTTTCATGTTGCACATCATCTGAGAAGATCAACAAGAACTCCTTCAGAGGGAGCAGCAGGGACTTCAATCATGCAAAATCTATGCCATCATGTGGTACCATGTGTTTTAAATCTGGTATTTTTCATAGCCCCAATGCAAATTTTTGTTTTTCAGGAAAATTTTTCTCAATTTAATATCTCATTAGATTGCTATGCTGCTGATGCAAAGTGGTCATAGAGTGAGCCTATACAGTAGATTTAAAACTTATCAAACACTTGACATGTTTTTTCCTACAAATGGCTAAAACTTGGACAATTTATCTCTCAGATAACAGCAAGAGGAAGTTCATAGAACAAGAAATTGCAAAGATTGGAAGAGGGAATATTACCTCTCAGACTTTTTCTTATCATGAGCTATGTGTTGCAACTGGGAATTTTCACCCCGAGAACATGATTGGTGAAGGAGGCTTTGGAAGGGTGTATAAAGGACGCATTAAAAGCATAAACAAGGTAGCGTTTATTCACATCTATATGAATGTTATGACAAGAAAGAAATCCATTGGAGTTCTTAATAAATAGTAACCTTCTGATTCTGATGTTGTGTTACTTTCATGCAGGTTGTAGCTGTGAAGAAACTTAACAGGAATGGATTCCAAGGAAACAGGGAATTTCTTGTAGAGGTTTTGATTTTGAGTCTCTTGCACCACCCTAACCTTGTTAATTTGGTAGGGTATTGTGCAGATGGTGAACAAAGGATTTTGGTATACGAATACATGGTGAATGGTTCTTTAGAAGATCACCTTCTTGGTAAGTAACTGCTTCTTAATTAAACAGTGTCTTGACATGAAATTTATTACTTATACAAAAGAAAAATGATTGACAGAACTACCTGAGGACAGAAAGCCTTTGGATTGGCAAACCAGAATGAACATAGCAGCAGGTGCAGCTAAAGGACTTGAATACTTGCATGAGGTAGCAAATCCACCAGTGATATACCGTGATTTCAAATCATCAAACATACTATTGGATGAAAACTTCAATCCAAAGCTCTCTGATTTTGGACTTGCAAAGCTTGGTCCAACTGGTGATAAAACTCATGTATCCACCAGGGTCATGGGAACTTATGGCTATTGTGCTCCTGAGTATGCCTCAACAGGCCAATTGACTACAAAATCAGATATATACAGCTTCGGAGTGGTATTTCTAGAGATGATCACAGGAAGAAGAGTTCTTGATCAATCAAGATCATCTGAGGAGCAAAACTTAGTCACTTGGGTATGTCACAAAACTTTATAACATTAAATGTGTTTTTAGTCCTAAACTTTGACACAAAATCGAAATTCATTCAAATTTTGATACAGTTTGATCCTTAAACTTAAAAAATGAATAAATATAATCTTCTTAATTCAATGACTTAATATTTTTTACGTGTTAAATATTTCAATATTTCGTACTGATATTTGAACTGAAACGTGTTTGAACAAAGATGAATTTCAATTTTGCTTCTAAGTTTAATGAGTAAACCATATTTAACCCAACTTTATGACATGTCCAATATAAATTGAGTTCATAATGTTTAGACCAATATGCAGAAATGATGAGAGAGTTGATAATGTTTCTTGTTTTCAGGCACAGCCACTGTTCAAAGACAGAAGGAAATTTACATCAATGGCTGATCCATTGCTGAAAGGGAACTACCCTGCAAAGGGTCTACACCAAGCACTAGCAGTTGCAGCAATGTGCCTTCAGGAGGAAGCACATACTCGACCTTTGATCAGTGACGTGGTTACAGCCATTGATGTTTTAGCCAAGACGCAGATGCAAGTGGGAAAACAGCAACATGCAACAGACACTTTTTTGGAGGACAAAGAACGCAGCTAACAGAAGGAATCTGAAATGGTATAGGATTATAGAAGATTAAGAACAATGAATGAAAATGTAGCTGCCAAAGAAGTTTGAGAATCAATCTGTAACAATTTTTTACTATAGCATGATGCCACTTGGTGTCATGATGAAAATCAGAAAACTATTACAAGTTTTTCCTTGTTCATGATCTAGTGATTAGTAGCATTAGATTTTGATAATAGAATGAAAAGATTGCTACCATATTCATAATTGCCTACTTAATGTGATTCTCTAATCTAAACAACAGTGCTATAAATTGATGGAGAAACAAAAATAACACAACGATTAGGTGATACTGTATATAACCTAATTTGAGGAAGAAAAATTGAATTAAACAAACTTACTTTAAATTGTTGTTTAATCTAATGTTATTTATTTTCAATTTTTTATGTAATGCATATTTTTGTTGTAAAAAATTGTAATGTTTTCTTTTTTGAGATCAGTTAAATTAATCTGTAACGCTTTTTTATTAAGTCAATGTTAAATTTTTTGAAATTAAATTAAATATTAATGAAATATAACATGATGGAAAGTTAAATTTATATCCTTTCCAAATTAAGCATATCCAACATTAACCAGTTTTCCATTATCGACAGAAAAATATAAATGTAAAACAACCAAATAACATAACCTATTATACTTTTATAAAATTTATGTTTACAAAATAATACTTCCATTCCTTTTTACAAAAAAAAATCTAAATTATAATATTTATAATACTATTATTTAATTTGTATAAAACAGCCTAAAATGAATAATACTTAACTAAAAAAAATTAAAAAATGTTTAACACTGATGTTTGAATCCAACTTCAACCTTTTCTCTTCATCTATTAATTGACAAGTTATGGAAGTTGAGTTATCAGAATTAAATAATTCAATTATAAAAAATAATCCAACTCATTTTGATAAGCTAAATGATAGATTTACTGACGTTCATTTCCTAAAATTAAGTTTATTATTTATTTTGTGATAATTGTTTATTCATAATTTTCATTAAAAATTATTCATAAATTTTGGAGAAGGTTTTCTTTTTAACCATATGGTTTTATTTACAATGTGTACATTTTAAATATTCTAACCCAAACACAGTGTGCTGAAATAAATAAAAAAAAAGGAAAAGATTATCTATATTATACAACTTATCTAAAAGCTATGAATAAAAAAATTAGGCAAGTTCAACTAAATTTTTCATAAAAAACACAATAATAACTTAAAATACACACAGAAAATAATTCTTTTCGAAATTTCGATAACTGTTAGAGCCATCCTGGCCTTCCATTACGTGGCAAACAATCTGATAAAATCGTATTTACTATTTTTTTATTTAATAATAATGTTAATGGCCAATATTTTTCAAATTTTTTCTTTTTTGTCTTGTTGATTATATTTATAAACTATGTTACATACATATATATATATATATATATATATATATATATATATATATATATATATATATATATATATATATATATATATATATATATATATATATAGATGGTTCGTAATCTGTTTGAGCGTGGAGGGAGCACTGGTTGAGAGGTGACTGCTGCCTCAATGGAGGTGTCTGCTTTGAGGCCACACTGTCCCTTATGCCGCCGCAGCTTCTCGCGCCTCTTCTCTCTCCCTTCCCTTTTACCGTCTCCGTCACTCCAACGGTTTACCCTTCTTTCTTTCTCTCTATTTCATTTCAAAGTTCACGTTTTTCGTTGCCTTCACCTTGCTCATCTCTTTAATATCTTCAAATTTTGCATCTTTTATAACTGGGTATTCTTTTCTTTTTTCTTTTTCTTAAGAAACTAATGTCTTTTTATCACATGGTAAGCTATGTTGATTGTGTTTTTCAGTCTAATGGGTCATAGTGCTTGTTGTTCTTCAATGGTTTGAAAGGTTGACCCTCGCATTAACATTAGTTGTATTGTTTTTTGTTTCTTTATTTACCAATTTGTTGATTACTGAACCTGAAATGGGTTATTAGGGATGTCACCCTCACCTGGGATTATCTTTTTCTTTTCTTTTTTTCTTTTTTATCGGCAGGTTTGTTTGTAATTGTAGAAATAAGGGATATAAAGTGTGTTGTTTTTTTTTACCATAGATGCCTACAGATGGAGCTTTTTCTTGGCCAGTACATGGCTGGATAAAATGCTTTTACATTAATTGATTGGAATTTTTATTTTGGTTGCGTGATGTGAACTGCAGAAGAAAAAATCAGTCATTCCAAATTTCATACAATGGCCTCCGAACCAGCTCTGTGCTTGAAAATTCTGTACAATCTAGAGCAGATTTTTCATGCTGTACAAAAGGGACATCTGCAGGGCTAAGTAAATACAATGGCGTAAGGTATGAGCGTGATTTTCCATGCAAAAGTCCAGTTTGCATTTCATCTATGAAAATTGCAAATGCATCGACTGGCACACTGGAGGAGATGACAGAGGAAGAAGAGCTGGAATCTTTGCGTTCATGTGAAACGAAAGTTAGGATGATGGATGTGGCTTCTTGCAATAATGGATTTTCCGCAAGCACTGTGGGCAAAAACTTGTCTGGTGGTGATTGTAGGGGCTGGACTATAGCAAAAGATAAGTTAACAGAAAACAAAAAGGAAATGAACGGCTCAAATAAATTTGACAGGGAAAATGGTTGTTCTAATGCATCTAATGGAGCTGCTTCCTTTGGTCAGAACCAGGCTGTTTTTAAGAATGGGGACAGGAATATTATACTGCAGGATCATCGGGATCATGTCTCATCTGCTGTTAAGTATTCTGTATTAAACAAATCAAAGGTGTTTGTAGATTCTGAAAGGTTGGTCCGCCAGTGTAACGAATCTACTTTGGAAATTAGTAAGGAGAAAATCACTGTAATCAATGGTGATCATGGTTTGGATGGAATTGCAAAAGATTCAATTAATGTAACATCTGCTAAACAGGCAGGTGGTACTGACAAAATAAACCTTCGGAATAGGCTCTGTAGTATCTATGAGGATATTCTGGTTGTTGATAATATATCTCTTGCAGAGGAAGTTTCCAAGATGCTCACAACAAAGTACAGGCATCTTATATACGCATGTGATACCGAGGTATTAATCTTTTCACTGTTTTTAGTGTATTATGGTTATTCCTTTTCGCTAGAGTCTATGAAGCTCAATTATCTCCTCGTTTATTCTAGTGTGTGTATCTGTTTGCGTACTATGGACATTATCTGCCGATTTTATTGTCTTCAAAGGTAGCCAAGATAGATGTCAAACAAGAAACTCCTGTTGATCATGGTGAGATAATATGCTTCAGCATTTATTGTGGTCCAGAAGCTGATTTTGGCCGTGGAAAGTCCTGTATCTGGGTAGATGTTCTTGATGGTGGAGGCAAAGAGATTTTAGAAAAATTTGCCGAATTTTTTAGTGACTCTTCCATAAGGAAGGTGAACTTTTCTTTCTTCCTCCCTCCAATCTATGTCTTAATTATATTACTCGCCTCAATGTGCAACCTCTCAAGTCTTAACTATATGCTTGGTACTATGAAATGTGCCGTACTAGTTATGATATGTACTAGTTATGATATCTGATAATCTGAAAATAAGCTACTGTCTGGTCTAAAATTACCGTGGGTAATCTAAAAGTTTGTTGTCATATTATACAGCGATCCATATTGATTTTTACTATGGGTTTAGTGGTATGTTACCTTTTATCTTTTCCTGATTCTTTTGCATAAACATAGCTATAAAAAAGTCACTACTCCTTGTTCAGTTCATAAGATATTAAAATGTTGCTCATTCTGTATTAATCCATTCCATACCAGACAATCTGATGCTTCTGTTTTGTTGACTTGATATATTTTTTTGTCCAATTCCTTTTTCACTCATTCCACTACTTAAGCACATATGGCAAGACAATAAATTAATTCCAGTTTCATCCATGAACCCTCTCCCAAACCGGCATGCAGAATACTGGATCCTCTCCATAGGTCATGCAAGTATGACCTGTTGAAGGACAGGGGAATGGTTTCCTTGTAGACCCTGGTAATTAAAATACTCGTCTAGAGTTGTTCGGGGTTAAGCCTTGCAAATATTCACCCATTCCTCTCCTCAATGTGCTAATTGGTGGGACGAAAAACTTCTTTACTTTTTCCCCCAGGCCTCTTTATTAGTGAAGGATTTCCCGGTGATGTTATTCTACCAAGAGTAAAAAAATTAAGTCTATTTTTTTATAAAATCATATTGCCATTAAATTTCTGGGTTCGTCTATGTACATGAACAAAGATTACCAACCACATTTGAAATAACTGAGTCACTGGTATATTCTGTAGGTCTGGCATAATTATAGCTTTGACTGTCATGTTATAGAGAATTATGGGTTCAAAGTTTCTGGATTCCATGCCGATACAATGCACATGGCACGATTATGGGATTCTTCTAGACTTTTAGATGGAGGTTATTCTCTTGAAGGGCTTACAGGTGACAGAAGGGTCATGTCTAGGACTCAGCTGAACCATCAAAAGGATTTGATTGGTAAGGTCTCAATGAAAACTATATTTAGTAAGAAAAAATTGAAAAAGGATGGATCCGAGGGTAAAACAAGTGTCATTGCTCCTGTTGAAGAGCTACAGAGAAATGAGCGTATACCTTGGATATGCTATTCTGCCCTGGATGCTAGCAGCACTTTGAAGCTGTATGAGAGCCTAAAGGGCCATCTTTCAGACATGCCCTGGAAATTCGATGGTGTGCCAGTGTATGGGAAAACCATGTATGATTTCTATAATGAATATTGGCGGCCATTTGGTGAGCTTCTAGTCATGATGGAATCTGAGGGAATGCTGGTTGATCGGGCTTATCTTGTAAGCATAGAAAAGGTGGCCAAAGTAGAGGAAGAGATAGCTGCTAATAGATTCCGGAAATGGGCAAGTAGGTATTGTCCAGATGCCCAATATATGAATGTGGGAAGTGATTCACAGTTGCGCCAGCTACTATTTGGTGGCACTTTGAACAGGTGAACATTTTTAAAATATTACATGTAGCATTTTTTAAAATCTTAATATATTAACGATTTGCTAGTAAAAAACTGATGTATTTTTGCTATTTGTAAGTTTATTTTATGAACTTTGCTGTTTACGACTAAGTAGCTTAAGGGCGTAAGATTGAAGTAAAACTTTAATTTTCATGTCCCATTCTTCATTTACAGAAAGGACTCCAATCTGGCACTTCCAACTGAACGAATATTCAAAATTCCCAATGTTGATAATGTGATTGAAGAAGGCAAGAAGGCTCCGAAAAAATTTCGTGATATAAAGGTGACGAGCCTAGGTTATAACTTGAAGACTGAGATGTACACCGCAACTGGTTGGCCGTCAGTTAGTGGTGACGCCTTAAAGGCCATGGCTGGAAAAATTTCTGCAGATTATGACTTTTTTGATGAGGATTGTAACTTGGAACTTGGTGATGAAGATGGAAATACTTCTCAAAATCAAGTTGCACCCCTAAAAATTGATTCATCTGCATATGGAACAGCCTACGCTGCCTTTCCAACAGAGGAAGAAGGGAGAGAAGCTTGTCATGCAATTGCTGCTTTGTGTCAAGTTTGTTCTATCAACTCTTTGATATCTAACTTCATCCTTCCCCTTCAGGTACTTTTTTTATTGTTTGGTTTCCAATTTGAAGTTTCTTGAGCTTGCTCTAAATCTCTTTATTTTGAACCCTGTATAAAAACTGCAACATAATACATATTGTCTGTAAAAAGTTAAAGACGTTTTCTATTCATTTTCCAATAGAGGATATTTTTATACAGTTATTTGTTAATCATATGAAACTTCGGCAGATGAAATGCTTAACAACTCAACTGGGCACCAAACCCACATTTGAGAAGGCCAAATGTATTTGGTATTAAAATACTTAACAAACCCACATTTGAGAAGGCCAAATGAAATGCTTAACAACTTAACAAGTGTACCATAGTACCTTGAGCTATTAAAATACTCATTTGAGAAGGTCGGTATTCGGTTCTCCATTGCTTGGATATGCCAAGAGAAATTATTTCCTTGAGTTCATGCTGATTTTTTGTATGCTTAATTAAGTAAATATATGTCTGTATTTTTGCAATGAAGCACTTTATACGTGCTCTCTTATAGCTTCATTTTCTCTTTGTCAGGGACAAAATATATCTGGCAAAGATCTTCGTGTTCATTGTTCCTTAAATATCAACACAGAGACAGGACGCTTGTCAGCAAGAAGGCCAAATCTGCAGGTTATTCTAATTTTCAATATTTATCAGAGAAGTCTTATGATTTTGATTAGGAAATTTCATTTTAACAGTAATTGTGAACTTGAAATTTTTAAGTACTATACATTGAGATTTGACCATTTACCTTGATATGTGTGCTTGTGTTTTCACTAATTGGTGTCATACAGTCATTTTCAATTTGCATTTGGACATTCACATATGGGTATTACATTTAGTAGATTAGTCATTGAATTTTAAAACGGTATAGAATCTAACACATACACTTTGTGAATTAGAATCAACCTGCTCTGGAAAAAGACCGATACAAAATCCGTCAAGCATTCATTGCTTCACCTGGGAATTCCCTTATAGTTGCTGATTATGGGCAGGTTAATAGTCTATATTGTCTATCTAACTAAGCTATTTTCAATAACTTTCATTCAGTTAACAGCCTTCTGTATTGTTACAGCTGGAACTTAGGATTCTGGCTCACCTTGCAGACTGTAAGAGCATGTTGGAAGCTTTTAAAGCTGGTGGAGATTTTCATTCAAGGACCGCAATGAATATGTACCCATATATTCGTGAAGCAGTTGAGAAAAAGGAAGTGCTTCTTGAGTGGCATCGTAAGCCTGGTGAAGATAAACCCCCAGTTCCTCTTTTGAAGGTAACTGTCTGCTACTAGTACCAAATACCATTTCATAGAGACGTTCACGTAGTGTCTTTGTCTTTAATTTGGTAATTCTCGTTGTTGATGACATAAGACAGTGAGAACCAGAGTGCTTGCAGTGCATGAGGGAGGAAAAATTCATGTTCTGATTGGACATAGATCCATCAAATGCAAAATAACATAAATATATTTCATTAAGAATTGGAACAAAGACACATAATTTGTGAACTTCCCCACAAAAATAATTAACAAGTACTGCATGTCAGAACACTGTTTTGGGGGAAAGCATAACATGGAACAGTGATAATAGAAGGATTGCAGTTTTATTTGTGATAGGCTTCCAAACATGAGGATTCAGTGTTTTTCGACGTATAATGCTTTCGATAATGTTTATTTATATTAATAGAAGTAAATACGAAACACCAGGAATATCTAAACCTTGTTTCAGCAGTTTGGCTTCATTTGATGCCTGACCCTCAAAGATATGGAAAAGCCTGTTTTAGCAGTTTATTGTTATAAGTTATAAAAACTGTTTTATAATTTGATTATGTTTTTAGTTTTTCTCCCTTTCCATGTCAGGATGCCTTTGCTTCTGAAAGAAGAAAAGCTAAAATGCTTAACTTCTCAATTGCATATGGGAAGACACCGGTTGGGCTTTCCAAGGATTGGAAGGTACCCTGAACTCTTACTTATTATAAGGGGTTTGCCCAGGTGGCAAGTGTCTGTGATTTATTATTTGATTGTCCACTCTCAGGTTTCTGTGAAAGATGCTAAGAAAACAGTTGACCTTTGGTACAATGATAGAAAAGAGGTTTTACAATGGCAAGAGGAGCGTAAAAAGGAAGCTCACGAGTTACATTGTGTACACACATTGCTAGGGCGAGCACGACGGTTCCCTTTGATGGCCCAAGCTAACAAATATCAGAAAGGTCACATTGAGAGAGCTGCTATCAATACTCCAGTGCAGGTCCTTAACTCTTAAAATAAATACATACTTGCATGACCAAACAGGGGTTCACTCCTCTTACTCTCATAATAATAGCTCAATGCTTTCAGTTGAGATGCCATTACCACATGCAGACCTTTCTTTTTGGGTTTCTGATTTGTGGTATTCAACAGGGTAGTGCAGCTGATGTTGCCATGTGTGCCATGTTGCAAATTTCCAAGAATAAGCAGTTAAAGGAACTTGGGTGGAAATTACTTCTACAGGTAATTTAGTGCTCCATCTATTTTTCATTTTTAATTTTTCTTGCTTTCATTTTAGTGGAACGTGTGTTCAAATTACACCTGCTCTCACTTGCCATATTCTACTTGAGTCTTGATTCAATAATCAATTCTATGCATTCTTGCTCCCGGAGTTGGTAGGGGAACTGGGGGTTAAGTATATGTACCAATTGGGAATTTGGCTGACACATGTACTGTTAATGTTCATAGCAGTGGCCTATAAGAAAAAATAAATTATAACTATGTTTTGATATTTGAGTCTGAATATTTTCAGATATCTATTTCCAAACTTGTTACATTTTCACTTAAAATCTTGGATTTGCCAAGCAGGTTCATGATGAGGTCATATTGGAAGGACCAACTGAATCGGCTGAGGTTGCAAAGTCCATAGTTGTTGAGTGCATGTCCAAACCCTTTAATGGCAAGAACATTCTTAAAGTTGACCTATCTGTTGATGCCAAGTGTGCTCAGAACTGGTATGCTGGGAAATAGGTACTCCCTTGTACGGCAAAAAAGCCATTGCTGTTCTGTTTAGAGATGTTTTCTCATTCAGATAGCTTTTGCTGCTGCTCCTTTGGTGATTACAAACCAAAGATGCCACTACTCTGCTGCCTCTACTTTCAAGGCAAATAAGCCATAAATATCTTCATGTGCTTGATTTTTATAGAGGTTTTGTACGTCCTAGGAAGTCAGTCATTTCCATGTGATATTTTGGTAACACCAAAGCATGGCACTTTTTTAGAGAATTTCCAGTGTGATGTTTTGGTCATTCCAAAGCCTAACGCGTTGAACCTTTGAAGGAAGAAAAAGGCCAAAATTACTGGCCTCGGCTTTTTACTTCAGTTGTCATGTCTTTCTTTTATGCCTTGCATCATGTACCAGTTTGGTCTTTTTGGTTGATGCAAACCATATCAATATTGTATATAGATTATTATAAAATGAACTTATCTACATTTCTATTCATCTGTTGCAAAAACACACTTGTTGATTGTAGAAACATCATATAATGGTATGATATCTGCACCGTCAAACTGCACTTTTCAGGCACAAATTATCTCATAACCACTGACAATTTTCAGTAATATCAGAACAGTATTGTGAATTTATGATATTCTGTACAAATGAATTATGTGATAACGACCTTATGAATAGGAGCAAATGGGATACAAAGGATGAACTATTAATATGTAACAAAAAAAAGTGAACACTTAACAATTAAAATTGTATCAAAGAATCAAACAGATTTTGTGTAGTAATCAAACAACGATATTAATCTTATTAGAATAATATTTTTAAAAATCTTGCATCGTGTAGTCACAAGTTTATATATTTATTGAATGGGATTATTTATTGGTTATTTTTCTAGAGTTGAATGTGAAAACATGTATAAAAATAGGAAATACTTTAAGAAAATGAGAGAAATGATTAGAATCAAAGTGCTTCAATGAATCCTTGTAAGAAACATTATCAAAGAAAGACAAAAAAACGATGACATTTTCATGTTGTGAATCAACATGAACTTATATTTGATGCATTTCAAAGTGATATATTGTTTTCATTTTCTCACTTGTTTATTTTATTTTCGTTTATATCTTCATTTTTTCTTTTTCCTATAATTTGAGCAAACACGCTATTCTGGTTTGAGTAATAGACCATTTTAATCCCAAGAGAATATCATTATTATAGAAAAATTATCCTAAATATAATACAATTAACAAAGTATAATGGATAATTTTACTAAAAATTAAATATACAGGTAACTAAAAATATTTATCTGTTTAAGTAAATCTTAACAGTGTAAATTAAACCATATTACTGTTTTTCTATGAATTCTGCTACTTTTATTGTTTCATTATTTCATCTATAAAATCGGTATTAATCTTGTGATTAACTTCTTCCAAGAACGGACACTAGAATTCATGTAGGGCCCAGAAAAAATAAATCATATCTGACAGTATGCGAAAAATCCAAAAATAAATTTAAACATATGATACAAATTTGTAAATATATTTTAAATTTTATTTTTAATATGATATTAATTTCTTAAAATTTAATAATGAATTATATAAAATTATAGTCCATTATAATAATCATTATTAAAATTATATATATATATATATATATATCAATTTTTAATTAAAAAATATCACTGTATTTATATCATTTATTTTAAAATAAATAATTTTCTTATTAAAAGAATTAATTTAATATAAATTTGTAAAAACAAATTTGTCAAAGAGTTCACACTCCATAATGAGACGAGCAGAGTTTGTCAAATAATGCCTGCTAAGCTATGACAGACACATCACATTCTGTCAACAATCGATGCTATTTACTGAGTGAGGGAGTTTTCTACCAGACAAATTAAAAGCTTTTTAAACTCATCAAATTGCTGAAAAATTATGCAACATTTTCAGAAAGCTCACATAATATTAATTATTTATGAAACAACGTAAGATAAAAAATACTTTTTCTTTTGAATGAAAAGTTCAGTCACTGCATACATTTCCTTCATCCCAAAATGCAGATATCAGTTTGGTTTTGGGTCTGTTTCAAAGATGCAATTTTGAAGTAATAATATATATATATATATATATTAAAAAAAACACATTATAGTATTTGGAACAGGTAAGTAACAAGTGGGTTCCTGTCTCCTTGGGCGGTTTGTAGGCCACGTGATCTGTGTTTTAGCAAACTCTCAACTTTCATTTTCTGACTTTTGAACTTTTCTCTCTTGGGATCTCAAACTTCGATTTTGGATAACTTATTTTACATAATTTTCTCTAGAAGTTGCATGTTTTTTTTTTATGAAAAAAAGATATTAAGATTTATGAAAGAAACTCAATAGAATCGTAAAAGTGAATTGAATAAAGTAATAAAAAATAATTTTCACATAGTGTTTTGCCTTGATGATTATGATTTGATTTGTCCATAATGAGTTGTGAAAATTTGGTGGCGAAGTTAACCTTTGCACGACGATGCTTATGAGTCAAATCAAGAGCATTGGATGCGCACGGTCCAAAACAAGACACACAGAGAGAGTCAAATAAAGTAGGTTGGATTAGATATGATTTTTTGTAGAACACTAATTTCTCCATCTTCTTCATTCCCAACTTTCACTTTCACTCAATTTTACCACAAAAAGTTCCCTCCTCTGATGGGTCTGTTTCAAATCTGCAACTTTGCAAAAGTGTGGAGCCATAAACTTGCAGTGCGTACAATACCCAATTTTTGTTTTCCCCTTTTATTTCATCTTTCATGCCTCTCTTGTGGATCTAAAATGCTGTTTCTTTCTTCTGCACTGTGGTGTAGTGATGGGTTGTTACTTCTTCGAATTAGATTGCCACTCTTTGAAGTGAGGCAATTTGATTGAATTGGAAGTCAAATACATTCTTGTTTTGCTTTTATTTTTTCTCAAAGAAACTATATCGTTGGTTTTCTTAGTATATATATGCATGTTTATTCAAGTTGTCAAAATTGATGACTGTTTCGTTTGATTTTGCTTGTGTTTTGGTGAGTTGGGTTCCTTTTACCCTTCTCTGGGTTTTTTTTATACACGAATGGTGATTTATATTTGATTCATTTTCGCCTAACCATTGTGATTTGGCATTCTTTCTTTTTTTTTGCTTTGTGTGTTGATTCATTATAGCTGAATTGTAATTCTCATCCTGAAGTTATGATGTTATGAACACCTTGTTATGAAATCGTGATGCACAGTGTGTGATGCTTCAACTTGTTAACCTGCATTTTATGAATGAACCAACTTGAATCATCATCTATTTTAAGTGGGGGTTACTTTTTTTAATTATTTCGGAATTGCTGTTCTGCTGTTTTTGATTTGATGCTGGAACCATGTTTTTGTAAGTGAATCTAGCAACTTCCCTCTCCATCCCTCTTACCCTTGCAGAATTTATTACACTTCTCTTTGTTTTTTCCTAACTCAAGTCCTGTTTGATTAATTTCCCCAAAGAATTACAAGAGAAGAAAATAAGATCAAATGAATCGAGTGTCTTGTACGAGTTAAAGTTAACTTATGTACTTCATCTCCTACAGAAGTTCTCGTAATTGATGAAAAATATTAGGTGTTCAGAGTTAATTTAACTTGTGTAAGTCATTTGTTTGCAGAAAAGTTTGTCCAATCATGTAAATAAAAGAAGAATAACCAAATTAAAAAAATTTGTGAGAAGTTTATAGCTTTACATCTCAGATCACTGATGACACTAATTTGTGTAACAGATCGTTGAATAATTCTGGTGAGGGCATCAATCTCATAATATGAGCATGGCTCAGACTGTGGAGGTTGTAAAAGGTGGAGGAGGATCCATCAAGCTTGGGACCACTGGAACAATCAGCTCCTTGATGACAAGGGAATTGGATCACGTTCCTTCTGCCCCAAAGAAGCTGGTATCTTCAACAAGGACTAAAACTCAAACACTTCCTGTTTCAGTTCCCTGTGGCAGTGCAACCCAAAAAAGACTACAACCAAGAAAATCATCGGTTGAAGCCAGTAGCAGTGGAAGCAGTAGAAACACAAACCGTAGAGGCCCTGGCAATGGCATGCCCCAGAAAACAAAAACAAAAACAAATGGCAGAAATACACAGACAATACCCATGCTAGGTTCTGATAAATGTTCATTGAGCAGAACTCCAGTGAGGGAGAAAAATGATAAGAAAATACCTAACATTGTTGAAGTTGTGGACATAAGATGTGGGAGTGCAGAAAAGGCTTGGGCTACACCCTTAGCAAGTCGTCTAAAGAAGCTTGGGTTTTCAAAGCTATCCGAGAGCATAATCTAAACCTGGAATTTTTTTGTGTCAGACTTCAGATTCCTGTAACCGAAAGCTGAGGTCCCATTTGGCCTACCATTGTCTGATACATCAACCACAGAACACATACTTGGTAAAAGCCTGCTGCTACTCACTCGCTTTTTCTTTGTAATTTCTTCTACTGTAGATGCAATTGTGGTTCTAGAACTTGTACTACTAACGGAGGAACCCACCTCTGTGATTTGAGACTTGTTCCTTTGTGAATTTGAATCAATCCTGCTGAAGTACTCGATTTCTTGCATTATGAGGGATGCTACTGTGCCTCGGGTTCCTATTTCCACTGGGGGAAATCCAGCCATATTTTTTGAGTCAAAGGAAGTGGCTTTATGCATGCTATGTTTGGTTTGTGTTGGGGAGAAAGCATGATCTTTTGATTTATGCAGGGTTGTTTGTGATTTTGTTCTAGTGGGAAAACTGCAGAGACTCTGAGGCATTTCTTGTGTTGCAGGAGATGTGGTTTCACAAGAATGCTTCACTTTATGTTGTGTATCTGAAATGCATGGCACAGGTCTGTGAGATGTGAAACTGCATTCATGTGGTTGCAGTTATAACAGTGTAGTTCCTAACTACTATACCACCTTTTTAAGTTTCATCATGTTCCTAAGTACATGGTAGGATCTGATGGGATTCATGTGAAAGATAAAAGTAGCAGCTAGGTGGGATAGTAGGATCACATCCATAGGCTACCTAAATCAGGAAAGCAAAATCACTTTGTCACACACAATCACATACATAGACTCATAAGTCTTGTGATTTGAATACAACCTAGAAAGAAAACCAGGATGCAAGATTCATGTATCTTGACAAATTTTTCTGTTTTGCAACTGTAGTATTATAGTATGTTATCCATTTTAATTGTTCTTGGTATTATAGAATCCATTTCTTGGATCTGTTCTACTTATCTGCATGAATTTGTTGCGACTTCTTTCAAAATTATACCTATTTTTGTTGTTGATGATGAGATAATACAACTAACTAACTATAAATAGGTTAGCCATAGGTTTGGCGAATCTGATAATGTCAAAATTAAAGCCTAGATACATCGAAATGGTTTAGTTTAGTTTGGTTCAAAATTTAAATTACCCAACCTAAACCAATTCCAATAAATTTAATTTAATTTAATTTAATTTGGTCAAGTCGACCAATTTCTATTATAGTTATATGCTAAAATCGTTTAGAAGGTGATGAAAAATTAAAGAAGAAAATTTCTATTTTTATTTCCTGTCATGGGCCATTCAAAATGATTTCGTTTACATGTAATCATGATGGGATAACAACAAAAGATATTAGTGGGTTTGACTATCTTATTCTTATGTTTGAAGTAAAAATTATCATCTATCATTATGTAAATTTTTTGTCTCATCTCTATCGATTATCATGTATATATATATATATATATATATATATAATTTTATTTTTTTTTACTTTTTACTATTCTAATAATAAGTGAATAAATTTTTTACAAAAAAAATTAAAATTAAAAAAATATTAAAGATAATATCAAGTATTCAATATACACCTCTTTCATCCAATATTAAATATCAATTAATAAATAAATTATATTTATATAAATATTAAATAATAATTATATAAATGTTAAATAATTATAAACAAATAAAAATAATTAAATGTGTCTTAGAAATAAATTATAAAAAAACAAAAAAACGTTCTTATGGCTTGTGCGTATCAACATAAAATTTATTTATCAAAATAAAAATGAATTTGAATAGTAGAAAAAAACTGACACTGAAATATGTTATGAAAAAAAAAAACACTTAGAAAGCAAAAAATGAAGAATATAATTTAACAAATAAGACTTCCCTATAGAAATAAGATAGGGAGACTATTTCTTTTCAAAAATACAAGTCTAAAAATTCTTCTAATATTGTAATTAAAGATGACGAAGTTGGTCGATCAATTCTATTTTGACATATTTCATTATAAATAAGTTAGGATGGGCTAATGAAAAAAATATCTCACGATTAATCTCTTATATAATTACGTATCGACTCACATAAATTAAAAATAAAAGGTTTATTTATAACTTTCTTTTGTCCAAAGTTTATTTATCTTATAAAAATTAAGATTCAATATAATAATTACAATCATTAAAAAAATTAAAAAGTAATAGTCTATTATTTACTACAAGTAAAAAAAATAATGTTATATACAAAATATATTAAAATAGACAGAATATAAAATCTAGATTCATATTTATAAACATACATATTAATAAATAAAAATATTTATTTATATTAATCAAACTAACAACTCTGAGCAATAATAAAATATTAAAAAGACAAACCTCTCTGGATTGTTACGTTTCAATATGAAATCCATCTCACATATTTGGGTGAGTTATAATTTGAGGCATTTTTTTATCAAATAATGTTACCATCATATTAAAATTATAATTATTTTTTTTTCTCCAACTTTGATATATTTTTATCTCAAACTTTAAAAATAATAGATATAACCTTTTTAATTATAGTGTTAATTTTTTAATTACAGTATTAATTTCTTTTACGTGTTAAACTATGTTTCATATATATGTATAGTTTTTTTAAAACCCAAACCTTATGTTTTACATATCATATTCTATTACATCCTTTTTAATCTACATGTTAATTCTTCAAGTGCTTAAAAAACTGCTTAGCAACTTGTAGAGAGAATATATTCTTTATATTTATCTTTTACTATTTATCTTATTATTTTGTTTCTTTAGCTTACACTGTTCACTTTTATTTTATTTGAAACAAAATATTTAATTTTACAAAACCTTAAATTAATAAGCAGACATTATTCAACGGGATTTTACTATGCTAATCTTTTCAGATTTGATACTTCGACTTAAAAATCTTTTCTACCATTTGTAGTTTTAATATACCAAAATCTATTTTTGTTTAATTAAAACAATAATTGATGTAGAATTTGATACTTTTACTTGATGAGCTTTCGATTTGGGAGACATTATTGATATGATTCAGTTTGCTTGTTGTAGGATTTATCATGAAATATAAGTTTATGATTAAGTGATTGCTATAAAGAATATATATTTAAGAAGCACATAAACTATGAAAAAAGAAAAAAAGAGACACAACACCAGAAAACAAGAACAACACTTTAGTTAAAAACCTGTGCTACCACTCATTCTGTCAATTATAATTTAGATTATAAACCAATATTATAATTTTAGCAAAGGAAATAACTTTCTGATGACCAAATTTATAAATTGTGATCAAGAACTAACAGTTTTATATTTTTAGGCCATGGATTTAAACCCAACTTTTAATTTTTAAGTAAAACTCCACTGTATTAACCAGCACACAGTCAAAACCTTAGCCTATAGTCAAATGCTAAAAGACAGCATCTTTCCTTTTTTCTGTTATGATTCTATTACAGAACATTTTCTTGTCGGACGTGTGAGATGGTTAACATATTTACATTCTAATAAATGTATGGAGGCTGTAAAATCCTACCACACCATGGTTATTTGCATACAAAACTCTGTTAAAACACCATAGACAGATAAAACGCGATATACCAGAGGATTACAGCAGATACAGGTAGGTCATACTTTACATGTTACACATAGGTTGCTATCAATGATAGCAGCTAGCTATTGTTTACAGGAGTAAATATCTTAAAACAAAACATAGTTACTACTTAAAGTAAAGCTCAACAAGCTTCTTCAAAGTGTCAAATACACTAGTGAAAGGATTAAACTCAATAGGGGAGTTCAGTCCTAGATCAGGAAATTGGTTTGTAAGTGCCTGCTGCATTCCAGACATAGACATCATAGCAGCCAGCTGACTATTGGACATGACTTCACAATCCTGTGGTGTATCTTTAATTTTGCTTGGATCATATCCAAACTTTGCAAGGTAAGACTTGTACTTCTCAATAAATTCAGGTCCAGGGTTAGGTGTCCTTGAATATATCTGATATTCATTAATAACTATTAATCAAAGAACTGGGTGATGCAGTGTTGTTTCTTTTCTTTATCTAAACTAACAAATAGCATTAGATGTCACATATGACATCGTTCAAAATTCAGATAAAGCTTTTATGAATGAAGTTCAATGACTACAAAGTTATAATGTTTGCTTAACACATGGTTCAAGATTCAAGAATATTTGAAGTGTATTTTTAAGTTCAGTAAATACCTGGATAAAACTTTTATCCTTAGCTCCTGAAACAAGAGAAAAATTGTCATAATCAGTATCAATCACATCATAAGGTTCCTTAGGAATGAATGGCAATGTAGGAAAGCGGAGATAGCATTTTTCTTTGATCATCTCCTGCTTCTCTAGCTGTGTCTCATTTTTATCCAAATCTTCTTCCGAAACACATTGAACCTTTCCCCTAATTCCGGTTATAAACCCATTTGGGCTTCCGTGAACACAAAAGGTGTCAACTTGAATAGATGGTACTTCCCTATCAAATGTATATACACCCTGAAATATAATTAGTACACGCAAATTACTATGAAGAAGCTTGAAATGCCAAATAAGGTAAATGACAAATCTTATCTCTAAGATGTATACTACTACTGAATGACAGAACATTCAACACATGCATAATAAATAATGAACAGCCAAACTTAGGATTCTGTCAGTGCCTCCAAATTCAACAGTTTGTTATGAATAATATGAAGATGGCTAGGGAAAGATGTTGGAAGATCATAAATAAAATCAGCTCTTTTCTAAACCAAATATTGTACAGTGTATTCACTGCTATATTTATTTTTGCATTACCTGAGTGCAGTGACAATCTTCTTGGCCTTGTCCAGCAAATCCACGTTTAAGTGAAGCAACTTCAAACCATCTTCCAGCATATCTTACAGGGTCAAAATCCTTGGCTGTCATACCTCTCATCATCATTAGATTTGCACCCTTTTCATCAGATCCATTCTCAAATGGTGAAGTAAGTGCAGCATCTCTGGCACTGGCAATTTGACATATATTATTTTGAGCACGAGATAGATCTGCTGCAACAGACTGTTGATGAAATAAATAAACAAATACTTAAAACAACTCATTCGTCATAATAATAAACACCTATTTCTAGATATATTTTTTTTGAGTTAAAAATATTCTCTATTTGCCACAATTACATAATAATATCCCACCTTTGTAACAGAAATTATCTCTATAAACTACTGTCATGCCATGTTTTAAAAAACTGTGACCGTGATTTAAAACCTTGTTATCATGAGTTCAGGAAAACAATATTGTGAAAATGTTAGATAAGTCTTCCTGATCGGTATTTGAGATATGACTTCATGGAATTGCGTGCTCAATTGAGTTGTAAAACGCAACACTCTTGGATTGTTGAATACAAAAAGATACAAACCTGATTTGCTGGAGAAACAAAGATCAAAGAAGCAGCAAGCCCAGATAAGACATGTTTGGTCAGAACCTTACTTGGGACTTCCAACGAGCACCTTACCGATGTTCTTCCTGAAACTGTCCTGCATTGTCTGGAACAAAAAAAAATGTCATCCCATTTGAACAATAATGAAACCGAAAAACAAATTACAAAAAAATCACTCAAACAGTCCCAGATTGCGCATCTTGTTTTGGAAATCAAGAGTTGATATTTAACAGCATCTACTTTTAAGGTGGCAGAAAATGCCATCAAAATCCCAATGAAAGAGGAGGACCACAATGAGAGGGAAAAAAGATAAAGTGGTGTACCATCTAACTAACTAAAAGCTGGTTATTACAAGACAAAATTCTGGGAGTACAAAATGGAAAATGCATTCAGTAATGGTGAGTACATGAACATTGAAAAGCTACATAACATGATCAGGAAATTGAAGCACAAAAAGAGAGTCTTCTTCGACAAACATTGAAAAAAAACAACTAATTACTAAAATACTTCAAATTAGGAGAAAAACATAAGGGGTGTTCCAGAATTGTAAAACAAATAAAGGGACATAATAACAAAAAGAAAAGCTTTTTGAGCAAACAGATTGATTACAAGGATCAATTAAGTGTAAAGGAGATAAAAGAGTAAAATTTGTTACCTGGGATAAGAAGAGTGAGGTGGAGGAGGTGATGCTCGTAGAAGAACCTCTACCATGTCTTTGTGTTTTCACTAGTTGTCTTGTCCAAAGTTGCCCCATTCTGAACTTTCTTTCTAATGTCCAAGGTTTGGTTTCTGTGACAAAAGATCCTCTTGAAACATCGTCCTCTAAGGTCCCATGAATGAAACTGGGCCTGCCTAATATTTCTGTTTTTTTTTAACTGGGCCTTCACTTCAAGGCCCATTCTATCAATCAACGGCAGTTTCTTCCTGCACCTCAATGAATTATTGTATTCCTTAGAATGTAAATTTTGTATTTCCAGAATGCCTTTTTTATTTTGTATACCAGAATACACAATCAAAAATATAATTTTTTTATATTTTCAAAAATGTACAAACTAAATTAAAAATAATTATATTCTATATTGTATAATTCAAAATATGTTATATTTCAAATTATTCAATTCATAATGAATTTTTATTTTGTAATTCAAAATATAAAATCCAAAATCCAAAATCTAAAAATTATGTTTAAAAAAATAAAAAAAATAATGAAAATATGTTAAAAATTTTATGAGGTATATGAAGAAATTGCCTGAACAAACTATACAACCTCATTATTAACTAGCTTGCTACTTTACTCTTCTTCTAAAGTTAACTAACAGTTGGTATTGAACAATGACTTCCTCCTAACACCCATACTAAAAGTAAGTGTTACATCAATACTTTTGAACACATTTTCTTCAATAAGTATTTTTCCTTAAATTTATTTAAAAAAATTGTCAAATTAAATAGAGCAACACAATTTTATAAATTTAGTAACAAAAAAAAAAGTCAAAAGGAAACAATTTAGGTACATTTTTACTTTCGAAAAAGTGTAATAAAAAATATTTTGCTTGGATTTTCAAACGTGAAGTTTAGATGAGATATATAAAACCAAATAATTTAGGTACATTTTTCCTAGTTTTTTTTTGGTCCTATTTACTGATTAAAATTGAAGGCTTATAACTTATACGTAAATATTATCACACAAACAACCAAGATTAAATTATAAGAATAATATCAAACTACCTTGGAAATTTGTGTAAGTTGTTTTTAATTTATAAACAAAATTATATTTAATTTAAGCTTAGTAAGTGAATTTGTTGCAGTTGCTAATCACGTTGTTTATTTTGGGTTATATAAGGAAATAAATAATAAGCACAATCTCAGTCTCTATCAAACCGACAGATCAAAACCAAAAAGTTAACGGGAAAATTAATGCTAAACCTAAATTTGTAGACAACATGTGAAATAATTGAAGAAAATATGGGAAAAAATTGGTTATATAGACAACCTTTGAACGTAAAAAACCTCTAAAAATGTGGTTTTTGCTTTATTATATACTCTATAAACTTACTTCAATGCATGAATTTTACACAGGTTTCATAGTGATAAGATATTGTTTCTTTTCTTAAACTCTTATAAATTTGTTTTTATAACACTTCAATTAATACAATAATAAATTTAACTATACGTTTTCACAAATATAACTCAATATTATTATAATTATTTTTGTTTTCAAATAAAAATAAATTCATGCATATTTTTTAAGAAAATAATTATTATTTTAAAAAGATTTATACTTTTCTTCAATACTTCGATCAAGTTCGTTGAGGGAATCCCTTCAAAATAAATTACTACCCCACATTTTCTTAAGAAAATAATTATTTACCTAAAAAAAGATTATACTTTTCTTCAATAGTTCAATACTTTCCTCGAATTGGTCAATGGAATCCAATCTTAATCAATGAACAACAAAAATTGTGTGCTGAACTGAAAACAGTATAATAAATATACAAAAGTTTGTTGAACACGATTCCAAATTTAATACGTCTTATTATAAAATGAAGTGAGAATCAACGTTATATATTTTGTTTGCTTGTAAAATACATAATTAATTACATACAATATACATATATATTTATGTTCGGTAGTAAAAAATTACGTGTTTGAGAAACGACTTTACTTTTTTTATTAACTGAATTAGTTTATAAATTTATTTAACTAAAGAATGTGTGATTGATAAAAAAAAACAT
Source organism: Vigna umbellata (assembly GCF_029865625.1). Taxonomy (NCBI): domain Eukaryota; kingdom Viridiplantae; phylum Streptophyta; class Magnoliopsida; order Fabales; family Fabaceae; genus Vigna; species Vigna umbellata. The sequence goes on along the minus strand of NC_142165.1, from coordinate 12,892,931 downwards.
TATCTCATTAAGTTGGAAAAAAATTGCAACTTATAAGTAACGTGATTTAAAAAGATGATGATAATATTATTTTTGTCTGGATGTTTTAATTAAGAAAAGCCATATATCCTTCCTTCTATAATTCACTATTTATTTTAATCATTATATTATTTATTTATATATTTTTACTCTTGAAAAATATAACAAGAGTTCAAAATCTACTTAAAAACATATGATTATAACTATCTCAGAATATACCTTTGTTTATAATATTTATATATATATATATATATATATATTCATCGGCTAACTAATTTTACTAAGAACTTCTTATTCTATTAACTTAGTATTTTTCGATTTTCATTTCATAGATCCCAAATTTAAATCAAAACATAACTATTTTTCAAATTGGAAAAATATACATTTATAGATTAAAGCCATAAAAAGGGAAAAATACATTTAATGTGAAAGTTTAATAAAATATAAACGCTTGATGAGAAATTAAACGTGGAAGTTTAAGACGATTTTGTAGAAAGATGGTATGCAAATGGAGCAAAAGCATTTCACGTATGGTAGACGCATGATAGAATTTCAGGAAAAGGAACACCCCAACTTTGCAAAACCCACTTTCAAACTCTACCAAACTTCCACCGTCAAAAATCAATCACCCTATAACACCATACTCACTCAATCACACGTCATGCAATTACCATAATTTCAAGCCGTCTGATTTTCATCTTCTTTCTCTTTCTGCCACGTGTCTTCGTCATCTTCTTCTTCTGCTACTAATATCCATCAACATCTATAATAAACCTACACTGAAGTTGGTTCACTTTGTATCATAATTAATAAACATTATCAACCACACTCCTCATAGTTCCGTGCAAGTTAGCATAATTTAACTAAAACAATATCTTAAATTTTAGATATTCATTAAGATATTTATTATATATAAAAAAAAGTTAGTGGAATTATATTGGCAGTGGTTAGCGGTGGTTACATACTGCTCTACGAGTATGATCAGTTTGGTATGAAGCTTTCCATTTATTTCATTATCCCAAACCCATCATCTGTGTAACTAACAAAATAAATTCATATTAAAAACTATAAAAAATTCTTATAGAAAGATAGGTTGGTGGATTAATTTAATTAATCAATAAAACTTTAGATGCCTTGCTCTAGCTCCATAGCTACACGTTTATTTTATATAATATATTAATATATATATGTGGACCACGTTAAAAAGAATGTAGCATTTTCCTAGTTGAAGTCTGAGGTTAGTGATGGATTTAGGTTGGATTAGGGTAACATTTTTTGGAATTACCAAGATTCCATAGTTAATTAAATAATAGGTTTAAGATCTCATGTGGTGTTCTCCATCTCTCCAAAAGCGACGACAAAGTGAAATTGATTTCCACTAACTTATCTCGTACGAAGGTTTTTCCTATGTAGTTGCGGTGATCAAATCAACGTCAACTTCCTCGGACGACACCGTATATACATATAGAATCATTCAAATACTGAAATTATACGGTCTCTCTATTATGGTATATATTTTAATTTCATAATAAGAATGTTTTAAATTTGCAGAGAAAAGTTAAAGAAGGTGTGGCAGCCTTTTTCCTTTATCAAATAGTTTTAACTTTTATATTCTGTAGATTCAGATCCACCAATCACATTATCATTTCTGTAATTTGTCACTAATCATACAACCAAATTGATGCTCTACTATACCCACTTCCACTAATCATATAATTACCATTGCAAATTCCCAATTATCGTCACTTTTATTTTTAACTAATTTTACCTTTATCATTTCTAATTGACTTTTCCAAATCTAATTCAAAAGCGCGTTTAACTTCAAATATAATTAGACGTGTCCAACATGCTAAATATTCTTGTGTTATTAACACGCTAAATATTAAATGTTTACCTTTTTTGGTATATATTTGTGTTTAAGTTTACTACCATTATTGAATATAGTAAATTTTTTCAAACTAGATCGCATATAATTAAATTTCAACTTTGAAATTTATAAAAATGGTTCAATAACTGTTTTGAATTGTTTGTTTAATTTGTCATTTTAGCATCAAATGAAGTCATTACAATATTGATTGATAGACTCTAAGACATGTAATCATTTTCTTTAGGCTTTCGATTCAAACTGTTACTAGAATGCTAATAATAATGAAGAAGAATACGTGAAATTAATATTATTTCCTACTTTTTCAGTCATCAATGGATGTTGTTGTTGTAATTATTATCATTAACGAATAAGGATTAAAAATTAAATAAAGCCACGTGGCCTTATCCTATCCTTAAACGCCACACTCCACAAGATGCTCCGATTCACAGACATAAATATACTTCTCTCTTGCCACATTCCATAACACAGTTGTTCCATTTTCTTATACAACAAACCATGACAAAAGAAGACATAAATTTCACAAAAAGTAATTGATGTGATAAAAAAAAGGTAAGTAAGTCATCATTTTAGCTTTTAAAAGTGTAACACACAGTGGCATGTAATAAATTAGTTTCTAAAATTGATGGTCTTTTTTTATTAATTAATTATTGAAATTGATTAAAAATGGAAAATTTTAATTGGTCTCACTTTTTATTTAATGAATCTTTTGATATTGCTATAACTTGTGAGAAATTTTGTGCGTGATGAACTGAAATGATGGTTTAGATCTTTGAAGAACATTTTGGTAAAAGTAGTATTTTTGTGTGAAAAATAGTATAAATTACGTGAAGTGTTTTGCTCTTACCAGTACTCACCCAGTAAGGCCTCCCTACGCAGAAACCAAGAAGGCGGCAATAGGGAGCGTTTGGGAAAGCGAAGTGAAAAATACCGGTCAACTGTCCCCTATATCAAACAGTGGGACCAGAACCCAAACAAGACCAAACGAACCGCACAACAGGAACATCATCAACGAAGAACAACTACACGAAAGAAGAAGATAATAGGTACTGAGTAGTATCTGTTTTTGCGAAAGTTTTGATTTTGCCCACAGGAAACCATGCTCCATGATGGCCAAGATCATTCACCGAACCACTAGAAAGATGTCTCAGCTCTGCCGCAAGTTCGTTCAGGTCGACGTCCGGTGGGGTGTCCTAAAAAGGGTATCTTTCGTCGGCCAATTTTTTCGTTTCATTTGGAATAGAATTATCGTTTGCTCCGTCGCCGGAAGGCCACCCCACTACCGGAAATTACCGCTCCGGGACCCATCGTCCTCTTTGCCTCTCGCCACCGACTCCGACACCTTCCTCGCTGCCGCCACTTGCGGCTATGACTCCGACTCCGATTTGGTGAACCTCAAGATCAGCTTGTTGGGTGATTGCCATATTGGGAAAACTACTTTTGTGGTACGCTTGTTTCTAACTTTACATTCAAAACATCGTATGATTCAGATATAATTATGTTTCTTAAAGGTCTGGTTTCGATTTTAGGTTATGTGTATGTCTGTAAAAGAATAATTTGAATACGAGAATCAGTATTTGGGTTGAAGATAAAAAATTTAACTCTATCGTATTGATAGATTAGAATTTAACTTTGACGTGATTTTGAAGTTATTTGCGGGTTAGATTTTGCGTACATAGATAGCTATTTATTTCTTCTGAAATGGGTCAAGTGTGGTAGCAGTGAAAGGGTCTAACTAGCTTGCGGTTATTGTGTGAATTCCTGTTACCAGATCAAGTATGTAGGGAATGAACAAGAAAAGATGAGTCTACAGATGGAAGGATTGAATCTGATGGACAAAACTTTGTCTGTTCAAGGAGCACGCATTTCGTTTAGAATATGGGATGTTGCAGGTGCTTTGCTTAAACTTTACCTTTCTTTTCCTTTATGTGTACTTTTTACATTTTGCTTTTCCTGTTTCTATTCTTTTTAGTTTTCTGGGTGTGTTGTGTTAATTGATCATTGATGGTGAAGTATCATGTGGCGTGTGTAGGTGATAAAAGGTCCCTGGATCAAATTCCCATGGCTTGTAAAGATGCAGTTGCAATTTTGATTATGTTCGATCTCACCAGTCGCTGTACACTAAATAGGTAGGCTGAGAGATATTATCTGTGTGATGAGTTTGGTGTAGTGCTTTTAGAAACGTAACTCAGAAATAATGATTCTGCATTTCTTGTCCGTTGCTATGTTCCTGCAGTGTTGTTGGATGGTATAGTGAAGCAAGAAAGTGGAATCAGGTACCATAATTTAATTTTGCAGGGCTTGTACAGTAGTGGTACTATTTGAATTCAATTTATTTCATAAAGTGATTGCCACTTTTTAAATTAAAGTGTAGTTTCCAAAGTCTTTTCGCATGGAAACTCTTTTTAAAAAAACGAGACAAGATCCGAAGTAGTGCATATACAGATACAGTATCTGCATTATTACATTATACTGCATACTGTCAGAAGCATTGATTTTTGCATCAACACTAAACAGAGAGAGGATCTGATGGTATACTAATTAAGATACCATAATGACAATTTTTGGCACATTTTTATGTCATTTTGTTCATTTTACAGAGTGCAATCCCAATTCTGATAGGAACCAAGTTTGATGATTTTGTTAGACTACCCCCAGATGTGCAGTGGACAATTGTAACACAGGTAGATGAATAATAATTACCAGGATTGGTCATTTTTCATTTTCCCCTATTGATGAATCCTTGATTGACTCAGAAACAGAGAAAAATTGTTGTAATAAATGCTAGTCATATTTGAAACCTCGGCATGAAATTTATCAACCTTTGTGTTTCCGCGTTTAGCATTAACTTTGGGACCTACATGCTGATTAAAGTCTGATCAGTGACGTTCAAATTCCATTACTTTCCTTTTTTGGCACAAATTACGAGTTATGACTTTAATTGAAGTCTTACTTTCAATCACATTCCTTGGCTTTTTTTGAAATTTAACACATTATTCCTACAGGCAAGGGCGTATGCAAAGGCAATGAAGGCAACCCTTTTCTTTTCAAGTGCAACACACAACATAAATGTGAACAAAATTTTCAAGTTCATCATGGCCAAGCTCTTTAACCTGCCGTGGACAGTGGAAAGAAATCTGAGAGTTGGAGAACCCATAATTGACTTCTAAATTTCTTTACATAGTTATTTATGTGTACATAGCAGGGAAAAGGAGAATAAAAAAAATAGAATGAGAAAGAAAACATGTCCAGTTTTTCTTATTGACTAGGAATCTTGACCACCTAGGTACCTACAAATTCCATGTTTCAACGGGCCATTTTGACTTCACTTCTGTAGAGAGTGATAACGTGAGATGTTGTGTCTCGGTTTTTCTGTCTATCTTCCCCTGTTGTGGCTGAGGTCAAAGCCCACAGGCATTCATATTTTTCCACCTCTACTTATAAAGAAAGAGAAGTTCTATTTCTGCATATTTTTTCTGTAATTCTTTTTTGTTTCTCGAATGCTAGAAATATAATATCTAACAATTTTTTTTATTATTGTATAATTATGATTGATATAACATCCCAAAAATACATTCTAAAACTCTATAAAAGAATAATCACACCGAATAATATTATCGATCAAATAGAGATGGGTCAAATTAGTAGGGCACATTAGAGTAATTTGAATAGAGGTAAAAGTAAAGTAAGAGAAAAAGAAATAGAGAAAGTCATTCCCGCATTACCCTAAACCTGCACTTGTGTTTTCGTCGTTGTGAAGTCGTTCACCGTTGGATCGAGCTGATTTTTGGACAGTAGGTTTCAGACATATGGTTCTTTATTGTGACCGTTTGGATCGTCAATCGGAGGTCTATATTGGGAGAAATCAGTCCCGCACCAGCAGTCCTGTTTTGGAGATTTTTCATATTCTTTGTTCTTGTTTGTAAGCATTTGTGCTTATTTAAATTGGCTTATTGAACACGTCATTTGGTGTTATTATTGGAGACTCTTTTGTACCCTATTATTGATCATAGTGGATTTTTCTTTGGTCTGGACGACTCGTGGTTTTTACCCTTGCATTGAGAGGTTTTCCACGCTAAAAATTGTTGGTATCTCTTTGTGCTTTGGATTCTATTTTTGTTCTATTTGTTTGGTGCTCTTCACATATTCTCACAATAAAGGGAGATTGAATTTCCGCTGCGTTATTACTGTTTGATAAATTGTTATATTTTTGGTCCTGCGTTATTACTGTTGATAAGTTGTTATATTTTTTGTCCTTTCTCCATCAATCAGCAGAGTCAAGTGTTAATTTTTTCACCTTACTGTGTTGCAAAACCAACACATTGATCAATGATGTCCCCCACATCTTGTTGTGTTGACATCTTCAAAGAAAACTTGTCCAACACAATTCCTATGTGGTTTTCAATCCAAATTTCGATGAAGTCAAGAAAAGCTCTTCTCTGGACTTGTCTGGTCTCAAAAGATTGGTCAGGTTTAACAAAAAAAAAGTTCATTAAACTCTACATTTTTTTTAGACTTTGATGCTTTCAACCAATTTTTAGAAAGGACAGAACTTTTCACCGCTTCCTTGAAGGGAAGGAGTGAAATGATGACTATAAGCAACTCCAATGGCAACAGACTAAGAAAATCTTTCATGGCTGACTATATAATAAGGTCATTGAGAATTAAGTTTTGCAGGGAAAAAAATTATCAAGGTGATTCCTTTTGCAATGAAATTGAAAGATATATATAGAAAAGGGCTCACAATCCTTTACTGAGAAATCTGTTTGATTCAAATAAAACATTTATTCTGATTTGTGTAAATATAGATTTTTTGCATATTATTTTAATACTTTAAACATATTTTATGATGTATTTCTTTCTCTCTCTTTTTTTTCTTTTTAAGTGTGGTTTATGGTTATTTTGAAAAAAAAAAGTAACATTTTTTCTTTAATTTACTGAAATATTTTATAAGATCATTCTTTTCATGCTATTTATGTCTAAAATAATTAAATATTAAGAACCGTATATAAATATAAGAGTAATTAATATCGTGTTTAACTTAGAAATTTGTTTATAGTGAGTTATTAATGAGTTTCTTTACTTCAACAAAGTAAATATTGAAAAGAAAAATCTACTATTAAAGCGAACTGACGTGACAAACCAAATTTCTTGTATAGATAATTTCACAGTAAAAGTACTGAATTTTGAAATCAGCTAAACAAATTCGTATAAAATATGTAAAAGAATGAATTTTCTGTAAAATCGAAAAAAGTTGTTTAAAAAATTGTCGTAAAAAATTCTGATAAAAAAAGTCCTTACATTTTTCACGGTGTATACGAGAATCACCGAAGATAAATTTGTGTGAGAAATGTTGTTCCTTGGACTTATTTGTGAAGAATGAAAAATAGAGAAAAGTAGGGATTTGCGAGATTGGATTATTTTTAGCATCTCGCAATTTTGCAAAGATTTGCGATGATTTATACTGAAAAGTCATGTATCTCCTTGTGCTATTTTTATAATTCCATGACCATTTTAAAGGCATGTATAGATAAGTTTGGTGTGTGTTAACTGATGTTTGGACGAGGAAGAAGGCGGTTGATGAGGAGGAGGCAACCGGATGAAGAAGGCGAAAGCTTGAAGCAGAAGAGATCTTCATGTATTCGGTTCCACTGTTACGCGTATCCGGTTCCAGCTTTTGGAAGAATTTGCGAAGGAGGTGTATTCGGTTTCATGCTTCGCGTATCCGGTTCCAGGCAAGGTTGTTATAGTTTTGCGCCTCGGGTCTACGTGCTTCGTATCCAGTTCTACGGAGGGCACCTCTTTGTTCCGGTTCCAATCACCGGTTCCCCATACCTGGAATACTTGTTCAGTCGCCATAAGTGGCTTAGCAGAAGCGTGTTTACGGCCGTCGACGCAGACATAGACGCAGGTGGAGGAAGGGTGTTAATGCCCTTTGAACATCGTCGGAGGGAGGAGATCCGGCCGTAAATCAGAGGAAAAGGAAGCGAATGGAGTCGAACCGCGAATCGGTGAGGAGATCGCGAACCTCTCCGTCGAGATCTGCAGATTCCAGACATTCTCTTCAATCTTTGACAGATCCTCCACCTATGATGGCTCGCCTATTCCTCCATGAAACCGAAGAATTGTTTGGTGCATAATAAACATATAATAATAATAATAATAATAATAATACAATTTATTTCCATCTTAAAAATTCATTTTTCTTTTTTTCTTATAATATTTTTTACAATTATATATAATATTAACGATTATCAAATAATTCATAATAAATTATATTACAAAAAATATTAAATTTAAAAATAATTTCATTTTACTAAATTATAATTTTTTCATTTTTAAAATAAATTTTAATAATTAATATTAATGTTTTACTCTTTATAAACTTTTTTACAATTAAAAATAACATTAACAATTATCATTTTATATCACATTAATTTCTAAGGGTATTTTGGTAATCTTTAATTTCTAACAATTAAACAAATTTTTTTTATCTGTCACATCAATCTAATCCTACACTAATTCTCAGAAACTTTACTTTCAAATCAATTCTCAGTTACCCACAAATTCACTCAAAAAAACAACAAAAAAATTACCATCAAATCTACTCAAATTAATTCAAATCACCTTTTTGTTAAAAAACTGACAACTAAAAAAATTAAAGACTAACATTATTTTAATTTAATGAAGTAACTCACATTTAATGTGAGTAAAAAATATAATCATCCTATCTTTCCTCGTTAATGAATGACATTAATATTAATGAATTTAAACTAAATGTAATTTAATTCAAGTCTTATCATTAATGAATTACATCAATGTTCATTGATTAAAATGAATGTAACTGTTTTGAAGTCTCGTCATTAATTATTTTATTAATTTCTGGTTACATTGAATGATTGTTAAGACCGCGGTAGTAAGGATGTGTTTGAATTAAAGAGTAAATTTAAAAACTTGAGACTGTAAAAGTGTTTTTTACCTTTAAAAGAGAAAAAGAAAGATAAAAAATAAAATAACTATATTAAGTATTAGTGTGATAGAATCTTAGACACGGATGAAAAATATAAAGAAAATATTTTGTGTAAATTAGGTAGATAAAAAGTAAGCACAGACAAAGAAACGAATGAAATATGCAAAAAATAATAAAAGCAGTTTTTCTATTTTTTTTAATATTAGACTAAAAGTTTATAAATATTATTACTCTGATAAATATTATTATTCAATGGTGGTTTGGTCCACCTTTTCACATTAGGGGCAATTTATGTAATATGTTATAATTTATTTGAATTATTAAATTAAGAGTGCAATTTATTATTTGATAATGATGTAACTCTTTTTATTTAAAATTTCATGAATAAAAAAAAAGAGAGTGAAAAGTTAAAAAGAAGAAAATATGTAAATAATGTTATATTAATTAAATAAAAAAGTAGAAAGGAAAAAAAAACTATAATCAATTATATTTTTTTCATAAAACTACCAAAATAGATTAAATTTATTGAACTAGACTCATCATGTAAACATAATTTTTATTTTATTTTATTTTGGAATACGACACATTTTAATAAGATTTAAATGTTAAAATTATGAGCATAGTTGTCATGTCATATTTTATAATAAGAATGTCTTAAGTATACTTTTACCGTTATGTCTTTCTTTTTAATTTATTGAACTAGACATGAGAACGTTACAGATATTTCATTTTTGTTTAAATTCGGCACATTGATTGAAAAAAAAAAAATACTGTGTGCGATTACAAATGATTTTTATTTATTTGTAATCAATGAGCTTAAATTTGTCATTTTATTCCAGTTTTCAAATTCATTCAAACTCCCTTAACCCAAATTATATATATAATTATATACAATTTAATGTTTTAAAATAAGGAACACAGAAGTCTTTTATATGGAAAATTTTGACAAACTAAAATTTAGAAATTTGTTTCAAACCAAAAAATATCTATACCATTAGACAAAGAAATTTTCCTTTTGGCGTCTACATTTGTTTTTATAATTTTATTAAGTAACTATTTTTTAATTAAAATAATTAACTTATTATTAATTTTTAAAATTTAACAATTTTTTGGATTTATTTTTTTTTGTTAAGTTTAAATATTCTGTTAAACTAAAATAATTATTTATAATAAAAAAATACCTACAAAATAAATAAAATTTATTTATATTGATTTTTATAATTATAATTTTATAATTTTTTGTTATTATGAAAGAAAAAAAAAAGTAAACACACGTGTAATATATGTGTTTTCATTGGAAATCTTTTTTTTTTCATTTTTAGAGATATTTTAAGTTGACGTTTATATTTGTAAAAAAATAAAGAGATTAAAGGATAAAATAATAGAGGTAAAGTGTTTACAAAAATTTGTTAAGCATCAAAGTAATAATATCCATATTTTATAAAAATTATTTTCCAAAACTAAAAAATATGAAGTATATATAAAATCATTTTTGTTAAAAAATAGTAAGGAAACTAGATTACTTCTTGCTTCTGATCTTGAAAACCTTATCCATAAAAGTATTGTGGGCTTCTATGGCCTCTTAAATGTCATCCACAAACAGCCATTAGGCCCATCTACTTTCACATTGCTGCTTCCTCCTTCTCTATCTTCAAGGATGCTATTCCAAGGTCAAGTTCCAATACAGAGTAGCATGTCGCTGTTTCACAATTATACTGGTACGAGAATACGTTTTGTGAACTTTAAGGAACATCAACGTAGATTTCATATTATCATTGTCACCTTATTATAATATACCATGTTTTTGAGAAATTATCTCAGACTAAACAAATACACACATTTATTCCTCAAACTTGATGATAATTTAGACACAGAGAAGGAGCAGAAAAACTAATAATCTCTAATGATAATGTTCCTGAGAAGCTCATCATTATTAACTATTATTATTCACATAGAAATAGACAAAAGTGTCGGATCCTTCAGACTTTACCAAAATCCATCTACCACCTTGCATAATAGACTTCCTTATCAGTGACTTTTATGACTCCTCCACTCTACTGCTTTGACTGCAAAAATCAGTAGAATGAGAGATTATGTATATTGTTATTTTCAAAATAGGCAATGTGTTTATCAGAATGTAAAAATAAAATATGAAGAACATCACACCATCTTTCACCTAAAACCTTAAAATTTCATCTATAATCAACAGATCAATGTCACACTATGAAAAAATCCCATCTAGATAGTACCTGTGAATACAAGAAGGTTCCGAGGATGGCAATAGCAGCTCCAAGAGCGTTGACAGGCTGAACTGGTGTGTGAAAGATGATGATTGAAGAAACTATAACAGATATGCGTTTCATGGTGTTTCCAATGCTAAATGTCAAAGGAGAGATCTCATCCAGAGACATGTACGACACCTGATTATACAGGTGATAGAATATACTCTGAGCTGCCACCCACCTGTTGTGCACAGGTAACAGCCATAAACAATCATAAGACAGAAGAAGCACACAAGCTTTTAAGGACCACAAGTGAAAGAACAAGAACAATGGATATAACTCAAAATAAAAACAAAAGAACTCAAGTTAGTTTTCTGTTTGAAACCCCAAACACGTAAATCAGGTTTCACATAAAACATCACAGTCAAATGGTTACTAAGAAAATGTTCTCCTTTCTCAAAGTACACAGAGTTAAAGTTATTAAGTCAACATTTTCTCCTCACTCTACTAAAAACAGCACTCTCACTAACAGAGAGAAGAGGCTATGCACATTATCATCCAATAAAAAACCAGCAAATTGGATATGTTTAATTTCTGTTTGATCAACGATGAAAATTTTATTTTGATAGTACATAACCATCAAATTCATACATCTGCTATCTACATAGCAACTCCATAAAACAAGCAATCCAACAACATCCACCTTTCCTTCATGTTATGTCTTGTAGATCAACATCAAACAAATTGCAATTTCTGTGCAGTGTAGACAATAGTAGTCGGGAAAATATTATGAGTTTACGACAATTTCAAGATATCACCTTTATGAAAACACAGAATCAACAACAACATCAGATAGATTATATATGTTATAGTTACCATATAAATTGAGGTCCAATTTGAGAGAGAGCTGCTTGCCATCCAATTGCCCACATCTGTGGTCCCTCCACGGCAATCGCAAAAGGTGTGAGTATTACAAGAGACAACATAGATAAACACGCATAGTAGTTCATTCCACTAACAGCCTTTCCTTTCATGCCCTTCTTTGAAAATATGTTACGGAACACGAATGCCAAATTCGATATCATAGCCCCCATAAAACCTGAAATATATAATAAAGCAGTTATTGAATCAAAATCAAGAGGGCATGAAAACAAATATGAGAAATATATTCCATCACGGCCTCTGGTAACAACATAAGCACCGAAGTGTACTATGTAGCAGTAAATCATCCTTTACAGTGATGTCTTAACACAAGCATTAACACACAATAATTAAATACATAAATAGAAGTTAGGTAATAAACATTTTTGACTTGAGTAGGGGGAGGAGGGGACTCTGTTATTATTGCCTTAACCAATACTTTCCATCAATTGATTCTAGCATATCCGACTTCTATACTATGCTCAACAACAAAATACAAAAATGCAACAGAAAAGCAACTTCTTTACCAATCATGTTGAAGTTGAGCTCAGTAACAGCTGCAAGTGCACATCCACCAATGATAGGAATTAAGGAAAGATAGACTGGCACCGGGAAGGTCTCACCCAGAAGAAATCTCGAAACAAGAACACTGAAAGCTGGTTCACCACTCTTTATGATGTGGGTGAAGGAGACTGCAACTTTTGACATGCTAACAGTTGCCGCTACATGTCCTATTGTATGTGCAACAGCAACCTGAAGGAAAAACATCAAACACTGAGGTCCTGTCTACTTGTAGATATTAATAATCAGAGAAAATGCCAAACCATGCAAGTTCTCATTTGAATTGAATCCGAAAGAAAAAAGTGAATTTTCCGCTTCCAAAACTTAATTTTTCATCATTGAAAAAAAAATCACTAATAAAGCTCCTCCCAATTCAACACGGTTAAATGAATTAACTTTGCTCTTTTATTCATGAAATCATCAAAGTCAAAACACACACATATACCAATAGATGGAATAAAATTCCATATTTAAAAAGTGATTTCAGAGAAAACATCAAGCTTTCTTGGGTCGCTATGAGCAAACCATATTTATTCGCAATTTCCCACAATATCCAGAATCACAACAAAACTGTGGCAATGAGCACAATTTAAAACCAAGATTACATATATAACACATGAACAGACAAAAACATGCTTTCACTTTCTTTCATAAACTTTTTTCTAAGGATACAAACAAAAGTCACTAACTTACAGGTAACAAAGTCTTCCAGAACTCAAGATCGGTCTTGGGAGGCTCGGCTATCCTGGTGGCCCAAGAGATCAACATCATGAGAGACCCACATGCAAGGGAGAGTGTTGAGGTAAGCCAAGGGTAGGGGTACGCATTCAGCACCTTCTTATTATAAATATTGAACACCACATTCAGAGCCCACCAGGTTGCAAAGTATATACCAATTTTCACCTTCTTAGCAGCCTCCGATGGATCAGCCCCTTCCACCTCCGGTCTCTCAGCCTCATAGGCCTTACATGTCCCCAAATCACCACGTTCACGCCTCACCGAAGACCTAACAAAATTCCCCAACCCCACACATGAAAGGTGCAGTGGCTTTTGCACTGACAAAAGAGATCTCACAGTCTTTTCCCTTGGGTGGGAAGAAGGGACAACAAGGGAACATGACTTAGCTGAGGCTAAAGTTGAACCCTTTCTTAGCAAAACATCAGAGGCTCCGATCGATATGGCGGGCTGTTTCACCGTGCAAATCATGGTGTGATCACTGATGAAATGGCAAAAACCAATAAAAACCAGAATATAAAAAACTAAACTTCCCAATCAAAATCCCAATGGGTCGCTAATAAATGAAGAGGAAATCAGCAAAAGGACGAGCAGAAAAAGGGATCCCGTGCGAGTGTGTCAGTGTCAGAACCGTGAAGTGAAATCTCACGGACTGAGCACTATTATTATTATGAGATTTGAGAATGTCTCTATGATTTGGCTCTTTAAATCAAAGTTACTGTGTCAGAAACACAGAAGCTTGCTAGTGCTAAGGTAATATTTAAGTCTAGAAAACATCAATCACATAATGTGAAAGATATTATGAGCTGTTTAAGGGTAAAATCATTTGGAATCTGTTCGGGGAATGATGCTAAAAACTCGACAATGGGATTTGGGAATTAGTAGAAGAGGACGAAAAAGCACTTGCTTTGCTGGTTTTTGCCCTTTTCAAAAGCCTTTGTCTCGTTCCTCGCGGCTAGTAAAAGGGTGAAAGATTCAATCTTTCAATGCTTATAATGATACCACATTTAAGTATATTACGAGTTTATACAGCATTTAATTAGCAACAGAAAAATATATTATTTATATTTATTAACTGAAAAAGAAATCATTCATCTACTTTATCAGAAATATTATCTATCTATATATACTCATTAATTGTAAGCACTTGTTTAATTATTTTTATAACCCATCATATCATGTATTTTATTTCAAATTATTTTTTATACTTTTTTTCTTAAAACTAGATTGGAGGCTCTATATAATACAATATAATAAAGACATGAAAATGATAAGATAGAAGCACAATAACTAAATTTCAAATTCATAAAAAGTATTTTAGATTGTGTAAGTTATTAAAATTTAAAATTATAATATAGATATTTTTTAATATGCTAATTGTATTTTGGATTTATAAGTTATGAAGTTTTAATATAAGATCATCTCCAACTGTTGAAAATTCTTTTTAAAAATTATTCACATTCCATTTAGAGATAAAGTAAAAGTGAGCTGTTAAAAATGTAAAAAATATTGATAAAAATAAATGTGAACTTTTTTAATAAATCATAAATATGGAATTACCTTTTATACTATGTTGCAAGAAGAAATGAAAAAAATTCTTAAAGATATATTTATACGAAAAAATAATTCCTAAAATTAATGTAAATTAAAAACAATATATGTTGACAAAATTTTAGCATGTAATTAATTATAGCTAAATTTTAGTATGTAATCAATTATAAATTTTTTATATGTGGAAAATATTTATTTAATATAAAAAAAGTTGGATGCTGATGTAAAATTTGACAAATTAATGAAAAAAATGAATATTTTACTGAGCGAGATTGGTGGAGAGCATGTTTGATATTGTTGTAGTTTATGCATGTGGCAGAGAAGAAGAAATAAACACGTGGATTTGACTGAGTTAAAATGGTGGCACGTGCAGGTGGCATGATAAGATGACACTGTAGGATTATTGAAAGTGAATAAAAAGAACAAAAGCTGAATGATAACAAGGTTGATGAGAATGTTAATAATGTCAGTGTCATGTCAGGAGTGAATATTCCAGGAGGAAAAACAAAAATGTTCTCATTTAAATCTCAATATTATTATTTAATAATATTATTATTATTATTTATTAGCAGTAGTATTCCTATTTATGTTATTATTATGTATCACTGTTTGTTATTAACATAATAATAATAATAATAATTATTATTATTATTATTATTAATATTATAATTAATAGAAGTATGATAGTTACTGTGATGACATTATCAACGTTACTATTTACTAACGTATTAGAAGTATTATATATTATAAATAAATTTTTTATGATAACAAAGAAAAAATATTATATGATTATAATTATAAAAAAAATTGTGCATAATTTTACAAAAATATTTAACTTTTTAGCTAATTATTGTATTATAATGGTTATTTTAGTTTAAAAAATAATTAAATTTTGAAAAAAAACGATAAAGTTTAAAAAATTGTTAAATTTAAAAATGGAAAAAATCAATTAAAAGATAAAATAGGTAAAATTAATTTTCTTATTTAAAAGTAATACTTAAAAGATAAAATTATAAATAAAATATGTACACAAAGGAATCTCTCTGTATTATAGTTTGTAATTATATATAAATGCATTTTTATAGTTCTTTGTCTGTTTTACTTTTAGCATATTTTTAAATTACAATATAAATTTTATAAGGAACAACAAAAAATATTAAATTATAGTGAAAAACAACAATAAAATAATAACTAATTGTTAGTGAAAAAAATAGATAAAAATGAAATACTCATAGGTATAATTAAATTATAAAAATAATCTATTTTATATAACTACTGTTTTTTACTACAGTATCATCATAGTTTCAATATTACATACAGTAAATAACATATTTAATTGTTTTACTTTTTATATAACAAACAAAACCACATAATATAGAGAGAGAGAAAATTATAATAATAATGTTTATTATTATTATTATATTTTAAATTTTATTTAACTATTTATCCTATATTTTTATATTATATTATATACAAATAAACATAATATAATTGATTCTCAATTTTCAAATATAAGAAAAAGAAATGTTTAATGTAAGTGTTATTTTTAGTTTTTTTTTAATGTAAATGATGCAATTTTATTTTGATTTTATGAATATATCAAGTTTTACTGTATGCAAGTAATATTAAGTTTGCATAATTTCATTATTAAAAAGTTATATCATGTTTTCTTGATATGTTAAAATGAATTTGTTTAACTTTATTTAACTGAGTTAACTTTTCTTTTATGTTAAAGTTATGTAACGATCATAATTTTAGTGGAATTAGTTTATTGTAAAGTTTTGTATTTATGGCATAATTTCATGTAACTTTTATGTAATATTATTTTAAATTAAAGTATTTTTAACATGACACAAATTTTTATTTTTTGGAACGAGTTTTTATTTTTTTTTAAGAACTGAAGTTGTCTGTAAGATAAATGACAAACTCACTCAACAACTTTTTTGAGGTTTGTATTAAATAGTTTGTGTATAACTAAAATTAATTATGTATTTATAATTATTAAGATTATATCTCATTTACTTCATTATAATGTATTTTTAACTATTTTACAGTTTCAACTCTCTTACTTTATCATTTTTGTAAATGATCTTATTGTTTTGATTGAACCTAACTCTTGAAGAGAGATTTATGTTATTGGGTTATAAAGAGGGACTCCTACCTCAACGGAGACATTTAGAATAGTGATTCTTGTGATTATTTCTACTCAAAAGTATGTGTCGTGTCCTCAAATCAAGCAAAGTTTGAGTTATGTAAATAATTAATGAAATTATAAGGGGTACACACTTATATACTGACTATTGAAGTCAAAATCAATTCACAAATATGCTCAAATTTCATTCTTGGTAACTTTGAGTATAAAATGACTCATCAAGTTCAAATTCTTTGAATCTTCATCAAGTTAAATTATACATTAAGTTCAAGAGTTTTAAAATTACTAATGATGATCCATCCCTACATAAAGTTCATTAGGTACTTATATTTAGTTATTTAAAAACATTTTCCAACACCTCAAGAACCAACAATAAGCATGGGTAATTAAGTTACAACAAACACTAAGTATAAAAATCAAATACTAATATTGAAATGAAAAAACATATAAATTAGAAACACAATAATTTAGTTTATTACATCTAATATCAACAATAGATTTAGCACTTCATGGTTGAGAACTCAAGGTTTACAAATTGAAGAGATAAAAACAAAATTGAAATCATAAAGAATATAGAGGTCATTTCCCAAGGCACATAACAGACTCTCCAAGATTTAATCGCGTCTCCCATTAGCATCACCACTCCAAATTACAACTCATATCCCTCTTCAGTTCAAAAGGGGTGAAGATTGAAACTCAAGGAGGAAAGGGAGAGTTTACTAACACCTCTGATGGTCTCCTAAAACCTTTCCCAAACATCTAAAGTGTTTATCTCTCATGCAAAACAGGGAATGAATGAAAACCTTCGCGAAGAATGTGATTAAATGCCTTAATTTCGTGTTTGAGCATTGTTATCGCTTGACGTCATCTCAAGACCATTGGACGCCATCATTCAGATCGAGAGAAGGGCGGTCTCTGTTAGAGCACCACTCAACGTTGTCAAATTACCGCCTAACACTGTTCATCACTGGCATGTGACGCCTAACTTTGACCGTTCAACGGTGACTCTCTAAAATGTGGTGGCACCTAACACCAGTCTAGCTGCCCAACATCAGCCTGTGCAAATGTGGGAGGCGCCCAACACCACTATTATGCTATTCATAGCTAGACAACATTGCAACTTGGTTCTATGACTTTGTGGAGCTAGGCACAATTCCTATGACACCCAATGCAAGTATTTTCCTTTGCCTAAAAATAATATTTTCTTGTTCAATCATGCTTTCTTGAAACCTAACTTGTTTTTTCAACCAAATTTTTTTCCTATTCACTT
Organism: Vigna umbellata; assembly: GCF_029865625.1. Lineage (NCBI taxonomy): Eukaryota > Viridiplantae > Streptophyta > Magnoliopsida > Fabales > Fabaceae > Vigna > Vigna umbellata. The sequence continues at coordinate 12,874,646 of NC_142165.1, read as the reverse complement.
ATTTCACATACTCAAATTGATACTAGAGATAAAACAAACACAAAATAAATAAAACATAAAACAATGTTACAAAAACAATACCGACTCAAGGATTAAATAAGATAAAAGTTATAAATAGGTTAATTTTATTTACAAAACTTAACATAAATAAATAAAAAGATGAAAAATCAACATTATCAAACCCATATGAGACATAAAGAATTAGAAAAATCATTCACTAATTATATCATAATAAAAGGGATCACCCAAATCCAAATAAATAAATAAATGTTCTATGGTAAAAGTGAAATAACAATTTTTTTTTCGTAGAATAAAATTTAATCACTTATAACAACATTACCTACATTCACATACTGTTTCATATATATATATATATATATATATATATATATATATAAAATATAAGTTATTTTTCTTTGAATTACAAAATTCTTATCATTTATCATATTAGTAATAGTATTTACTACTTCGCTAATAATTGTTAATTTCTTTTTATTAAATTACTTTATATACTTTACTTTGAGTAACAACAACATAAACAATTAATTATACAATTTTATTCTTTATTTAATAAAATTACATACAATAAATAAAAATATAAAATACATTTTTAAAAGATCCTATTATACTAAAATTACATCAATCTCACACACCTTTCGTTGAAAAAATCAACTATAAATTATGAACATCATTGTTTATATTGATTATGAATTATAGGAATTGTCATGTGTTACATAAGTTCTTTTGAAATAATTATAAAATACTTGTTATGATCCGTATATTTATCGTATATGTTGTTTTACACTAATAAATTTAGTTATGAAACTCGATCTATATAAATAGACTAACTTTCATTTTGAACAGGATAGAATTGAACCTTATAAATCTTAAAAATGTCATAGAGAGACTGAAATAACAAATGTCATTAGTTATAAACGATGATATAAACAAATAATAATAGCATGAAAATACGACGATTGAAGAGCTTAAAATTCTCTTTATCACACCACAAATAATTTAATTTAACCACGTAGGACATAAGTCAATGTCCAAGTTTAAGAGTGACTATATCTTGAATATGAAACTTAAAACTTTGTTAACTACATATGAGACAAGATTGATTATTGTTATTTTTTTCTTTATAAAACAGTAATATTGATGACATTGTAACATGCATTTTGTCTTGATTTATCATTCAACAAATCATATGAACTAAGTGATTTTTCTATAATTAGACCTTTTAATAATACAACAACATAATCTCATTTATAGAAAATTATTTCTACTATTTAACTATGTTTTAGGTTCTTATATATTACTTTTTTTATGATATCACAATATTTATAATAGGCTAGTGTGTGATACTTATATTAAAACAACAATTGTAATTTTAGATAAACTGAAAAAAAGAGAAAAAAAAACTATAATTTAAAAAAGTATGTTTAAGTCTAGTAGTAGTATGAATAAAATAAATAATCTTAGGTTGCGAGACCTACCTATCTAAAATTAGCTTTGGTATACTAATAAAAAGATTAAGACATACTTTCCAAACCAGATAAGATAAAACACGGGGCTAAGAGATTTCAAGAAAATAAAACACTTAAAAAAGACATAAACCAATGATTTTGAATAAAATAAGTAAAATTGAATCAGTTTATCCATAGAATTTTAAAAGAAAAAAAATATAATTAAAGATATGTTTGGTTTATTATTGAAATGTTCTTAAATTCACTTTCTAACGAGAAGTAAGGTTATATTCAATTCAACACGACTCCAATGCAAACACACACTACTCCCATTTAATTATATAAGAAATAACATAAGTGAGAAACTTCCACAAAACAAAAAGAGAAAAGATATATAAAATTATAAAAATATATGTGAAAATAGAATATAAGAAAGGAGTTTGAACAGTTTCAAAGACAATACTGTATTTGTATAGTTTCAGATTTAGTTAATAATAAGGTTTCAAAGTAACTCCTTAAATTGGTTTTCAATTTCCCAAACTATGACAGCGCAAATGAATAGACACGATTGTTTTTTTTTTTTTTTAAACGCTTTTGGGCTCTGGGCTTGGGCTGGGATGCATTTTAGTAGTGTTATAACAAGGAGCTGGGATGCATTTTATCCAATGTTTCCCTCTCTCTGAAGTTGCAACTGTTCTTAAACCCTAGAACACTCTCACTGAAGAAGCTGCGAGGGAAATTTTTGTTCTTCCAAAATGTCGATGTCTAAGAGTTCCAAGATGCTCCAGTACATCAACTACCGAATGCGCGTCACCATTCAGGACGGACGCCAGCTCGTCGGAAAATTCATGGCATTCGACCGCCACATGAACCTTGTTCTCGGCGACTGCGAGGAGTTCCGAAAGCTTCCTCCGGCCAAGGGCAAGAAGCCAGCCGAAGGCGGCGACCGTGAGGACCGCCGCACGCTCGGTCTTGTACTCCTCCGCGGCGAGGAGGTCATCTCCATGACCGTCGAGGGACCACCTCCGCCGGAAGAGTCCCGCTCAAAGGCCGTCGGTGCCGCCGCACTCGCCGGCCCCGGCATCGGTCGTGCCGCCGGAAGAGGCATTCCTCCCGCTCCCGTTGTCCAGGCCCAGCCTGGTCTCGCCGGCCCAGTTCGCGGCGTTGGCGGCCCTGCCCCGGGCATGATGCAGCCGCAGATCTCGCGTCCACCGCAGCTCAATGCGCCGCCGTATCCTGGCGGTCCGCCGGTTATGCGTCCACCGGGGCAGATGCCAGGGCAATTCGCTCCTCCCCCCATGGCCAGGGGTCCGCCTCCTCCGATGCCACCCGGACAATTTGTTCCTCCAAGACCTGGTGGCGGTCCACCTCAGTTCTCCGTTCCTCCCCCGCAGTTTGGACAGCGCCCCATGGGACCTCCTCCTCCGGGACAGATGGTGAGAGGACCTCCGGCTCCTCCGCGCCCTGGTATGCCTGCGCCTCCTCCACCTCGCCCCGGCATGCCCCCACCACCTGGCAGCGGTGTTCCGGTGTTTGGTCCTCCTCGACCTGGCATGCCTCCTCCCCCAAACCCTCCAAACCAACAACAGTAACGAGATAATGGATTGGTAGGTTGTATCTGATGTCTTACTCATTCCCGTCTTTTAGATTTTGGTGAGACTGAGTGCCTCTGTATTTGTGCTTGAGTTTGCGTTTGAAAAATTTACTGTGAAAACTGATTTATGCCTGGTCGAGTTTACTGTAATAGTAAGTTTGATGTAAGATCTAATTTTTGTCTTTCTCATTCCTCTCTTTTAGATTTTGGTGAGACTGAGTGCCTCTGTATTTGTGCTTGAGTTTGCGTTTGAAAAATGTTCAAACTGATTTATGTCTGGACGAGTTTATTGTAACAGAAAGTTTGATGTAAGATCTAATTTAAAATTTCCTTCATCGAAGTTTTAAAATGTGAGTGCGGCCTTGATCCTTGTTATTGTGGGAATTAGTGGATGATATTACTTTTGTTGGTAAGGATATTTGGAGCTATTACAAATCCCAACTCAAATTTGCGTTTGAAAGTGAAGCAAAATTTAACATCAACATGTTATGAAGTTTCTGAATTCATTGGAATTGTCTATTGATATTATTTTGTTGTGACCAATGAGTTGCAGAGTAAGGAACAGTGTGCTGTCTACTATAAACGAATTTTGAATTTACCTTTTGGATACACTATTTTAAACTATCTTGATTAGCAAGAATAGCGGAAGGTATGCGTATATTGCAAGTTATTTGTGGCCTATTAGGTTCCAAGCTGACTTTGTTAGTATTTCTGTTGAGAAATCATCAAATAATGTGAAGGTGGCTAACTTCACTACAACTACTATCTGCTATTAGGCCACTCCAAGAAAGCAAATTAAATATTAACCGATGCAAATGTTGTAAGACAATGTGTAGTTATTTCTCATTCCCTTTACATTCTTGAAGGAGTATTCTTTAGTATAATAGTCCAAATAGTGGTGGCACACGTTGTGGAGAATCGGGATTATTCTACAAATAATGAATGGCATTTGTAGTTTGAAGTCGCTGCTTTGAGTACAATAGAGGAGTAAATAGTCAAAAGCCTTGGACATGAGTTCTAACCGATGATAACCATGAAAAAACGTTGTTTAGGAGATAAATAGGGTGGATGGAAAGAAGGAAGAGAGAAGTAGAGTGAATGAGTATAGGTGATTCAATGTTGTTTTGGAAATAGCCACTAAACATATAATCGTGGTTCTATGTCGTGTATATGGCTTCATAAAGATTTGCAGTTGTGGTTTCAATGGGGTTGTGTGGTGAGTCAATAAACCCTTTTGTTGCAGATTCAATTGCAGATGTGGATCACAATTTTGAACCTTGTGTATAATTACTTCTGGTTTGTGTATCCCACACGAAAGGCCTGTCAAATTGAGTCAGTTGTTTCCTTTTGCAGGGAATTGTGCTTAAAATGAAAAGGGGTTGTCTCCACACCTTTTTGTCTCACTCTTGTTTCCACTCAACCAAAGAACATTAGTATATCATTTCTCACTATTTTCTTCACCCTCTATCAAAGTTACTGTAGGTCTGTTTGTTTGTAGGAGTACTTTTTCTGTTACCGGTCAGTTCGTGTTCCCTTTAGTGCCAAACACAAACACCGACCCTTGTTCCATAACATTTCCACCATTTCTCAGTTTTCTTTCTAGCTATGACAGTTGGCCATTCGAATCTCTGGTCTCCATAATCTTTGATTTTCCTTTAGAATTCTGATATTCTGCAAACTTGTTACTGTTTTTAGCTAAGTTGGTTTTATGATACTGAATTAGACTTAAACTTGATTTCTAATATTGTATTTGAACCTATCCAAGTAAGCTTTTTTAGATACTTCATGTCGCTATTAGACCTTGCACTTGTAGGCCTTGGTGTGACAGAGTATGTTTGAGATTTCAAATCAATTAGAGATATGTTTAGTGTATAATTTAGTGTAAATTTCTCAGGCTGAGTTTGCAAAACTGAGTTATGATTGAAATCCACTTTCTAGGTAAAGACTATTTTATTGTCATGGAACGTTCATGGACTTGACATGTGAATTGACAAGATTATACCTCATTAAAAAATACATCATGGTATCTAAATGAAATGTATACCATAACCATAATTAATAGTCTTACTGATATTTTTTACCATTTGTAGTCACAGAACGTTCATTGACTTGACATGTTAGTTGACAAGATTGTACCTCATTAAGAAACACATCATAGTATCTAAATGAAATGTATACCATAATCATAATTAATAGTCTTCTGACCTTTTTTACCATGGTTTTGTTCATATAACTTGTGTCTCTACCCTAGATCAAGTTCTATTTCAGGTGTGATCTTAGTTTCAGGACAAAAGTGTTGGTTGAGGAAGAACCTTGATCTTCCATTTTCTGACATGCTATATGGATGGGCAATCAACAGTAACTCCACAGTGAACCACTAATTTGCCTGCTGTAATGGACAAACAATGATTGATTAGCATTATGAATAGATGAGCAGTACAGTGTGACTTAAGGAAATTTACCCTTCATCTTTTGACAAAATTCTTTTGTTTTGGGCAAAAATACATGCCCTGTGGCAGCAGATTTTCAGACTCAAAGTTTTGAATTTATACCAGTCTACCCAATTCTACCCACATGATCGAGACTTGTGGGTTGTCAGATTCTCTTGTGAATTTATGCATGCCGGACTAGTCTCACTGAAAAGAATTATGTAATTTAGCTTGTTTTCTTGACTTAGCAACTTTTTTATAATATCTAAATCACTTTGGACTGGTGACCATGACTTTTGCTCCTCTTTATTTGTTCTTCATTTATCTTTATTTTAAAGCAATCATAATGGTTTTTGCACCAGCTTAATTTAGTCATCAACTTTGGACTTATTATGTGGCAATTTTGGTTAAGACCGGGTGTTAAGTTTGTTTAGTTGGAAGTTTCATATAGACTAGTGATAATGTCACTTTAGAGTATATATGTGGGTGCAAACTCACTTTACAAGCTGGTTTTGTGAGATTAGACTTAAAGTTCACTTTTTAACATGGTATAAGAGTCATGGGTTAGAGTCAATTTTAGCGAAATTTGTGTATGTTGGGCATATCGTTCCACCCACTATCGGATCATTCATTAAGGTTTAGTTCCACGCACGAGATATATATACCTCAACGTGAGGGGGTGTTGGAAATTCTATATAGACTAGTAAGAAGGCCAATTTAGAGTATTTAAGTGGATGTAAACCTATCTTATAAACCGATTTTGTGAGATTGAGTTAGGTTTAAATTACACTTTTTAACAATTAGTCACTAAAATGCTTGTCAACACTTGCCATCTATATGATATTGATTTGTCTCAGTAAAATAGGAGTGAAGTTATTGTATTGTTTTATTTTTCAGCTGTACATGATAAATAGGTAGGAAAGTGAAATAACTAAGCAACAGGATGTGGGTTTAAATAACTAAGTGTAGCCCTTGTATTTTTATAATACATGTTGGAGCATGTTTCTGTATAGAATATTGGAATACTATGTATAATATGTTCAGTAATCTGATATGTTCGTAATGTTTACTCCGGAATCCATATTTGGCCCATAAATTTGTATGTTAGTTAGGGAATGAATTATATCTTATTTTAACTTATGCTTCGGCAAGGTTGAGGACATTGTTAGTGTACATTTTGCGTGTTAGTTGTCTATTGTTAAGAATATTTGTTGATGTCATCTTTGGTATTCTATATGATCTACGAAGCATAAATTTTGCTAATATTTTTGTGTGGTTATTGTGTCAGTGTTGTCTCTGTTTGTGTTCCAACCTCGTCACATTCAACAACTTGAACTTCATCTCTGGCTTAATATTATTTTGCTTAAATTTTGTATTACTTTCTCCATCATCCTCTATATATTCTTAATCACTGAAATCTTTTACCTTTGTCATTGTTGGACTGCTTTATTATTAGTAAATTTGCTGATTATTGGGAAGTTATTTGAGACATTGGATTCGGCATATTGATAGTACGTTATTTTTCTTGTTATATGTGGTTATTTGACTTCAAATTGTTATGACAGGTTTCTTACTGCTAATCGGAACCCAAATACGGACTCTGGACATCTTGCGCGCGATTCAATATCCAGCTTGTACAACCTTGAATCACTCTCCTGTTAGGGATTTTTTATTTTGGTCTTGATGAGGATGTGTAATGTTAGAAACAGCTTTATGTTTTTGAGGAAATCATTATTCTACTAAAATCTGAGCATTGGACCATAGAAGTCCCCGTGTAGATTTTCAGGGGAAAAATGCCGGATCGCGTAGACAGATAGTACTGATTCGAACGTAGGACAGAAACCCCCTTGTGCCATTTGGGTTATATTACATAATATGACATTGGTAATGCTTCTGGATCAATTCTTTTTTTGTTTGTTTGCACTTATTTTGGCATTGTTTTTCTTAGTATAGTTGGCTGCATTAAGCTGAAAAAAATGGTTAGACGCAGCACATATTTGATGGAAGTATATGCGATTGAATGATCTTTAACAGACGGCTGATTATGGTTTGGATGATATAAACGATTAATGCAAGTGAAATGAGTAGCGCTTCACTTGATTTTTGTCTACCATTCCACTGTCCGTTTCTATATTATATTATTACAATAATATAAATTAATAGTAATATATTTTCTAACACAAGGTTTCTTAATTTATTTTCACTTTTTCTAAAGCATTTTTTTTATTCAAAATGGTCTTTTATATTTATCTTCTCTCTTCACTTAATTTTTCTCTCTTCACTTTACTAAACATAGCTTTAACAATAATATCAAGTGTTTTAAATCAATGTTTGGTTTTCTCTTTTAAATAATTAAATTTACTTTTGTGGGATGTTTTAGTTTTGTCCAATTTGATTACTCTAGAGATGTTTTTATTTTCATGGCTAATTATGTTGTATTCATTTAAAACTCTTAAAATGCTAAATATGTTTTTGTTTTTATAATATCTTGCATTTATTATCTATACAGAGAAGATTTTTCTTTTCAGTGTTCACATTTATTTTTTAATTTTATCTTTTAAATAAAAGTTATTTTAATTTTAATTAATTATTTTATCAATTATATTCTTCAAGTTATCTTTCTTTAATTTAACTGTTTTTTTAAATTTAATCAGTTTTTTAATTAAAAAAATACTTACACAATAAATTTTATTTATTTAAATAAAATTTTAAAAGTTATATTTAATTTTCTTTAACCTTTTTACTTAATTTAATAAATTTTTTAATTACCTAAAAAATAAATAAAACTTATTTACGATAAAATTATAAAAATTATTTATATTAATTTTATAATTACAATAAGATAATGATAATCTTATAAATGAAACTCGATTTTGGTACACTCAAACATATATGAAATTCGTATATGTGTATTATAAAATATTTTTTTGTTTCTGATTACAAGATATTTATTTTTATTCAAAAATTTTATATATTTTGTTCTTCAGATTTTAGAAATAAATAAACAATCTTCTTAACTTAATTAATTACGTGTAGTTATTTTTGTGACATCCCAAAATATATAACAAAGTATATACGTAGAATGCATCAATTATAATAATAGAAACAGTTAGGAGTACGCAATAGATGGAATTAGGAGTACAGTTATCCAAGTCTGACTGGAAAACTTTAAAATATAAGTACAAGCTCATAATTCTCCAAAATACAGATCATGCTAAAATGAAGGCTAGAAGTTTTTCAAAAAAAAAAAATAAAAAGCTATTGAACATCATAGCTAGAAGAAATCCTAAGCACTAGGAGCTGGGTCTTCCTCATTCTCCAACGCTTGCTCCAAGGGTACATCATCACCTACTGCTCACATCCAAAGGATTGGATGATCATCGCAAGAGGGAAATCAAACACATGCAACACACACAAATGCAAGGGTGAGCTAGATCTCAAACAATCATACAATTCATTTTCAACCAATCTAGCATTTACCAGAATATCCATACACATAAGTCATCATAAACATAAGCATTTATTTAATAACACTCATCAAGACAAGTATCCTATCATGTTAAGACTCTAGACACGTCCGGACATAGAATGTATGTAGAGCTGGGGCGGGTTGTGCACTTGTGATGGCCTCTACTGCTTTGCAAAGCCATTGCCGAGGGGTTCCACCCGACCATACACAAGGCTAATCCGTTACCGCGGAATAGACCTCCAGTGATAGCGTCTACCCTAGGACCTCCCACTACTCCCACCACACGCGTCGATCCTCTCTAAGTGAGAATGAAAGACCGTTGGAGTGTTAGGGATAACCCCCCATATGGAAGCCTCTTACATTCATTCAATACACTAACTGATCTCACCGAGAGATCTAAATTTCCGATTTAATCCGACCATTTTAAATCTCATAATATTCCTTTTGAATCAACAATGTACATCATAAACCACTTATAATCATACACTTTCAACCAATCTGGATCACATGAAGATGCATTCATAAATTGTAACCGAAATATTTAATTAACAAAGCTTACTGGAATGAGAGAAAGCACAAAAGAAAATATCACTGGACGAACACTGTTTGGACGAGCGTCCAAAAGCCCTTGGGCGGACACTGTTTGGACGAACGTCCTAACACCATTGGACGAACTACTTGGACGAGCGCCCAAAAGTCCTTGGACGGACCCTGTTTGGACGAACGTCCTAACCGCTTGGACGAACTGCTTGGACGAGCGCCCAAAAGTCCTTGGACGGACCCTGTTGGACGAACGTCCTAACATCTTGGACGATCCCTATTTGGACGAACGCCAAAAGCACTTGGACGAACCCAATTTGGACGAACGCTGTTATAACTAGGACGAACGCTTCAATATCAAGCCTCATCATGACCGAACGCTAACTGATTACTAACACCGGCTCAAGGACGAACGCTAATCCCCCAACATTTGACCGAACGTCCCCAGACAAGGACGAACGCTAATCACACCAACCTTTGACCGAACGTCCCCAGACAAGGACGAACGCTAATCACACCAACCTTTGACCGAACGTCCCCAGACAAGGACGAACGCTAATCACTCCAACCTTTGACCGAACGTCCCCAGACAAGGACGAACGCTAATCACTAACACATTCCCATGGACGAACGCTATTACTATCATCTCCTAAGACCGAACGTTCATCCAACCAACATTTGACCGAACGTCACTCAGCACATGCATGGCCGAGCGTTCAGCTCCGCCATGGACGAACGCTCAGTTTGCGCGTTCTGCAGAATTTAATTCTGCAGAATTCTCAGAACTCTGCAGAATGGTAACAGAACCTCCCTTAACCATTTCTAACCACTTTTCCCAACTTCTTAGACTCTTAATTCTCATTTTAGACTTAATTAAACTTATCCAAATGATTCTAAACATTTCTACCACCATTTTTAAGTGATTAAAGTTCACTTTCAGCATCCAAAACACTAATTTCAACAACTTAGGGACCCAAATTCGATTCCACTACTTGGAACCTGTTTTCAACTACTGTTATGCTTCTAACAAGTCACAATGGACTTGTCTAGGCTGCCCAAACAGTCCAGGAACACTGCAGCCTTCATTTACTCAAAATCCCTACCTCACTTCCTCTAAAATGACCAAAAAGTGACCCTAAGACACTTGATTTTCCTTCCTATCAACACCATAACAAATTTTACACACCAAAACAGTTCCAACATACATAATTCATCACTCAAAATCATCCCAAACAGTTCACATCCATCAATCACCACATTCACGTAGCACTCACACTTTCATACATGCATTTCAAGTTAGCAAAATTCAAAATTATGCTTCCAACAACATACCAATTTGAAAATCATTATGTAATCACGTCATACAGTAAAATCAAAAAGAGAACTAGCTCCCCTTACCTCTAGTGTAGACAACCAAGCTCAAGTAGAAACCCTAGACCACTTGCTTGCACTTTCAAAAGGTTAGAATCACCTATAAATCATCAATTGATGATAGAAAACGAATCTTAGCACCAAATAGAAGCTAGATTATGGAAGAAAACGAAATGGGTTGCATGCACCAAGTTCAATCACATGCTTACAACCCTAGGGCACATGAGAAAGGGGGTTTTCTTACCGGTTCAGATTTGGGAAAATTGACCGACTAAGAGCAACACCCGCTACTTTGTGATCGTTGGGGCAGCACCTAATCAAGATTTTAATGGTTCAGTGTGAAGGATGGAAAGGGAGAAGATGTAGGAGGAGGAGAGAGCTTGCTGGAAGGGGAATGGTTTCTCAGACAAGAGGAATGAGTTAAAACCACTGTTTCCAAACTAATGTAATTTTATTTTAAAGTACTCAACCTCTCATCCTTTGCCACTTGTCATCCCCTTTTTGCTGACTCAAATCCAAGTCCTTACATTCTCCCCAACAACAAGAATTTTCGTCCTCGAAAATTAGGACTTACCAGAAAACAAGTGAGGATATGACTTCTTCATCTCTTCCTCTTTCTCCCAGGTAGAATCGCCGGTTCTACTGTCCCAAATGACTTTGATCAGTCTGGTAGCTTTCCCATCTGGTCGTTTGGATAGCCTCTCATCTACTTTGACCGGTTGCATCTCTATAGAGAGATCTTCCTTGACTCGTACAGTGTCAGCTTCCAACACATGAGAAGGGTCGGGGACATACTTCCGAAGCTGAGAAACATGAAAGACTGGATGGAGATTAGCTAGCTGGGGCGGCATAGCTATCTCATATGCGACTGGTCCGATGCGTCTAGTAATCTGATATGGCCCAAGGTATCTGGGAGAAAGCTTCTTAGCACGGATAGCCCTCCCTACTCCAGTAGTAGGTGTCACACGAATAAACACATGGTCATCGGCCTCGAACTCCAAAGGCCTGCGTCTCCTGTCAGCATATGATTTCTGCCTACTCTGTGAGGCTCTCATTCTCTCTTGAATTACTCTCACTTTCTCAGTCGTTTGTTGCACTATTTCTGGCCCAGCCAACACAAACTCCCCATCCTGGAACCAGCATAAAGGTGTCCTGCAGCGCCTCCCATACAGAGCTTCGAACGGTGCCATTCCAATACTGGTTTGAAAGCTGTTATTATATGTGAACTCCACCAATGGTAGCACTTCATCCCAGACTCCCAGATGATCAAGTACACACGTCCTAAGCAAATCCTCCAATGACTGTATAGTCCGTTCTGACTGACCATCAGTCTGAGGATGGTAAGCAGAACTCATCTGGAGTTTACTGCCCATCTCATTCTGTAAAGTCTGCCAGAAACGCGAAGTGAAGCGGGGGTCTCTGTCCGATATGATGCTGGAAGGCACACCATGCAATCTAACTATTTCCTTGATGTACAACTGAGCTAACTTCTGCATAGACATCTTCAAATTAATTGCTAAGAAGTGGGCACTCTTGGTCAATCTATCAACTATTACCCAGATGGCATCATGCTTTCTGACAGTGTGTGGCAAATGGGTTACGAAATCCATGGCAATGCTGTCCCATTTCCACTCAGGAACCTCAGGTTGTTGTAACATACCACCTGGCCTCTGGTGTTCTATCTTAGCCTTCTGACAGGTAAGGCAAGAGGAAACAAATTTAGCTATATCACTTTTCATTCCTGACCACCAAAATGACTCCTTGAGGTCCTGGTACATTTTAGTCATGCCGGGATGCATGCTAAAACGACTGCGATGTCCTTCTTCTAAAATCACTCTTTTCAGCTCTCCATCATTTGGTATACATGTTCTTCCTCTGAATCGTAGAAGACCGTCTGTCCCAGTGTTAAAATCTTTTCCTTGTTCTTTACCAATTAAAGCCCTTGACTTCTGAAGCTCGGGGTCTACTAGTTGTCCCTCCTTAATTCTTTCAAAGATACTACTTGATATAACCAATTTGCAACATCTAATGCCATCAGGTTCAAATTCTACATCCAGCTTTAAATCACTGAAGCTCTCAACTAGCTCCAACTCTTTAACCATCAATGCAGAAACATGTACTGACTTTCTGCTTAAGGCATCAGCAACTACATTTGCCTTCCCGGGATGATAAAGAAGGTCAAAATCGTAATCCTTCAAGAATTCCATCCACCTTCTCTGTCTCATATTAAGCTCCTTCTGATCAAAGAGATACTTCAGGCTCTTGTGATCACTGAACACCTGAAATTGAGCTCCATACAAATAATGTCTCCATATCTTGAGAGCAAACACCACTGCAGCTAATTCCAGGTCATGTGTAGGGTAGTTTCTCTCATGAATCTTTAGTTGTCTTGAGGCATATGCAACAACTCTTCTTTCTTGCATCAAGACACATCCTAATCCCTGATAGGAAGCATCACAGAAAACCTCAAAAGGTTTACCTGTGTCAGGAATGGCCAATACTGGAGCGCTAGTCAATCTCTGCTTCAACTCCTGAAAGCTAGCCTCACAACGGTCTGTCCATGCAAATGGAGTGTCTTTCCTAGTTAGCTGTGTCAAAGGGGCTACAATCTTAGAGAAATCTTCAATGAAGCGACGGTAGTAGCCTGCTAACCCAACAAAGCTTCTGACCTCAGTGACTGACTTTGGTCTTTCCCATTGCAACACGGCTTGAACCTTGGCCGGATCTACAGAAATCCCATCAGCTGATATAATATGACCAAGGAACTGCACTTCTCTCATCCAGAACTCACATTTTGAGAGCTTGGCATACAACTTTCTTTCTCTCAATATCCTCAGCACTGTTCTAAGATGATCGGCGTGTTCTTCTTCACTCTTAGAATATATTACAATGTCATCTATGAAGACGACAACGAATTTATCTAGGAAAGGTCGAAAAATCCTATTCATGTAATCCATGAATATGGCAGGGGCATTAGTCACACCAAAGGGCATGACCACATACTCGTAATGGCCATATCTGGATCTAAAGGCTGTCTTCTGAACATCATCAGCCTTAACTAATATTTGGTGATAGCCGGACCGTAGATCAATCTTGGAAAACACAACTGCCCCATGTAGCTGGTCCATCAGATCATCAATTCTAGGCAAAGGGTACTTATTCTTGATGGTTAATTTGTTAAGTTGCCTGTAATCCACACACAATCTCGAACTGCCATCCTTCTTCTTTACCAGTAATACCGGCGCACCCCAAGGAGAAACACTAGGCCGGATGAACTGTTTCTCCAACAACTCTTCAATCTGCTTTTTCAATTCGGCCAATTCGGCTGGCGCCATGCGATATGGGGCTATAGAGATAGGCCCTGCTCCAGATACAAGGTCTATAGAAAACTCTACCTCTCTTGGAGGAGGTAAGCCAGGAATCTCCTCAGGAAACACATCAAGAAATTCACTGACTACCGAGAGGTCTACGTCAGCATCTCCTTGCTTTACTTCCATGTGTGATAGTATCAGGAAACAACATGCACCTTCTATTAGGTCTTGCCTCAACACACCAAGAGTCAGAGGTGTGTAATCCTCCTCATTGGGAAATACTAGCTTCTTCTCTCCACAATCAATGAGAATACGATTGACAGACAGCCAATCCATCCCTAGGATGACATCCAAACCCTGCAAAGGCAAACATATCAAGTTTACCTTGTACTGACGCCCCTCAACCACTACTGAACATCTAACACAAACTGTAGATGTCTTCACTATCCCAGAAGTAGGAGTAGATACAGTCAAGTCATACTGTAGCTCTCTCACTGGTAACCCCAACTCTCTAGCACAAGTCTCAGACACAAATGAGTGTGTCGCTCCAGAGTCAAACAACACCATGCAAGATCTACCACCCAATACACATGTACCGAAAATCAAATCACCTGAGCTAGCTGCTTCTGTCCCTGTCAGTGCATAAACACGTCCAGTGGCCTGAGGTCTGATGCCACCTCTGTGCTGAGATCTCCCTGCATGCTGTGGCTGGGAAGTAGCTCTCCTTCCCATAGGGCAATCACGCTCATAGTGGCCCTCCTTGTGGCATCGGTTGCACCTCCGAAAATTAGTCCTCTGGGGACATGAAGACAAGTAGTGCGAACCGCCACATCCATAGCATCTCACGCCACTCTGAGATGAGGACTGGCTCGGCTGAACGGAAGGCTGAGAAGATCCTCCAGAACTACGAGAAGAAGAAGATCTGGAGTATGGTGTCTTCCTGGAACTGGACCCGCCTCTAGACATGGCTGGTCCCCCAACCCTCAGGGGCTGGGCCTGACGGCTCGAGTATCCCTCAGCTTCTTTCTTTGTCTTCTCCATATCCCTAGCCATCTCCACAAGAGCTGGAAACTCCCTCAGACGATGACCTCTCACCAAGAGCTTGATGTCGCCACGCAACCCGTTTTCAAACTTGCGGCATTGCCACTCTTCATCCACTGTCATGGTGTTAAATCTAAGAAGATGTTTGAAGCGGTCAGTATACTCAGATACCGACATATTCCCCTGCACTAGCTCCAAAAACTCCACTTCCTTAGCATATCTAAGAGTGTCAGGGAAGTATTCCCTATAGAACTTCCTCTTAAATAAGTCCCATGTGACAGGGGTTCTAGCTCCCTCCAAGATCAACCGTGTACTGCTCCACCAGTGGCCAGCTTCCCCGGTCAACAGATATTGAGTGTAGGCCAGCTTCCTCTCATCAGGACACCCCTTAGCCTCATAGATTCTCTCCATGTCCCTAAACCAATGGTCTGCTTCATCAGGGCTACATTTCCCAGTGAATCGGGCTGGATGATGTTGGAGAAAACTCTCCAGACTCCACTCCTGGGCAGGAGTAGCAGAGGAAGAAGCACCTGGAGTGGCCCTGCCGCTAGTCAACACTTCAATGAGCTGTCTTTGAGTGTTCTCAGATGCCACTCTAGCATTCTCAGCCGACATCCTAGCAGCTTCCAGGTTTTGTAGTGCAATGGTATTCTGTTGCACCAAATTAGCATTCTGTTGCTGTAATGCTTGCAGCACCTCATTCAGCATCTGATTAGAGTCAGACGGATCGGCCTGTGGGGGAGGAGGAGGAAGCCTAGGTGCCATATTCTGTTTAAGAGCAGAGAGTAAAACAATTAGTCTTACTCAAGAATTTAGAATGCTTCCGTACAATTAAGGCACATAAGCACAAACAAAGGATGCACACACCCTACAGGTTCTTTAAGGATAAAAACTGCTCTGATACCATCTGTAACGTCCCGGCAACTCACAGGGACCGTTGACTGCCCCCACAGACCACCACCAGGCTTTCCAGTGTGCTTTGTCCTCACTCGCACACTTTCTGGGAAAACTTCCCAGAAGGTCACCCATCCCAGAATTACTCCAGGCTAAGCACGCTTAACCATGGAGTTCTTATGAGTCAGGCTACCGAAAAGTAAATGCATTTTGGTGATATGAGTAGCCAAATCAATTCCTTTAAGCTATCTTTCAACTGTATAGTCCCATACCTATACAGTCTCCAGATCCCTCTCATTCCGGTGTATGTTCGATTCATCCATGTACCCCTTCCACCCGAAGCTGCCAGGAGCCGCTCCTTGTCTGTGCCCCCTGCACCATGCTCCCTGCACCGGCGTCACTCCCCGCCCTCGTCAGTGCCCGGGTGTCACATGCCCACCAACTTCCGAATGGTTCGTCCTCGAACCACACCGTACTGGGAGAGGCTAGGCTCTGATACCATAAATGTGACATCCCAAAATATATAACAAAGTATATACGTAGAATGCATCAATTATAATAATAGAAACAGTTAGGAGTACGCAATAGATGGAATTAGGAGTACAGTTATCCAAGTCTGACTGGAAAACTTTAAAATATAAGTACAAGCTCATAATTCTCCAAAATACAGATCATGCTAAAATGAAGGCTAGAAGTTTTTCAAAAAAAAAAAATAAAAAGCTATTGAACATCATAGCTAGAAGAAATCCTAAGCACTAGGAGCTGGGTCTTCCTCATTCTCCAACGCTTGCTCCAAGGGTACATCATCACCTACTGCTCACATCCAAAGGATTGGATGATCATCGCAAGAGGGAAATCAAACACATGCAACACACACAAATGCAAGGGTGAGCTAGATCTCAAACAATCATACAATTCATTTTCAACCAATCTAGCATTTACCAGAATATCCATACACATAAGTCATCATAAACATAAGCATTTATTTAATAACACTCATCAAGACAAGTATCCTATCATGTTAAGACTCTAGACACGTCCGGACATAGAATGTATGTAGAGCTGGGGCGGGTTGTGCACTTGTGATGGCCTCTACTGCTTTGCAAAGCCATTGCCGAGGGGTTCCACCCGACCATACACAAGGCTAATCCGTTACCGCGGAATAGACCTCCAGTGATAGCGTCTACCCTAGGACCTCCCACTACTCCCACCACACGCGTCGATCCTCTCTAAGTGAGAATGAAAGACCGTTGGAGTGTTAGGGATAACCCCCCATATGGAAGCCTCTTACATTCATTCAATACACTAACTGATCTCACCGAGAGATCTAAATTTCCGATTTAATCCGACCATTTTAAATCTCATAATATTCCTTTTGAATCAACAATGTACATCATAAACCACTTATAATCATACACTTTCAACCAATCTGGATCACATGAAGATGCATTCATAAATTGTAACCGAAATATTTAATTAACAAAGCTTACTGGAATGAGAGAAAGCACAAAAGAAAATATCACTGGACGAACACTGTTTGGACGAGCGTCCAAAAGCCCTTGGGCGGACACTGTTTGGACGAACGTCCTAACACCATTGGACGAACTACTTGGACGAGCGCCCAAAAGTCCTTGGACGGACCCTGTTTGGACGAACGTCCTAACCGCTTGGACGAACTGCTTGGACGAGCGCCCAAAAGTCCTTGGACGGACCCTGTTGGACGAACGTCCTAACATCTTGGACGATCCCTATTTGGACGAACGCCAAAAGCACTTGGACGAACCCAATTTGGACGAACGCTGTTATAACTAGGACGAACGCTTCAATATCAAGCCTCATCATGACCGAACGCTAACTGATTACTAACACCGGCTCAAGGACGAACGCTAATCCCCCAACATTTGACCGAACGTCCCCAGACAAGGACGAACGCTAATCACACCAACCTTTGACCGAACGTCCCCAGACAAGGACGAACGCTAATCACACCAACCTTTGACCGAACGTCCCCAGACAAGGACGAACGCTAATCACTCCAACCTTTGACCGAACGTCCCCAGACAAGGACGAACGCTAATCACTAACACATTCCCATGGACGAACGCTATTACTATCATCTCCTAAGACCGAACGTTCATCCAACCAACATTTGACCGAACGTCACTCAGCACATGCATGGCCGAGCGTTCAGCTCCGCCATGGACGAACGCTCAGTTTGCGCGTTCTGCAGAATTTAATTCTGCAGAATTCTCAGAACTCTGCAGAATGGTAACAGAACCTCCCTTAACCATTTCTAACCACTTTTCCCAACTTCTTAGACTCTTAATTCTCATTTTAGACTTAATTAAACTTATCCAAATGATTCTAAACATTTCTACCACCATTTTTAAGTGATTAAAGTTCACTTTCAGCATCCAAAACACTAATTTCAACAACTTAGGGACCCAAATTCGATTCCACTACTTGGAACCTGTTTTCAACTACTGTTATGCTTCTAACAAGTCACAATGGACTTGTCTAGGCTGCCCAAACAGTCCAGGAACACTGCAGCCTTCATTTACTCAAAATCCCTACCTCACTTCCTCTAAAATGACCAAAAAGTGACCCTAAGACACTTGATTTTCCTTCCTATCAACACCATAACAAATTTTACACACCAAAACAGTTCCAACATACATAATTCATCACTCAAAATCATCCCAAACAGTTCACATCCATCAATCACCACATTCACGTAGCACTCACACTTTCATACATGCATTTCAAGTTAGCAAAATTCAAAATTATGCTTCCAACAACATACCAATTTGAAAATCATTATGTAATCACGTCATACAGTAAAATCAAAAAGAGAACTAGCTCCCCTTACCTCTAGTGTAGACAACCAAGCTCAAGTAGAAACCCTAGACCACTTGCTTGCACTTTCAAAAGGTTAGAATCACCTATAAATCATCAATTGATGATAGAAAACGAATCTTAGCACCAAATAGAAGCTAGATTATGGAAGAAAACGAAATGGGTTGCATGCACCAAGTTCAATCACATGCTTACAACCCTAGGGCACATGAGAAAGGGGGTTTTCTTACCGGTTCAGATTTGGGAAAATTGACCGACTAAGAGCAACACCCGCTACTTTGTGATCGTTGGGGCAGCACCTAATCAAGATTTTAATGGTTCAGTGTGAAGGATGGAAAGGGAGAAGATGTAGGAGGAGGAGAGAGCTTGCTGGAAGGGGAATGGTTTCTCAGACAAGAGGAATGAGTTAAAATCCACTGTTTCCAAACTAATGTAATTTTATTTTAAAGTACTCAACCTCTCATCCTTTGCCACTTGTCATCCCCTTTTTGCTGACTCAAATCCAAGTCCTTACAATTTTGACGTGTCAAACGTCTCTTTTTAATATTTAAGTTTTATACAAGTTAAGTTTTATACAAGTTTATATTTTAATATCTGTTTGAAAATATAGTTTATACGTAAAAAAAACTTAACATAATTAAATAAGAGGAATATATCGATACATTCTTAAAGACGAAAATATATAAAAATTTCTTAGAAATTAAATTTTTTTATTTTTTTATCTAAAATTGATTGATATAAAAATTGATAAACAATCATTTTAATAAATTAATATATTTTTGTTAAAACAAGAGTAAATAAAATAAAAGTAGTTTTATTTTCTTCTTCACGCTATTTATTAATTGCCGTGAAGGGAATTACAAAACCCTTTCCTGTACTAATACCAATCCCTTTTTTTTTAGTTTCTCCATATTCCCCCATTCCCAACTCGCAATTTCCCCACATCTAGGGTTTCCGGCCATTGTAGCTGCCGTCTCCGCCGCAAACCGCTGCTCACCACCGCCGGAATTGTTGTCACTATCAGGTCCGTTTTCTCTCTCTGCTCTCTTGTATTTCTATTCGTAGAATGAATGGAATTTATCGTCTGTAATGGTAATGCTTTGATTGGAAGGCATAGAATGACAGAAGAGTGTTTCGAGTAATCGGGATGTAATCAAACTAGAATAGGATACTGAGCCAAAATGTTGGAACAGGGGTTTGGGCAGAGTGTGATTGGAAAGCCATTGATTTATTATACGCGTCGTGTTGAGAATCAAAGTAATTGAGCTGACTGTTATGTGGTGGTTTCCTTCGGAAATCTTTGGTGGTTTTTTAATGTTTATTGTATTCTGATCAAAATTCATGAGAATGTTCATTAGTGGTTGTATCTAATTATTTGATGTTGGCGTATGATTTTACCTACTACACTCATCCAAATGCACATTACTTCTTCTTCATTAAATTGCTAATGTCAACCTCAAACCCAATCCCTTGGTAGAGAGAGTCTAGACTTACTCATTAAACTCGAATCCCTTGAAAAACCTAACAAGTTCATATGCTTTAAGAAATGAGATTTAAGACAACTAAAGGTTCAAGTTCTATTCCTAGATACAATTTCCTTTAGGTGTTTAGTCTAGTTCAAGGTTCACACAATATTTTCCAACATTAAGCAAACCAAAGAATCATGTTATGGTTGATCAAATCATAACAAGCTTTAAAAGAAGGAAATAAACACTCACAATCAATGAAAGAAGCTTATATTCATTCAAAACAAGTGCATTTACATTAGAGTTTCATAGTTACATCATTGCCCAACAAAATGAAGTTAGCTCTCCATTGTCATGGAGAGCTTGAGCTTACAGTGGAAGAGAATGAAGGAGATGAAGACCCAAGGAAGAGGAATGGAGAACTCCCACTGCCTAAACTTGCTCCAAGAGGTCTAAGAAATGGTGTTTAGTGCTTTAGCTGCCAAGAAGCTGGCACCCTCGTTGCATGGAAGCATTAAACAGGTCTAGGGTGCCACATCAGCAAGTGTCACGCTCAGTGCCCAGACAGGAGGGTGTCCGGCGTGAGTTCAGCAAAACTGGATGGTGCTCAGCGCCCTAGATGGGGCGCCCAGGCGAGATTGCGAGGCTGTGGCGCTCAGCGCCCCTGTAGAGGGCGCCCAGGCGTGATTGCGAGGCTGTGGCGCTCAGCGCCCCTGGAGGGGGCGCCCAGGCGAGCTGCTAGCCTTCATTAGCCTTCTAGTTTGGTGCTTTTGCTGTTTTTCTTGGGTTCCAACTCCTTGATAACTTGATGCTCTTCCAATGCACACAAATTGCCTACAAAATTGTGGGAATTAGTGATGAAAACCATTAAATATAACCTAGACTAACTTATTCACAAAAGTCAGAGAGAAGAGAGGATTAAGCAATCTTCAAGCTCAAAGATAGTTGATTTGGTATTTTAAATGCACCACAAATAATGGTAAAATTTACCGCTATCACTCCCTTCAATGTAATTCTAGTTGTAAGGAGACTGATTTTGTTAGATCTGAAATGTTATATTCAAATTCGTGACAAGGAGAAATGAGTTTCTTTGAAGGATTCTAATAAACATGTCACGGAAAGTAAAAAGTGAAGTTGTTTATTGTATGTTGATCTAAACCTCTAAATGTATACGTTAGTTATTATATCTAATGCTTTAATACTGGTCCTAAATAATTTGTTTTGCAATGCTTTACCAATTTTAGCTGTTATTACAATACTGTTTTGATTATGTACTCCCACAATGATTTATTTGATCTAAAATATTACACCCAGATTCTTGATGGGGAAAAATGAGTTTCTCACACCAAAAGCAATTGCCAATCGAATCAAAGCAAAAGGATTGCAGAAGCTTCGATGGTATTGCCAGATGTGCCAGAAGCAGTGCCGAGATGAGAATGGATTTAAATGCCATTGTATGAGTGAAGGACATCAGCGACAAATGCAAATTTTTGGACAAAACCCACACCGTATAGTTGAGGGCTATTCCGAAGAGTTTGAGAGCTCATTTCTAGAGCACATGAAGCGCAGTCATCGATTCAGCCGTGTCGCAGCCACTGTAGTTTATAACGAATACATAAATGATAGGCACCATGTTCATATGAACTCCACCCAGTGGGCAACTCTTACTGAATTTGTCAAGTACTTGGGTCGAACTGGCAAATGTAAGGTCGAGGAAACACCCAAGGGATGGTTCATTACATACATAGACAGAGATTCAGAAACCCTTTTCAAGGAGAGGATGAAGAATAAGAGAATCAAGGCAGATATGGCAGATGAAGAAAAGCAAGAGAAGGAGATCAGAAAACAGATTGAAATGGCTGAGCAAATGATGCAGCAGCCTACTCCTGAGGCTGATGAGCCTTCACAATCTGAGCCTCCAAGGGAACTAAATATGGAAGATGGAATTAAGATAGGGTTTTCTCTTGGGTCTTCATTGGTTAAACAACCTGTGACCAAGGAAAAACGTGAGGCATCAAGGGTGGTGTTTGAGGAGGCTGATGAAGAGAAATATGGGGAAAGAAATCCTGGAAACAATTTGAAGAGGAAAGAAAGTGGTGGTGGAAAATCAACTTTGGAGGAAATGATGAGGGATGAAGAGAAGAAAAAGGAAAAAATCAACCGGAAGGATTACTGGTTGCACCAGGGAATTGTTGTTAAGGTTATGAGCAAAGTTTTGGCAGAGAAGGGCTACTACAAGCAAAAGGGTGTTGTGCGGAAGGTGGTTGACAAGTATGTTGGGGAAATAGAAATTCTTGAAAGTAAGCATGTGCTCAAAGTTGATCAGGCAGAGCTTGAAACTGTGATTCCACAAGTTGGTGGCCGTGTTAAAATTGTCAACGGCGCGTATAGAGGATCAATTGCTAAGTTGTTGGGCGTGGATACAGATAATTTTTGTGCTAAGGTGCAGATCGAGAAAGGACCCTATGATGGCAGAGTGCTTAAAGCTATGGAATACGAGGACATTTGTAAACTAGCCTAGTGAGTTGGATGGAATTAATAACTCAGTGGTTTACTTCTAGTGTTCGTCTTTATGTATCTTTGTCTAATGTGTTATGCTTGTAAAACCATATTCATTATCTTATGTTGGATACCATTCTTGGTAATTTATATAATTTTGACTATAATGAGGCACCAAAATTTGCAGAAAAAATGGGGTGGCCGAGAGGTTTGAGATACCATGTTGTAGGTACCACACTAGCAACACCTTCTATGTGTGTTCTTTTAATAGACCCCCGTATTTGTTTTGTAGCTTCTGGTTTACAACTTCTAATAATCTGTATGTACTATCCTTTTTTTTTTTTCTTGAATATATATGTTTACCATCAGAACTGCAGTGGCAGTCTGAATTCTGTGCTCCGGAGATGCGATAATAAGGTGTATTTTGCACGCCAAGCATCTTCTTCTCTTGGTTATTTTATGAGGCAAACTTCAATTGAAGAGGTACTTAATGTGTTCTTATTGTTTTGAATTACTCCACAATGTTCTATTTACTTATCTTTTTGGTAAATGATTCATTTCTCACTGGCTTCTTGATACAAAAATTTTTCAGGGTGGCTCAACTTTTGCTCCTAAAACTCATCATGGTGCTGGTGCTGCATCTGAATGCGCTTCTAATGCAACAGCACCCTGTTTTGCTAGCCTGCAAAAATTTCAGTGGTCCAATCACTGACTCCGGAGCAAGGCTTTGATACACTTGAACCACCTACAATTGCCAGGCCAAAGAGACAGACTAGAGGAGATCTGTTACATTCTGAGAAGAAAACGTGCTATTCTGAAATTGTGGTTAGCACTTTTGAGCTCAGAAAGTTATTTGATGTTATGTTAGATGATTATCTATAACAAGCAGAAGCATGTAAATTATTTGAATTATTGGTGGAACTTTTTAATGCTGTTTGTCAACTGCTAAATGATGATTGTCAATATACTTCTGCAGGAATATAGTGGTCTCCAAGGATGGATGTTGCAGAATCAGAAAGCAAATATGTCATCCCAGTGGAAGTTCCAGGTGTCAGTATCAGTGGCATAAAAGTGGAGGTTGATGATCTAAAGTAAGAAGCATATCTTATACTAATCATTATAATCTTTGCAATTTATGGTATTAAGCATTTAGTTCTGCTTAATCAATAATAGCAAGGGAATGTTGAAGAAAAGGATAAGGCTTAATAAACTATTGTTGGATACTACTTTTATCTGAAAGTCATTATTGTGTTTTTTGGAGTGATTCTTTCATTTGTTATGAATCTTTTGAAGTACATTACTGTTTTCATTCTGATAAAAGAGTGAATATGTGAACTGTGACAGGTTGTGTGTCCAAGGTAGACGCTCTACAAGCTCTTGGACAATTGCTAGTTGTCCAAATGCTTCATTTTCTTCATACCATCGGAGGGAAATATTATATGGACCATATGAGGTGCTGTGGCAACTTCCTTCTGGTGTGAACAAGGACAGAATATCAGCTGATTTTTTGTGAGTTATATCTGTGTTATGCATGTGTTTCTTAATGTTAACTCATGAATTAAAAACTCTTCTAATTTGGTCTATTGCATTATATGATTAGTACTTTTTTTAGTAGTTTTGGTTATTGGATCAGTAAATGATTATAGTAACACAAGATGGTGTCTTAAATTGTAAGCTTGAAATTCAATTAAATAACTGAGAAAGCCATTGAATACCTAATGTTCTTGGCTAAAATGGCTGATTCACTCTTGCTGAATCTAGATACTGTAATGATGGTTATTACTTTTGTGTTTTATTGGCAGTTAGATCATGATGGTATTTTAAGTACAGAAAAGCTGAATCTATGCCAATGTTAATGCTTTGCTTGGCATCTACAGCACTGCCACGGATTTGTAATTCGTAAATTTTTCAAACTCAATGCAGAAGCTATATAATTTATAACATCTACTCAGAAACTATTTTTTTGTGCAGAAGTAGTATGTTATGATGTGTGTGGATTTGCAGAAGTTCAAATATATGTGTTTTACCTTTATACATTTGAAGCTGATGATTTGCTGTTTCTTTCTCCAATTTCAGGGATGGACTTCTACAAATCGTAGTTCCTAAAACTTTAGTATGAGTGAGAAACATTGATTTATATGTGTAAGTATATGCATATACGTACAGAAACAATGGGTATTCTGCATGAGTTATGTCATGCCCTATATATTGTAATAATGTAATTGTTCAAGATTAATCTCTCTTGTGTTAAATATACACATAGGATCATTTATTTATAATAGGATAAATATGGGCTAAATACAAATAAAAAATAATAAAAAAATAACTAAAGAATAAAAATAAAGATAATATATCTAACACTCTTATTCGTGCTAGAATATACATATGTATCAAGCCTGTTATTAATATAATTCATCAAGTCTTAGTGAAAATATATGCTTTTGCACTCTATGACACAAAATTGTTAATGATTTGCAAGACGACATAAAAAGCGAAATATTAATCCAAAAGACTCTCTCTGAGCAACAAATATGGGAGGTTGTTCCATCTAAATCTCTCTTCTTACAAATTGTCGTTGAGGAATGCATTGTTGACATCCCATGGATAAAGAGGTCATTGTTGGAGAGCTACCACTGTTACAAATAAACTAACAAAAGTCATCTTTTCCATGGGAGAAAAAACATATGAACAGGTCAAACAAAGTGGTGTCAAAAGAGAGGTTAGAAGAGATGACAGTGGAAGAAGCCATGGATGAACAGGAGATGGAAACTATACAAATCCAAGATTTTCCAATCAAAGTATCCAAAAAAGGAAAAAGAACAATCTCAATGTTCTGAATAACTGCCTAAAAGGGGACGAGATGAGCAACAACACATAATGAACCTGAAAACGAAAAACAAGCGACCTCGATGCTCTGAATTACTGAGACATGTCACCATGCACGATGGAAAAGGGAGCAAATCCACAACTTCAAAAGGCGTTGAGAGCGTGTAGGAGCTTCGATGAATGTGTCGTTAATGACATGACGGTCGCTTGGCCAAGACGATCAAAACCATGTGATTACCGGTCGAAAGAGCGCGTAGGAGCTCCGATGAAGCCTTTGTTAATGGCATGATGGTCTTCTCGCCGAGATGATCAAAACCATGTGATTGTCGGTCGAAACTAGAACTCCGATAGTGATAGTGGTAGATAATGACACCGTCGATAGTGGTAGATTGCACCGTCGTCGGTAGCGACAAGTGTAGTGGTAAAAACAACAAAAAAAAATTCAAAAGAACCTAACTCTAGATACCATGTTGAAAACAGTAAAAGTTATGTATGAGATCGTATTGAATATACATATAGGGTTCTCTGTTTATAATATAAGAAATATGAACTAAGTCCAAAATATAAATAAGAAATAATAACAAACTAACTAAAGTTAAAAGATAAATATAAAATGAAGGTAATATATCTAACATATATTAAATTTCATATACAATTTTATTGCTAGACAGAAAATTTTGAAAATTGTCTTTGAAAATTTAATCATATTAAGTATTTTTTATTTATTTACGATGAGTAGATGGAGATTATAGATAAACTAGATAAGAGAACAATTACAGTATGCAGTAAAATTTACTTAAAAGTCAAAATAAAGAAATATTAGATTTTGAAAAAAAATTATTAATAAAAGTTGAACACAGAAAAAAAATTATATTAACTTAGATACCATGCTTAACTTGGAGAACTAGACTTCCCCACAATTTTGAAGCATACTTTTATATTTATATACTGTGTTTAACAAATAGTTTATGAATCAACAACAGTTACCTTTTATAAATATTTCAATAATTACAGTGATATAACCGGCTTTTTTGGTTTGAAAATTTAATGTGGTCAAAGTTTTATTTTTTTGAACAAAATAATATGGTCAAATCAAGTACATTTACTGTATTCAATGTTATTCAATATTAAACATAATGATTTTTTTTTTTAACTCAAGTTACAAATAAAGGTGCACAATAAGGCAGTTTTATCATGAAACTGTCACTTTCATCCCTGTTTTATTGACATATATTTGCAGGGAATTTCTCTCTCGTATAACATGACATATTAAAGTAGTAAAAAATTAAAACAATATATTATTGTTAATCTAATTTTTTATTTGAAAATTCAAATTATACTGAAATTTTTCCTTGGTAAATTTAATCCTATGGCCTAACGTGAATTTTTAAATTCCTTTACTATTCAGAATTTAAGTGGGTAATAATTAGACTAAAAAATATGGAGAAAAAATGAGTGTTTATCCATTGAAAATTAATCTATCATTTTATGAGGCTATATTTTAGTTAGCTTTTCACATCATGCAATCATCTCAATCAAATTTTATGTGGCCCATCCTCCTTTTTGTTTTCTCAATTCCAAAATTAAATTCATTTTTAATGTAAGTTACATGGTACATTCCAAACGTAACAACATGAATTGGACTCTTTAAAGCATTCAAGAAAAAAATAAAAAACTTTAGCCATTGAAAATAACTTTAACAGTTCACACTTTAATTTATATATTTTAATATTTATGATATGTTATTTGGTGTGAGTAATAATTATTGATTTTTTTTTTTGCTGATTGATATTCGATACAGTCATTTTAGACTCAAGAAGATAAATCAAATTTAAAATAAAATAAAAATGTTAGAGACTTTAAAAGTTAAAGTCTTTGATGTTCAATATAATTCCTTGTTATTTTCTTTCTTACTATCTATTTCTTTACTTTTATATTTATCTTTGACTCTACGTAACTTTGAGTACTCATTTGAAAATCACCCCATTTTTATTTTTGTACGTAATATTTTTAAGATAATATTACTCGTTTGGTTTCTATACTTTAATAAATTTTACCTTTTAATCTCTATACTTATATCCTTTAATCATTATATATTAATTTTAATATATTTAGTTCCAATAGTTTTAGATACAAAATAACTAAAAAGAGACTAATTTTGTATGTATAAGAACTACACGAAAATTAAAATTGATAACTTAGACTAAGAGGTAAAGCTTATACAACTATAGGAACTAAATGATTAATAAATTTATATGGACTACAAAAATATTAAAATTGTATGTGTTGGGATTAAAATTTTAAGTTTGATAAAGATTAAAAGGTAAATTTGTAAAACTATACACTTTTAGTGCATATGAAATCTCTATCTTTTCTCTCTTTCACTTTGGAAAATCACCTACGTTTTATATCATATTACCAACAGGGGTGTATTTTAGAAGGTCCACAGGGAGCTTTGATCTCTTCCAATTTTTTTAATATGTAAATTAATATATAAATAAATATTAATTTTATCAAGTATATTTTATATATTTGATATTTCTTAATTTATTACATCTATCTTATTATCTCTAAAATACTTTTTTGAAAATCCATCACTAATTGCCAACTTTTTTTAAAATAAAAAATCATAACTCTTAAATATGCATGCAAAGGCCCATGGTTTTGTTTCTTGTAACTTGGTCCATGTGGACCTCGTCCAATTTCTTGGTTCTAAACCAATCTGTTTGATTATTAGAAAAAGTTAAATATATTTGTAGTTTATAATTTAGATGTGAAATTGAAATTCGTCATATTCTAAACGTTGGTACATTTTTATCTTTAAATTTTAAAAATGAATAAGTATAATCATTTAAAATGATACTTTACGATGATAATTGAGTTGAAATGTGTCAAATGGTGTAAAAAACTCAAATGCAAGCATAAAAGGTAAATTAACACATCAAAAAAATTTAACGTAGTTGGGTTATGAAAATTATATTTATTTATTTTTAAAGTTTGGAGACTGAACTGTATCAAAATTTTGAACATGGACAAATTCCAATTTTATATCAAAATATAGGGACTAAAAACACATTTAACCTAGTTACAAACTATCTACAAAGAAACATCAAACAAAATAATTTTATTCTTCCTCTTTTCTCTTTCCCTGACTTTATATATCCAATTCAATATCACTTTCCATTTCAAATCTCATATACATCCTCCTTTTCTACCTTAACAATGGTTCAACCAAGTAATATAAACCCCCTATCATCCACCCCACTTTCTTCCTCCGATGACAACACCTTTGATGATGTTACTGATTCATCCACTCATCCAAAATCTCCCTCCTCCTCATCATCATCAAAGAGGACACGCGGTAGGCCAGTGGGCTCCAAGAACAAACCAAAATTAACCCTTGTGATTGACCAAGACAACAAGCATACCCAAAAACCTATTTTCATTCAAATCCCTAAAAATTCTGATGTGATTGAGGCATTGATCCAATTCGCCTATGATTACCAAATTAGCATCACGGTGCAAAGTGCTTCAGGATCTATTATGAACGTCACTCTCCGTGATAGTGAATCCACAACTTCTACGTTCATTGTTCATGGACCCTTCACATTAGTTTCCCTCATTGGCACTTGCATAAATAACAACTCTTGTACTGTTTCATCACTGTCTAATCTTGACATTGATTGTTTTTTTAACATTTCCTTTTGTTCAAATATAGGTCAAAGCTTTATTGGAGTTGTTGGAGGGAAGATTATCGCAGGTGATGATGTTATTGTAGCAGCTACTATTTTGAATAGCTTTGAGAATAACAAAAGTGAAAACCAATTATGATAATGAAAAAAAAGGATAACAATAGTTGTTATTCATGCAATCTAAATGACAATTAAATTGTGTTAACGCTCCATTAGTATTGTTATACATGTACTCATCTTAAAATATAGGTGCTATCATGAATATGGTTTATTAGTTTTTTTTTTTTTGTTTTTTATTATGAAATGTCAAATATATTGTAAAAGCATGGTAATTTGTAGATTTATTTTGATGAAGTCTAAGTGACAATACTTTGATGCACTTGTTTGTGTGTGATCGATGCAACTCTTTTTATTGTTGAGCTTATGTTGTAAGTGATAGATGTTAGTTTCAATATACTTTTAGATTTGTGATTTTGAAATTCCATGAAGATTAATTTTGAAATCTAAATCTTAAAAGATACCGATAAATGAAAAAAAAAACAAAGTTAATTCACCAATTCATATAGCTTGACATGAATGATTATTCTATTTTTTCAATTCACAATTGATTTCACCATCGATACAAAATTCAAATACTATTTTTTTAATATATATTTAGGACTTACATTTAATTTTTACATTCATAAATATTTAAATTTTGAAAGTAAAAATCTATATTTATATGGACCCTTCTATTTATATGGTTTTCTAATTCCACATAGAAATTAATGTGGTCAAATTTTTTGTAATGATCAAATTAATGTGGTGAACAGAAAATTATTTATTATATTCAATACAAACATTAATTTTTTTTTAAAAAAGTTAATGCAATGGTAATAAAGCTAGAAAAAAGTGAACTTAAAAGGTAGTTTAATGGAACTGTATTGAAAAATTGGTAAATAAATTTCATGATATAGTTAAAGTAGTCAACACATTAACTCTAGTTTTCTTCATTAACTCTAGTTTTCTTTATTGAAACTTCAAATTAGATTGTATTTCTCGTCAGTAGACTTAATCTTACAACCTAATTAAATTTTTTTAGCTCCTCTATTGTTTAGCTTTATAGTAATGTCTTATTCACTCTTAGTTTTATCATAAGAAAAATCAACTTAAAATTTGGAAAAAAGAATTATAAAGGCAATATTCGACGACAGCAAATAAAAATATTGGAGAGAAGTAAATGTTTAATGTGGAAAATCAACATGCAAAGAAAAATGAAGTCATGATTTAATCCTTGGTGCTCATTTAAGTATAGTTTATCCAATGTAATACCATATATAGTCAAATGTCCAATATGTTTTGTCCATAGACATTGATCCTATCTTTTATGAAATATGTAATTTTATGTCTACAATATTAATATGTTTGTTTTATAGATTTCCTTATTCATTAAAAATAATGTATTTTCTTTAGTTGTTTTCAAATTCGAAGAAACCAACTTATCAAATTAAAGAATGTGTTTGGAAATATTGAAAGTCAAGAAAAACGTATGGTAAAAGATAAGCAGATAAAAATTAAATAAAGAATCGTTAATTAATATGTATTTTGAAAATGAAAACATATGGAAAGTAAATATTAATAGCAATAAAGTAAAATCATTAATATCATTTGACTAATCTCAAAACTTAAATTCTAAAAAACTACAATTAACTTTTTTTTATATATATTAAAAACTTTACAATAAATATAAATATATGAGACTTAACAATATATATATATATATATATATATATATATATATATATATATATATATATATATATATATTCTATTTTTTATTGTAAAGTTGACGAAATCACAAACAAAATATAATTCATTATCTTTAAGAATTTATCCGTGATTTATTAGGCAAACCTCTCAAAATACAACATAAATTTTTTAAATGTTTTGAGAATATTAGATCTAATAAAAAACTCTAAAAAAGTAAATAACTAAACATATGGTAATAAAATAAAAAAGAAAGAGAATGAGAGAGAAGAAAAGAAGTGAGTTGTGTTTTGGGAAGAAGCAAAATGCATGTATTTGTAGATACAAGAGGGAGATTAAGATGAGCCAAAAAAAACTCATGGCTTCCAGAGGATATTTGTAACAGCTCAAAGTTGACCATCGTGCCTAGCGGGGAGGATCTGCAACATTGACAAAATTGCAGCAATCATACAGACAAAGAAAATGTATTTCTTCTACAACTCGTGCAACTTGCAAAAAGGTTGTAAATATTTGCAACAACCTTCTAGTATATTTTGTAATATACTTTATCTGGTGTTTATGTTATAACAATCCTCACATATTACAAAAGATAAAAAAAAAAATGAAATGAGGAGAATCTTGGGTCTCATAAAAGATATAATGCATTAAAACTAGTATACTAATCTATCTGAATTAGTCTTGGATTGATAAATGTACACACAATGTAGTTGGCACAAAGAGTTATATAAACCAAAGATACTTCATACATGTTAGCAATTTATCAATCACAATAGACCCTCATAATTCTTGTTGTTATCATTGTTTTACGCTTACTAGGTCATGCATATACCTAATATTCATGAGTTTTTTAGAAATCATGTCAATATCTCATACAAGCAGTCTCACTCGATACTCATATAGGTGATTTCATCAAGTATATGTTGCAAATCACACACCATCCATAAAGGGTATAAAAATCATTAAAAAACTTATTTAAACTAAAATTCTTACACCATGTAAGTTATCATCACTTGTTTGTTTGCAAGTGGCTTAAATCTGATTTCTCTTTATGCTTCTAAAATCATATTTCTGTCCAGGGGTTCTGTCAGAGGATTTGTTAGATTTCGATCTGACTTCACATAATCAATGGAAATAGTTCTACTCTTCAATAATCGTTTTACCAAATTATGTCTTAAATGTATATGTTTGTTATTTCCATTGTAATTCTTATTTTTAGTTATAACTACTGGCAATTGGCAATCCCAATGTATTGACACAAATGGTTTGGTTTCACTCATAGTGGAATGTTTGCTTAGAAGTTTTTCAACCATTCAACCTCACTATCAAGTCATTTCAATAACAACAAACTTATATTTCATGGTTGATTTTGCATAATTGTTTGCTCGATTGATCTCCATATAATCGCATCACCCCGAAGTGTGAATATATAACCACTAATGAATTTTATCTCATTTGAATCAAATGTCCAGTTAGCATCACTATATATCCTTCTAGTACAACGAAAAATCTATTATATTCCATAGCATAATCCATTAAACCTCTTAAATATCTTATAAGTCTTGCAGATGCATGCCAATACTCTTAATTAGGGCATTGAATGTACCTACAAGTCCATCTACTGCATAAACAATGTATGGTCTAGAAAGACGAATTAAATATAATAAGTTCTTAATTATTTAGACATACTAAGGTTAAGAAATAAATTATCTTTTATTTTTTTTAATTTAAAATTAAATGCATAAGAAATATTCACTAATTTAAAATATCATAATAACCAAACTTTCTTCCTGAACACTAAATAAATACATGCCATCTACTGAAACAAATTGGACCTTAATAATAATTCAACCAACTTCTGTAACTTTCCATCCTTCACCCTAATTTTTATCCTCTAATAATAGCCATTATGATATAGGATTGTTTTCTAACCAAGAATTACCACTGTTAAAGATGACACACAGTAACTTTAATAGGTTTCTAAAAAAACAATCATTAATACCCTTTGTTATTAATAAAGACATGCAAGTAAAAAAAACTTATTTTAATTTATTTCCTTAGAAACTTTTATTGTACTTATTGGGGAAACCTATTAAAGGTGACAATGTTTTAATGTACTTATTTGTGTCTGTAATTTGTGCAACTCTTTTTTATTGCTGAAATAGTTTGAATGTGTTTTTCACTTTATGATTTTAGAATGTAATTTGATAGGTTAATAACTTTTTTAAACAATTTTTTGACAATATATTATGTGTTATTATTTCATTTGTATGTATATTTGAAATAGATCAATCATTAGTTACCACAAATGCTGGTGTAAAAAAATTATTTAAAAGATATTTTTCTTTTAGAATTCTGTGTAGAATACTTATTTTGTTATATAAATTTTGAACAACCCCACAAATAAAGAGAGACAGGTTATCAATTATCAATTCATAGCTGGATAAGAATTAATTATGAATGAATAATTATTCTATTTTTTCTATTCATTTTACCATTCATTAATACAAAGTTCTAAAACCTTTCAACGTTTTAACATTTATGCAACTTACGTTTATTTTATATTTACTTTTTTTTTCATTTATAAATATTGAAATTTTAAGAAATCTATATTAATATAGACTGTTTTATTTGTTTGATTTTAAAATCTCATATAGAATTTAATGTGGTCAAATTGTTTTATGAATGAAATTAATGTGATAAAAGGAAAACATATTTATTATATTCTAGGGCATTGAATACCAGCATTAAATAAATTTGAAAAATTTATTGCAGTAGTAATAAGTCTATAATGAGAAGTGAACTAAAAGTAATTTAAATATGGAACTGTAATCACAAATCATGAGATATTCAGAGTTGTCAATACATTAACACTATTTCCATTCATCTAATTACTTTATTTATGATTGAAACTTCATAGCAGAGTATTTCTCCTGAGTAGATTTAATCTCATGACATAATAATGTAACTCTTTTTAGCTCCTTTCCTATTTAGCTCAGAGTAATGTCATATTTACTAATATTTTTTTAAAATAAAAAATATAGGAAAAGATTCATGTAACAATATTTTAGTGGGATTTTTTTTATAATATTTATTGTGGATAAAAATAATGTCAATAAATAATAATAACAAAATAAAACTATTAATATCATTTAAGTAATCACAAAATTTAAATTCTAAAAAATCATATTTTTTTACTATTAAAAACCTCCAAATAAATAATAACACACATGCGCCTGGTTTTAATATTTTTTTAGAAAACAAAGTAACTGTTTTAATTAGTCATTATATATATGACAAATAAATTTGTAGCGTGTGTTCGTTTCCGAATATTTACTATTACTGCAGATTGGCGAAGAAGGATTTGGATGAATTTTTATATTTTAAGATGATTTTTTTAGAAAAATGTCTTATTTAACCTCTCTGTAACACACCATTGTATCCATTCCATAGTTATAATTTTATTAGTCATTGTTTTTATTATGTTAAATCATACGTGGTACATAAAATATTATTAATCAAAGTAAATTTTTGTTCTGATATTTATAAAACTACCAGATTATTTAAAAATATAATTTATTTTTACTTATAGAATGAAAGTTGGTATACACATATAATATTTTCATTTAACGAAGATTATTATTATTGAACTTGTTTTCTACAATGATAAGATGTTCTTACCTCATATCATTTCATATATATTTTTAATTAAATAAATTTTATATTTTTTCTATTTTTAGATAATTATATTATTGATATATTCACTTTTTTTTATTATGAATATTCAATTTGATTATAAAAACCAAAAACTATAAAATTATATCAATTATGATTGAATTATATTACTAAATTACAATTTTTTTACCTTTTTAAAGTTAATTTTGATAATTAATTTTAATTTTCTCTTTATTAAATTTTTTACAATTAAATATAACATTACCGATTATCATTTTATATTACTTTAATAACTAGGGACATTTTGGTAATCTTTAATTTCTACCTATTAAACAAAGTTTTTTATTTTATCACATCAGTCAAATCCTACATTAATTCTCACAAACTTTACTTCCAAATCCACTCTCAATTACCTCCAAATCCACTCAAACAAACAACAAAAAATTTATTCTCAAATTTCCTTAAATTCATTCAATCACTCTCTTCCAAATCATTTCCTCTAAATATCCTCAAGTGAACAAAACAGTAATGTTGATTGAGAATTTTTTAGTTAACTGAAAATTTATATGAGCACGAATAGTATTTAAAAACTAATTACGATTGAGAATAAGTATTTGTGTTTATTTGTGCACGCTTTTTTGGATGTCACAATATCGACATTCGATCCTTTTGCATAGGATGTCGAATGATGTGATTTTTGGATTTTCATTCATATTTTAAATGTTTTACTCTTTTTTGAATATGAACATAGTATATATAAATCAAATAATTTTAAATCATGTATATGCAAGGAAAATTTTTAAAAAACACTTCGGCAAGCTGTCATTGTCTCCAACTCCCTCAAACCTCCACGTCCAAACTGTCAAGTTAATACACGGTGCAGGATATTTATGGAAATTTATGGAAATTGAGGGTGCAGGATGAAAGACTTTGAGGTGCAGGGTGAAACACCCTTGTTAATACACTTGACTGTTTTTTTTTTCTTTTCCCACCTTTATGTTTAATGGGCTAAATAATCCAGCTTAGTTTTATTATTCTCACCCCTCTGCATTATCACACGCCACCACTAAAACCAATCAACATCATGCAAAACCATTCAACACGCATACCCCAAGCTCGTCTCACTCCATTTTTTCCATCCATTATTGACTCCAAACCACTTGCTAGATTCCAGGTCACTGTTGACTCCAGGGCACTTTGCTAGATTCCCTTTTACCAAATATCTTTCCTATATATGTCTACGATAATTTTCTTTTATATTTTTAATTTTTATACTTTTTTTTTCTATTTTATTCTCTTTTAATTTGGTCATTATATTAATCGATATTTACTTAAATTCTTAATAAAATGATAAAAGGAATATACTAGTGAGTCAGAAGCACGTGCAGTGAATATTTTCCTCCTTATTCTCATTTTCTAACCACTTGATAATATTGGATAGAGCACACACGGTTGATGAGGCCCACTCAAGGCATTTAAACTAAAAATTTGATTATGTAAAACCTCCATATATACCAAAACACACTCTCTGTTTTCTATCCATTTTTGAACTGTCATCCTTCTCTCATCGTCTTCTTTCTCTTTTGTCTCATCTTGGAATATATCAATCGAACCGCTGCTAAAGTAATTCCAAAGTGAAGTACATATGCAGCAGTGACACCTATGTCGTCAGTTTCCACACTTTGATGGCGATATTAATCGTGCTGCTTATTGTACTGTTGGTTCATTTACACGGTGGTGCTCATCACAAAGAGCCAAGAGGAATTACAGCAGCGAATAAGGGTTGCGATTTGTCTCAGGGAAATTGGGTTGCTGATGAATCATACCCTCTTTATAATAGCTCACAATGTCCCTTTATTCTCAAAGAATTTGATTGCATAAGAAATGGTCGTCCTGATAAAAACTATGTCAAGTACAGATGGCAACCCAAAAACTGCAACTTACCAAGGTACATACATCCTTTCTTTCCTGTTATTCACTCAGTTTTTTATCATTATTACTTTCATCGTTCCTCACCCAATCAGATTTTCTTCACATGTGTTACAATTCACTTTGATCTATTACTGTTACTTTCAAACTCTTGAATATCCTTTTACAGTAAGTTTATTTTGTTAATCCATAAGTGAAGCTCCAACTTTGCTCATGGTTTGATTAACGTTAAACCGCAGTAAATACACGGTCTCTCAAATTAGAGTATCAATTACTACATCTTATATGGTCCAAAGAATATGACATTCGATGTAGATTTCACATCTCCTCGGGGTCCACTGGTTTCTGCTATTGAAAGAAAACCACATGCTAGAAGAAAACAATTACTTGCTTTCTAAGCCACTTAAAAGGGCTAACCACCAACCATATAACCACTGGCAGACACTCGGTTTCTTTTGCTAAATTTTAAGTTATCAATGCGATGATTGGATTCAGTAAGATAGAACAACTGAGTTCTTATAAACATTTTAACATGTGTTTAATCTCTAAAAATTAAAAAAAAAAGTGTCAAACACCAAAATGTGTTTGACATTTGTGTTGTGATTTGTGATTTGTGGTTGTGATTTGTGTTGTCAAAATATATTAAAATTTGTGAGTCAATGGTTCAAACCGAATAGAGTTTAAAATAATTAAAAATTTTGATATCGACTAAAATTAAATTTTGTTCACTGAGATTTTGGTTTATCCAGATAAAAATGTGATCAACCAAAATCTATCCATAAATTTTAAATTATATTAAAAAAATAAAAATCTTAAACCTAAATTCTTTTATGTCGTGGATTTATTCATTAAGATTCAAATATTATAAATAAATAAGTCACAACAATGATTTGATGGTATATAGTAATTTATTTTATATTTTTTTACTTTTGGATTGTAAGTAGAATTTAACATAATATTGGATTTATTTTATTTGTATTGTATTTTTTATTTATTTTGGATTAGAGTTTAATATCATCATGGATTAAACTTTATTTATATTTTAATTTTCTTTTAAATTAAAGAGAAAAAAAATTATAATTAAACTAATGAATAACGTGTTTAATCCATCAACTAGCTGAATCAAATTCAAACTTTTTGGACTCGGTCCTAATAACTTCCTAGAGGGTCTAATGACTTGACAAGTTGTGATGTTGCTTTCACCTGTTATGTTCTAATGGAATAGACATATCCAAGATTGGTTCACAGAAAATACTATTTCAATTATCAATATGGTGATGGTTACAGATTCAATGGAGAAGATTTGTTGAGAAGACTGAGAGGGAAGAGTATTTTGTTTGTGGGGGACTCCTTGAGTTTGAATCAATGGCAATCACTCACTTGCATGCTTCACACGGCTGTGCCACGTGCCAAGTACACCTCAGTCAGAACTGGAGGTCTATCCACCTTCACTTTTCCGGTCAGAGACCACTCTCATTAATTAATTATATATATTCATAATCCTATTCATGATTTAAATCAATCTTTTTATGGCTGATTAGTAATATATGATAATGTCATAATACTACAAAAGAGAAAGGCTTAAGTAATGAGGAATGATACTATATAGTTTTGTGTTGAGACATTTCTCTTCATTTTGTTTGAATGTGACTATATATAATATGCAGAGGTATGATGTGAAGGTGATGCTTTCCCGTAACGCATTTTTGGTGGATATTGAAAGTGAAAGTATTGGTAGAGTCCTGAAATTAGATTCGATTGGAGATGGAAAAAGGTGGAAAGGAAACGATATACTGATATTCGACTCTTGGCATTGGTGGCTTCACATCGGAAGAAAACAACCGTACGTAAAATACAGACATTATTATTAATCCTATGATAATCACATGCAGTTTGGTTTCACTCTTCTCTTTCTGCAGATGGGATTTCATCCGAGAAGGAAATCACACATACAAGGACATGGATCGCTTGGTTGCATACGAGAAAGGCTTGAAAACATGGGCCAAATGGGTTGAAGACAACGTTAACCCTAAAAAAACAAGGGTGTTCTTTCAAGGAGTGTCTCCAGATCATCTAAAGTGTGTAAAGTTTAAGAATATGTGATTGTGAGTAAGTTTGTGCTTGCAAGAATTGACGTTGAGTTTGTGTAATGCAGTGGAGGAAAATGGGGTGAGACAAAGGAAAGATTCTGTGAGGGGCAAATGGTGCCAGCTTCTGGATCAAAGTATTCGCACCCAGCTGAGATAGTGTTACAGAAGGTGTTGGGAAGCATGTCAAAGCGTGTGAATTTGCTGAATATTACTGCATTGTCACAGATGAGAAAAGATGGTCACCCATCTGTCTATGGATTTGGTGGAAAAAGGAGCATGGATTGCAGCCATTGGTGTCTCCCTGGTGTTCCTGATACTTGGAATTTGCTTTTATATGCATCTCTCATTCAAAATTAAGCTTTATGAGAAACCTCTACAGTAAAACAAAAGTTATATGAATCAAATTGTTTGTATTAAACATAACTTCTATGTGGTGAAAAACTTGAAATCATATTAGTTTTGAATTCACTTATGTAACTAATAACATACTCTTTTTATATATATAATAGATAACAAATAAAACAACATGCGAATGACATGGGTCACGAGAGGTCTATAGTAGTTTATTGGGCCTTAACTTACAACCTAGACTGCTTCTTCCAGCACCTCTTATTTTCTTTATGTTCAGTGATAACAACAATTTAAAGAAATGAAGCCATGAAAATGAGTTTGATTGATGGCAGAATGTTTGTCATTTTTCTAACAACTTTAAAAATAAATAAATATAATAATATTAATTTATTTTACGCGTTATCTATTTATTTTTAAATTTTGTAATTAAATTATATAAAAATTTAGAAAAAGCGAAAAATTTGAATTTTTGAACTGAATAACATTTAACATTATAATATAATAGTTTGAGAAAGAAATGGTCAAAAGAGACACGAGCTTATGGGAGTCCAAAATGGAACGCTGCATTCCCACAGCTTATCCAGCTGGCATACCCGTCGAATGGTGCCAGTCAACTTCACGCCTCTCCTTTTCACTATGCATGTCTGTCCCCACACGCTATCTTTCTTTTATAAATATATTCATAAATATTTCTATACAATTTTTAATGATGACATATATTTATTAAAAAAATTAATATCAAAATGTAAAATATAATTTGAAAAAATTATTAGTTTAGCAAAAAATATATAATTTTTAAATGAATTGAAAAAAATAAAAAAATATTTATGACCCTGAGTAAATTACTTTGAATTATTTTGTACCTGGTCGAATGATGTTGAGAGTCATAATTACGACTTCAAGAATCACACGTAGGACAGTGGCAAAAAAACACTGCTCGGTCCTCTACATTTTTGTAACTATTATTCTTTGGACAAGTCCATGATAATGATTTTGCAAACTCAAACTTCACAAAATAAAAATAAAAATAAAAATAAAAAATCTCTATGCTTTATATAAAATATTTTATTTAGATAGAGATTAAATTTTTATAATACTTTTTTCATTTGTGTTTGATAAAGTAGTTTTTTTTATTCA
Organism: Vigna umbellata; assembly: GCF_029865625.1. Classification (NCBI taxonomy): domain Eukaryota; kingdom Viridiplantae; phylum Streptophyta; class Magnoliopsida; order Fabales; family Fabaceae; genus Vigna; species Vigna umbellata. The sequence continues at coordinate 12,834,267 of NC_142165.1, read as the reverse complement.
AATACCAGATAAAAGTTAATTTATATAAACGTTTACGTTATAAGAAGTTAAAAAAATTAAAATTTTAAAATTTTAATTTTTTATTAGTCTAATTTTCAACTTTAAACTTCTTTAATACAGTTAATTTTACCTAACGTCATAATCAACGCGTTTTTTACTTAAATTATGAGGAAAAACTAGTTGCCGACCGTTGGATCAAGAAGAAAGCTGATCAAAGCGCTTCAATAATAATAGATTAATTAAGAGCTTCTTTTAGGAAATTATTGCCTCCGTTACAAAATCGTAATCCTTTTAATTCTTTATATATTGTTCTAAAACAATGTTTTATTAATTTGTTACACTATTTTCCCCATACCCTCCGTTTAATTGAGAATCATTAAAACAATATACCACTTGTGTTAAAATAGACAAAAAATAATTAAGAATGTATTTTAATAAATTTGTATTAATTGAATATTTGTGTCAAGCCCTTAAAATATGACAGTTAATATGAGTACATACATTGTTGTCTTTTTTAAAACAAAACAACTTTCCACGTTGAATAATATATATATGCGTTAATATATATATATATATATATATATATATATATATATATATATATATATATATATATATAAACGTTAACTTTTATTTAGATAAATATTAATAATAATAATAATAACTATTATTATTATTATTATTACAAATGTATTAGTCGCTAATTGAGTAGACTTAGAAAATATTTTGGTAATATAGGGAAATAATCATGAAGTACTAGTTTAATAACGATTAAAAAATAGTTATTGTATATTTGATGAGTCGAGATATATTAATTGATGAACATTTTATATTGATATGCAATATAAATTGTCTATTTACATCATATTTGTTTGATTTTTTTTTTTTTGCCATATATGAAAATCGTTAAAAACTAAATAAAAAAGCAACTAGACAAATTAAGTTTGCAAATTTACTCTTGTATAATTTTTGTCTCTTACATAATTCGACACATGTTATCATATTAGTTGTCTTCGATAAAATTGAATAATAAAAAACCAAGTGACCAAAAATAATATAGTCCTATTATATTATTTGAACCAAATTAAAGTAAACTTTAAGACTAAATGTTCAATTTGCTAATAACATGTTTTCCCTATGTGACTTTGAATTCTAAAAAGAAAACCTATTATATAATATGTTTGAGATTTTTTTTTTATGATCTTGGGATGAGTTTATGTGTATTTTTGTCAAATTAAATTGTGGATGTGATATGATAGAGGTTTGGAGCTTATTTGTGGAGTCATTTGAGTTTTTGTTGATAGTGATTGTAGAAGGAAATTAGTGAATGTGATGATTTTATGAGTGTGAGATTTTGTTTGAAAGAGATTATTGCTTACAAAAGTTTATAATTGGCTGGTATTGTTGTTTTTTGTCCCTTATGTTTGTTGTGGCTAACATAGAATATTTGAGTATGAAATAAAATTATTATTCGTAGTTTGTTTAGGTTTTTACTTATTATTTTCTTAATTTTCATTAACATGAAAAAATGGTAGGAAATAAAATTACAGACGGTATTTATTTTCATAAAGAAAACATAAATATATAAAACAATAAATTGTTCAATGATTCGTTTATATTATTTAAGTCATCGTTGGAGATCACGTACGATGTAATCAAAGCACGTTATTTGATCTTTATTTATTTATTTACTCTACTTTTTATTATTTTAACTAAGAATATTTATAAGTAATAGATTTTATTTGTGTGTATTTTACCTTGATATTGAAATATTCATCAAGTATTATATTTAAATATAATTAATGCATGTACCTTAAAAATATAGGAATTTGTGTTGTAATTTGCCTATTATATTCAAATTTTTTATACTTTGATCTAATTGAAATCAATGATATAACTATAACTACGAAGAATATTTCAAAATATTTTAATTTAATGTAATTTCCCGTATAAGAATCTTATTTGATAAGATTTCTTTAAATTTTAATATTTTCAAACTTACTTTGCTTTCAAATTAATATTATAACTTTGGTTAAATTAAGTTTAAAGTAGTTTATGAATTTAGTTATTTTTAATTGAGTTTTTATTAAGTTTTTCATTGAAATTTTAAAATATTTTTTATTTTATTTTTGTATAGTATTATATGATTATTATGTTTTTTTTATCTTTAACTTACCAATCAATTCGTTTATTCTCTTAAACATTTTGTAACTCGTGGATTAATTTATTCTTAGAAAAACTAAATTATTTGACAAATTAGAAGGTATAAAAACGAAAAGGAGTAGGTTTATTAATGAAAAAAATTAGATAATGATAAAAATCAAGTACTGGAATATTTAAACTAAAACAATAAAAAAATATTTTGAACAATTGATATAACAATTTTTTTTAAAGTTCAATTAAAAATATTTATATTTACTATATACTTAAAACTTACTTGTTTGTAACTCATATTTAATATCTATTTCCAAACTAATTATCAACTACATCCTAAAATAAGAGTATTTTTTCCTTAATATAATTAAAAAAGTAAAAAAAAAATTATTTACAAAATATTAGTTTAATTTCAATTAAATATAATTCCATATCTAGTGTTTTCTTTTTTTAAAAAAATGATGGTGTAGTCATCAACCTAATTAAACTGAAATAGTTTTCTAATGATTATGTTTAAATAGTGGTTTACCTAGGAATTAAACCAAACCTAATGATGGAGCCGAAAGAAGCTTGGAAGATAGAGTTTGACGACATTCAAATTCCTGAATTATTGTTCGGATAAATACAAAGTTAACAAATTCATGCACCAATTTACATTCATTACCTCTAACCATTAACATAATAGTAATATATAATAATTATGAAAAGGTTGACATGTAATTCTTTTATAATTAAAATAATTTCGATTATTTTAATATTTAAAGTTTAAAATATAAATAGAATATTTATAAATGAATTTTATTGTTTAAAACATGTAATTTCTTTTAAAAGAAAACCTTTCTCCTATATATTTTTTTTTCTTTTTAGTTTTTTTATCTTTTTTTTATCTATTTAAATATTATCAGAGACTATATGAGTGATTCTTGAGATAAACTTTCTATATCTGTCCAATCAGTTTCTTTAATAAAGTAAGTTGATTTTGTATTTATTTTATTTGTTTGATTTTTCTTTGCATATGACCCCTTTTTGTTCGTATATAGTGTCTGAGTCTTCTACTTATCAATGGTTTTACGAAGTCTTTGCTTATCAGTAATTTTACGAGGTCTTTACTTATAAGTAGTTATTGTTCCATATTAATATCATGTTTGTAATTATTTATTTTGTTTTTATTAATTTTATAATGATTTATTTTATAATTTTATATTATTAAATAAAATGTTACCTAATTAGTCTTACGTGCAAATAAGTGTCTTTAACACGACTAAATTAGTATCACCAATGATATGATGAGTTTCTATATTTATAAAGTACTTTGGTGCCAACGAAAGAAAAACTTGGAGCTGTCAAAATAGAAACCAAAATAATTTTTTTTATAGTATATATCTTTGATTTCATAATTTTAATGTTTTATCTTTTTCTTCAATTATTAAAAATAAAGAATTCAAATATGTATGTAAGTAATGGTATGTATAAGTAATTATTTATGCATGAAATGAAACTTAAAAAAATATATTTATTTTAAGAACAGAATATAAATTTAATTCAATTTTATAAAATCGATTTTTAAAATCAAATCTACAATTTTTTTTAAATTGATGTATAATTTCCTGATTAGTTTAAATTAAAAATTGAAATGGTGGACAAGCAAATCTTAAGATCTGTTTTTTCCAACTAAAATATACTTACAATTTTTTTTAAGTGTTAACATAATTAAGTCTAAATTCAACTAACATATAAATAAAAATTAGAAAAATATAAATAGAAAATGAATTGAACATTAAGTTAAGCAAAAGAAAAAAAATGATTTAATTCTAAATATTGGAGTTTTTCTTTCTTGTTTTGAACCTAGGAAGACAATCTCTATGAAGCCATGGCCACAAAACAAGCAGTTCCATTCCTATAATTATTGTCTGAATTCATTTCCCCAATCCAACTTTCTACTTTTTCATTCACATGTTTCCCACGTTCTCCTTCAAAGATTTTTAGGTTTATGCTTGAAGTAATAAGACTGCGCAGAGGGGTTTATGCTTAAAGTAAAAATATTGGGTAGGGTGGTTTATCCTCAAAGTAACATAACAAGATAGTGTGTAAAGTAAATCATCATATTCACATTGTTTAGAGAAAAATAACCTCTCCAGTAATAACAACGAATAATAATTTTAGAATCATCATTATAAAAATAAACTTATGACTTTCTACTTTAAAAATCATATTTCAAATTAGTTAACAAAGTGAAAATGTTATAACATAATCATTAAATTGTTTAATTTATCCACTCAAACTAGTTCTAAGGTGGTCTTTTTAAATATAAGTGAAATCAAAGCTAGATTAAAGTTTGGGTCTTTTCTCACCTGTTTCACACCAAGTTGGCATTTTGTAAGGTGTTCACACACACTCAGAATAACTTAGCAAATCACTGTATAAATACTCATTGGGTTTGGCAAAAGAATTTTTTTTGTCACATGCTCCCAAACAGATTACGGTAGCTAGCAACAACATCACCATTGATGCAATCCACCCTCTATCCTCATCTCATGCTATAGTCTCTGACTCACACGCTATCACTCTCCAAAAGGTGAAAGCACATTCATGGAGCCCAATTTGGGATATTCCAGGGTCTTCTGTTTACTCTTCCTTGCTTCAACTTCATTGATTTTCCTCTCACACTGGGCTTCTGCTGCCACTCCCAAGCTCAACAATCAAGAGAGTAAAACTCATTCCTCTACTCATTGCTGCTCACACACTTTTTGTCTTTGTTTCAGTTTCAGATCAGTGCTTTCTTGCTTTAGAACATTTGTTTACAATAATCCTTGCTACTGATTTTCCATGTTTTTTGGAACAGAGTTTCCAAATGAGGCATAGACAAAAGTTGTCTTGCCTCACTCAGTTCTTTTGTTTGGATCTATGCACATGAAAGAAAAAAAACATGGATTGGCTGTTTTGTTTCATCATAGCACAAGCTTGATAAGCATGAGCACATATGTGGGACCTTAAGATTCATTAGAATGTTCTTTGCTTGTTTTTTTTTTTTCTGATTGGTGAAGTTGATTGTTTGAATTGTGTGCAGTGAAGGCACTGAAGGAGATAGGGAGCAAGATTGGGAAGAAAGATTGGGACTTTGGAGTGGATCCTTGCAGTGGAAAAGGGAGTTGGAATGTTTCTGATGATAGGAAAGGCTTTCAGAGCACTGTGATGTGTGATTGTTCCTTCAATAACAACACTTCTTGCCATGTTGTAAGCATGTAAATCTCTCTCTCTCTCTCTCTCTCTCTCTCTCTCTCTCTCTCTCTCTATTGTTTCAATCAATTTTTGTTCCAGTCCCAATAGATTCTTTGTGTTTTCAAGAGCTTAAATTATGGAAGATAATCACATGGAATCACGTGTACACTCGGGGGACGATGAACATAACTTTCTTCTACTTCTCATATTGCTTCAAATATGTTTGTTCTTACTACAGACAGCTCCTAAAGTTACCACCAAACCTTCACGTGTAGTTACTGATTATCTTTTAAAGAAAAAAGTTGTTCATTTGTGAAAAAATGCTGTTTTCTTTGCTGGATTCGAGAACCTATTTAAATTAAAGAAGAGAAGAACAGGGTAATGGGTGTTTTCCTACTATACTTTTCTCTTTATCATGAATAGTTCCAATGTTTCGTATGCATATTCTGCTTTTGCTAAACTATGGTGAATCTTAGTCATGCACATTCGTGGTTGTGGTTCGTCAAAATAACGCGTTCGTCTTCATGAGAAGAGCAAAATGGTTCTTGGATTGGACATTACTTTTAAAATAATTGAGAAAGTTTTTTTAAAAATAAGTAAATGACAAAAATTCTATATGCTACCATGTATAATTTAATCTTTTTTTTCATGTTCGACTAACCAACTCATTAATACACAAAAACTCATGTTTGAAAAAACTAGGGTCTCGACAGCACAACGATGCAAGTTGCAAATCTTTGACTTTGAAAACAAAAAGAAAAGGATGTGCTGTCTCTGTCTTTATTATTATTGTCTTTTTTTGTGTGGGTAGCAACAAATTTTTATTATTTTTTCTTGTCACTATACTGTAAATTCTAAATTTTCATCTTTGAGGCTATATATACGTTCATGTTTTTGCTTCAATCTGTTTGTTTATTTGTTACAAGAAACTGTGTCTGGTAAAAAAGTATTTTGATGATTCTTTAAAATATTCAGAGAACGGGTAAAGCTTTACTGTAGCGGTACGAATCATTACTAGTGTCACAAAACCGTTCAAAGACAAGAAATATACTTTACTTTTGGTACTTAACAGAATATGTTTTTAGGGGAAAGTTAACAAGTTCAAGAAATAAGAAAAAGAAAAACGCGTTTGGTTTTCAACAAAACAGGTAATTGAGTTTGTAGTTTTTGTTTAATACACAGCAGACAAAAAAATAGAGTATATCATTAAGGATTCACAAGATGCCTTTATACTTTCATGTACTGTAATTATTTATTGTTTGGATTTCTTACAATGGTCATGTTAATACCACCGTATAAATTCTAAGTTTCTGCTTTTAATTTCATGTTCTAAATAAACAGATTCTTGAAGGGTCAGAATCTGTCTGGTACTCTCTCACCAATGTTTTCCAAGCTTCAGTATCTCACAATATTGTAAGATAACCAAACCTCAGTTTTGAAGCCATGACTCTTTTCTCTGCATGATGTTCCAATATCATCCATTTATGTATCCTTAAGGAATGGTGAAGTTCACTAACTTTGTCTTGCACTTTTAAATAGAGACCTCAGTCGTAACATCATCACTGGTTCTATACCTCAACAGTGGAGTACCATGGGCTTGGTTGAGATGTAAGAGCTTTCTGCTAGGCACACTTTGATTTCTCTGCATTGTCTCTTCAATTTCTTCTTTTTAAGTAGCCACACTAAAGGTTCTTGTTGTTAATTGAATATGCAGCTCTCTCATGGGAAACAAATTATCAGGGCCATTCCCCAAAGTTCTCACCAATATCACAACCCTCAGAAACTTGTATGTTGAAATCATTTCTTTATTTTCAAATGAATTTTGTTGGCTCGGTCACTCAGCTTAGTGATGATTTTTAAAGAAAATGAGATTTTTTTTTGGCACATCTAAGGTAGTTTTTACCTCTTGCCGACATATTTGTTTTTTGGTAAAGACAGTTTGGTATAGGTGATTCAGGATTGCTGGTTTAGTGTAATTTCCAATTTTTTTTCTGCAGTTTTGCATAATTTAAATAGTTGTATGAATGTTACAGGAGTATTGAAGGAAACCTATTTTGGGGTCACATTCCAACGGAGATTGAGAAGTTGGTCGATTTAGAAAAACTGTAATTCTTATGAACTTCTTGGTGTGCTTATTGGAAATTTTAAATCTCAATACCTGTTTCTATTTCCCCCAAACATATTACTCTTTAGTGTCTTTACACGAGTTACTTAACATGTTTGTTTAGCGTTCTATCATCCAATGGATTCACAGGAGCTTTGCCACCCTCACTTTCCAAGTTGACCAAGTTGATTGATTTGTAAGTTGTTATCAGTCCTAGTTATCTACTATCTGCAAGAAATGAATAATTGTATAAATAAACTTTTAACATCCGGCATGTGGTTACAATCTCTGAGTAAAAGATGCACAAAGATGAACCACTTTGATGCTTTTAATATGGGGGGTGGTAAAGGCAAGTCACTACAGGGTTCTGAAATAATTCCTATAAGGAGCTACAAAAGCTCAAGAATGTGTAGCTTTATTATGTTCTTTTATTGTAGTTACAATTGAACTTTGACATTTCTTTGCATAATTATTAACCTTTTGCAAACAAATTTTAGGAGGTTAAGCGACAATAATTTCTTTGGGAAGATACCTGATTTCATTAGTAACTGGACAGTGATAGAAAAGCTGTAAGTCTCCAACCTTATATCTTTCTTGTTGTGTTTATTTGTATATACTAAAATTTATCATGCCAACATTTTTCTTTCGGTATTACAGGCATATGCACGGTTGTTCTCTTGAGGGGCCAATACCTTCTAGCATTTCTGCCTTGACAAGACTAAGTGATTTGTATGCATGCAATTCTTTATTTGATTTATGTTTTGATGATAGAAGGTCAATATGTCAAGTGATTGTATTGTTAATTCTTTGGTACTTAGGAGGATAACTGACCTAAAAGGGGATAAAACCTCAGCTTTCCCACCACTAAATAACTTGAAATCCATGAAGACATTGTAAGTTCAATCACTTAAATGCTTCTTTCTCTCTGAAGTTTTTGCAAAATGAACTAAAGTTTACTTGGACACCGGAATGCAGGGTATTAAGAAATTGCAGGATTAAAGGAAAAATCCCAAAATATATTGGGAGAATGGAAAAACTGAAAATCTTGTAAGTTATTCAACTGGTAACTTACAGTAGTTTTGACTCCATGATATATTACTTCAAGGATCTTGTTCCATTTGAGAATATCTCTGAAACGATTTAATGTTGTCTTGGTCATCTTTGCATGTAATATTGACACTGTGTTCACTACAATATTTGAAATATAGTTTTGTATATGTACAAGTTTTTGTGGGTCAATTGTGCTTATATTTTGTTTATAGTCCTTCACTAGGGAAATAACTAATTAGCACTAAATTTCATTCAGAGAGAGAGAAAAGCCTGTAATGCAAGAAAACAGTAAACTAAAAAGTCAAGACAATGAGACAGAAAAATGACTGTGATAGGAGTGATGAGAGATTGTGACCTTCTCTTTAATTTAGTACCTCTCTTTTCTTCTTCTGAAAAAAAAGGTTCATTTTAACTTGTTCAGTTTCATTTCCACCAAGGAGCATCTCACGGGCCTTGATCTTTGAAAACATGTTTTTTATACAAAAAACATGTCATGCCTTTTATTACATAAAACAATTTCATTTATTTATCTTGGTTGATGTAGAGATTTGAGTTACAATAACTTGAGTGGAGAGATACCTGAATCTTTTGCCGAACTTGACAAAGTAGACTTCATGTAAGTGGATGGATTGAATGAAATTTGTTATTGGTACATCTCACTTTTAATTCTGACAAACAAAATATGTGTTAAATAATGCAGGTATCTTACTGGGAACAAGTTATCCGGGACTATACCTGCCTGGGTCCTTGGAAATAACAAAAATATGTACGTTAAGTTCTTGACTTGTTATGTTTCAATTTTCAGTCACACTCAACTGAAAAGAAATAAACATTCCTGTTGCAAATGAGATTAACATCTTTTATTTATTTATATATTTTGGTACACAGTGATGTCTCTAACAATAATTTCTCCTGGGATAGCTCAAGTCCAACTGAATGTCAACGAGGGAGCATGTAAATTTAATTTAAGCTTTAGGTTAAAGTTGTTCCTCATCGAATATTAGTTATCAGTTATAACTGCAACATTAATTTTGTTATTTTTCCAGAAACCTTGCTGAAAGCTACTCTTCATCTGTAGATACACAGTAAGCTGTTGTGCTTGGAAATGCAGTCTTTTAACCTTTTCCTTTCTGAGGGTTTTTCTGTAAACTTTGGACTTTGGTAGTAGTCCTAGTATATAACCTCAAATTTCTCTTTGTTACAGAAATAAGATTCATTCATGCTTAAAAAGGAACTTCCCATGCCCTGCTTCAGTTAGCCAATGTAAGTGTACGACCACCATACTACAAGTTTTAAATTACCATGGAGTGAGTAAAATTTTGTTACCATAAATTTAGTGAAATAAGTTGTTGAAAAAGTTCTCAACTCAACAATATATCTGTTTTTTTCCCAAGGGTTAAGACTAATCTCCTCTTCCAATTATTTGAAATAAAACAGGTTGACTAATTCTAAGAAACTTAAAAATGGAAGATATTACAGTATTCTTTTCTGTTACAACCATTCGATGATTCTAATGGCTTAAATAATCCATGTAATTAAACTAAAAACTGAAAATTTTAAATAATAACTATGTTCTGCTCTAGGAAAATTTTACCTTCCTATATTGTACCGTCTTTCTTTGCAACTAGACCATTACAATTTGAAAGATTGTGCATTAAGCATTCTTTTTTTCCAACCCTTTTTGTCATTATTTTTTCAATAGATCAGTACGCCTTGAACATTAATTGTGGTGGTAAGGAAGCAAATATCAGTGGTCATATTTATGAAGCTGACGTTGAACGAAAAGGTGCTGCAATGTTATATACTGGCCAGGTTTGGGCTCTGAGCAGCACTGGAAACTTCATGGACAATGATATTGACTCTGATCCATACATTGTGGCCAATACTTCTAGACTTAATAATGTCTCTGCACTCAGCTCACAACTATACACAACAGCTCGTGTTTCTCCCCTTGCTCTCACATACTATGGCCTCTGCCTAATAAATGGAAATTACACAATCAAGCTTCACTTTGCAGAGATTATTTTCATCAATGATAGATCACTTAATAGTCTCGGAAAGAGGGTATTTGACGTCTATATCCAGGTAACAATTACTTGCATGCTTTTCACATGATGTTAGATTGTTGATTCGCAGAGTTGTGCATTGATGTAGACGGAATATATTATTATGTCCTTAAATTAAGGGGAATTTAGCGCTGAAAGACTTTGATATCCAAAGAGAAGCTGGTGGTACTGGCAAGCCAATTGTGAAGACATTCAATGCTACTGTCACCCAACATACTTTGAAGATTCACTTCTACTGGGCTGGAAAAGGAACCACTGGCATTCCCACAAGAGGAGTTTATGGACCCCTAGTTTCTGCTATTTCAGTAAGCCCTAGTAAGTCACATCCTGCATCTTAGTGCTACTGCTTTATCTGACCTTATAAGACTGAAGCTGAAACCATAATATGGCATTATGCGTTTAAAGACTGTAGGAAAAAATAACCTTTTATCTATGAACCTCCACCAGAGTTCTGTTATAAAGTAAAATTCATCCTTCTTTCCTTTTATCAGAACCAGTTCTATCAGTTTTGCCCTCATTTCTGAAAAGGCTAAAAATAAATACTTCTGCCTTGTACAGATTTTAAACCTCCATCAAGGAAGGATGACAACAGAACTAATGTCATACTGGCAATTGGCATAGTTGCTGGTGTTTTAGTTCTTCTACTTCTGGGGCTGGTTTTTATGAGGTGGATGGGATGGTTAGGAGGCAAAGATCCAGTGTATAAAGGTACGTGCAACGTAGTTCTTCCAATTCTTTATAATAAATACTTCCATTTTTTCCAACATAAACATCGTTTCTATTTGCCTGAGCTCCTTCATCAATTTGTATTAAGTAAATATATGTACAAATTTTATTCAAATAACATAAAACTGAAGCACAATAATTTACTTCTATATCAGATTTGTTATTGATGATATTTTTCCATTTTCACTAAAGTCAAGGCTTTAAGAGTATATTTACACACTTTATATATTTATATGCTAGATAGAAATATAAAGAACTTTGGTGGCAGATATTGTGGAGGTCACAAATTTCCTAGTTGAATCCAAATTTCTAATATATATTATTTTCCAGAGCTTAGGGGTATCGATCTGCAGACGGGATTATTTACACTAAGACAAATCAAAGCAGCAACCAAAAACTTTGATGCAACAAACAAAATTGGCGAAGGTGGCTTTGGTTGTGTTTACAAGGTGTTAGGTCTTCCTCAAGTTTATATTATCGGTTAACTATTCCACCTTGCGGTTAATTTATTTGTTACTTGATTTGAAATGCAAGACACATTTCATCCTTTCCATGTCTCCATTCAATTCAACTTTAATGCTTATAATTCAGTCATGATTTCTGTGGTGGATTTATTCATTATCAAGCAGATAACCATGGTGGGTTGGTAAAGGAAAAATTGTTCACGTACATGCTGGTTTAAGTGTTATGGAGATTTTTTAACCAATCAGCAGTTTGATATTTGTATCTGTGTAATTGTAACTGTAACGGAAGACCTTTTTCATGATGCAGGGCCTACTGTCAGATGGTACAATAATAGCAGTAAAGCAGCTGTCTTCAAAATCCAAACAAGGAAACCGTGAGTTTGTGAATGAGATGGGATTGATATCTGGACTCCAACATCCCAATCTTGTTAAGCTTTATGGATGTTGTGTGGAGGGGAACCAGCTAATACTGATATATGAGTACATGGAAAATAATTGTCTATCTCGGATTCTTTTTGGTAAGCTTCATGATGAATCAGGTTTATCCATACTTGCCGTTTGAATCAAACATTTGACATGCGCCACTAATTGATTGTTCTTCTGCTAATCGCTTGCATGCAGGGAGGAATCCAGAGAGCAGAATAAGACTAGACTGGCCAACAAGGAAGAAAATTTGTCTTGGTATAGCTAAAGCTTTGGCTTACCTTCATGAAGAGTCCAGAATAAAAATCATACATAGGGATATAAAGGCAAGTAATGTGTTGCTCGACAAGGATTTTAATGCCAAAGTTTCAGATTTTGGCTTGGCAAAACTTATTGAAGATGACAAAACCCATATTAGCACTCGAGTAGCAGGAACAATGTAAGTCCATAATTTACCACTGTTTCTTTTGTTTTTAATGTCATAATACAGCATTGCGACTTGCCTAAAAAAACAATTGAATAAAGTCTGTATTACGAAGGATCTTTATCACTTAGCACACCCTTCAATGCAAAAAGTCTTTTTGACTTGGAAGTAGGAGGAAAACATAAATACTCCATCATGTGCTGATGTTATGACTAGATTAGAAAAACGAACAAATTTCATAGAACATTAAGCAATGAAAGCCATTAAATAGTTTATATGTATCATATATATTATCTGAAACGTTTCTGTATGCCCTAAATGAGAAATCAGTGTAGAGGATAAAGTGCGGTCTCTATGATATAAATCCTTTATCACAATAATCCTAATTTCCATTGTTATGGTCTTTTTCATTTTGTAGTGGTTACATGGCTCCTGAGTATGCAATGCGTGGCTATCTAACTGACAAAGCAGATGTTTATAGCTTTGGGGTGGTTGCACTGGAAACTGTCAGCGGAAAGAGCAATACAAATTTCAGGCCAACCGAGGATTTTGTTTATCTTCTTGATTGGGTAATTAGAATGTCTCTTAACAATCACAACTTCACAATAAGAAAGTTGGAGAACTATTTCATTGAGACAATTTCCTTTTACACACCCCACTCCATGCACATGCAGATGCAAAACGCATATGCATGCACACGCATATAGATATATGCACCCCTTTTATACGTGCGTGCACACACACACATATATATGTGTATGTGTATTTCCATTTCATTATTGAGAACTTTGCAACAATGTTATATATAGGCGTTTAATAATCAAACTGCATAATATAAGAGCTTATACGAACTAAAGATACCATGTTACCTTTGACCTACGCATCATGGTTCTTTACACACACACACACACATATATATATATATATATACAATCATTCCTTTATAGAGAACTTTGCTAAAATGTCATCTATAGTCTTTTAGATAATCAAACTGTATTTTTCCACTCCACATTTTTGTGCCGGTTTGTGTTTCCTGTCCACATCATAGCATCACTATAAATTTATCATAAATTTGAGTAACCCTGATCTGAACTTTGAGTTTCATTCAGGCCTATGTTTTGCAAGAGAGAGGGAGTCTTCTGGAGCTGGTTGACCCAGATTTGGGTTCAGAATATTCAACCGAGGAGGCCATGATGGTGCTAAATGTGGCCCTCTTATGTACCAATGCATCTCCTACACTTAGGCCAACAATGTCCCAAGCTGTGAGCATGCTTGAAGGTTGGACTGATATTCAGGATCTACTTTCTGATCCGGGATATTCAGCTGTTAGTTCCAGTTCCAAATATAAGAGTATAAGAAATCACTTCTGGCAGAATCCTAGTAGAACACATAGCATGTCAATACCTAGTGTATATACTGATTCCTCTGGCTCTCATGTTGAAACAGAAAAGAGCTATCGTCTTGTAACAACAGTTAATTCAGATGGATCAGACAAGTCAAACTAGTTTCCAAGCGCCACGTATTTTATACAGAACGTGGTGTATTCAATGCAAGAAAAGATAAAAAAAAAAAAGTTAATAACTATGTAAAAAGTTTCATCATGTGGCCTGTATCCAAGAAATTTGGAGTGCTATAATTTGAAGCTATGGTTATGTACCTATTCCCGTCACTGTTAATCGAATTTGGACTGCCTTAATTTAGGGTTAGGTATAATTTTTATTGACATATGAAGATTTATAGGATAAAAGTTTCTAACAAACTCTTTTTTAATACACCATCTATTGCTTAAATGTCTTTAAAACTGCAAATCACATGTGAAACTCATCAAATAATGTGCAGAGCCCACAAATTTTCATGTTTTCTAATAAATTTTAGTTAATAATAAAGTGTCAAGAAAGCCTGTTAAAGAGTACTATCATTTCTTTTGACCTATTGTTTAAAATGTTTTGAATAAAATAGTTAAAAAATAGATTATCCGAGCTGCACTAGCATTAGCCACCATAGTCCAAATGAAATATAAGAAGAAAAGAAAAATGCTGATAAAATTTCAGCATATTTTATTTATCTATTGCACCCAACTCTGTTTACTTCTTTAACACACATTTTTCCAATCAATTATACATGTTAATGCTTTCACGAGATAGGTAAACTATGCTTATCTATTTATTATTCCCTTGAAACAATTTAACAAAATAATTTAAAAATATTAGTACTGAAACGTGACATCCACGTAAAGGCTCAACAAATCAGAGCAGCATCATTCTTCTAGTGGGTGATGGATGTGAAACCAGTAGCATTACACTTATGCAGGGACTTGTCATCCTGATTATAGCTAAATTAACTTTGGGTTACAAAAGCCATCAACAAGAATTATTTCTTCCTTTGCATTGGTGAGAATTAGATATCACCTTTTGGTAATGCCACTCATAAAACTAAATTCTGACTCTAGGCTATACCCCGGATCCAGCAAGCCGCCGCTTTGAGGCATTTGATATGGTGACCTGACCAAGTTTGTCAGCATTACTTGATGGAGTCCTTGTATTGATTGGCATATAATTTCGCAACCATTCTCCGACGTAAACCTTAAGTATAACATATATATGATGAAATTAGGAATGAGATTGCAATAAGAAAAGTGATCATATGTTAAGATCCAATTGCAAGATATGGGACTTAAGTCCTACATATGAGGTTCTAGTTTAGGATTAATAATGGCTAACTTTTTCTGGAGTTGTTCTATCAAGCTTCTTCTCAATTGTTATCAGAGTTTTACACCAAGTTCTCTCAATGCAGTGTAGCAATGTTCACCTAGGACTAATCAAAATCAAAATGCTGCAAAACATGATGAGCTGTTTGGGAAGTATCAGTGTTAAGAAATATATAATGCTGTCATGATACAACTAGAAAAGCATTTTCCAGTAGAACAAATGGTACACCACATTGGCAAATACAGCGAAAAATAACCATGACATATTTTTAATGTGCAGGAAATTATAACCAGAAAAAATTATTTAAAGAAAGGAAGAAACCTGCTGAGGTCTCATAATCTTTGTATCAGGATCATCCAAGGACTCTCTCCAATGAGACAAGTACCCAGCCATTCGAGGGATGGCAAATAAAACAGTGAAGTACTCTGGTGGAAACCCCATGGCCCTGATTGCATATAATATAACTATTAGTTCAAGCCTTATATGGTATTCTGGGGGGAGTATCATATTTTATCCTCCATAGGGTTGTATAACTGGGTGTAAGAACTTATTACCTATAAATTAATCCAGAGTAGAAATCAACATTTGGATATAGCTTCCTCTTTATGAAATATTCATCAGATAGTGCAACCTTCTCCAGGGCAACTGCCACCTGATCGATCAAATATTCGCATACGGAAGTTAGAACTTTAAAGTCCAACATAATGTACTGAACTAAGTTTACATTATATTGCACAGATACTTTTCTGGCAGAGGAAAAATAATAATAATAACAGTGCCAGAAACCCTGGTAAATTAGAAATAGTTCAAGTCTGAAAATGAAAAATGTTGCTATAGGCTTTTAATGACTTAAAATCCTCACATAACTTGATCCACTATTTTATAGATTTAGCAAAAAATGGGAAGAAATTTTCTAAAGGTGATATTGCCACTGTATTCACTGCCACAGCCCTGCCATGACCAGCAACCATGTTCAAGGAATACATAACAGACAACAGGCAGACGAACTGTGAAATGTATAAACACCTCAATAAGAGGATCCCGGCCAACAATGGAAAACACTTCCTCTGCCAGTTTTCTCAAGACTTTTGCTCTGGGATCATAGTTTTTGTACACTCGGTGTCCAAAACCGGAGAGCTTTTGTTTCCTGAAGGAAAAAAATATCAAATAAAACTAACGTGTTCTCCACTTGCAGCAAAGAGCAGCAGACCAGAAGAGAAGTTATCAAGCTAGGTATGAGAAACAAACTAAGAAAAATAAGTAGATAACAGAAGAAAGTAATATAGTAACAGCCACCTGGTTTTGACACCTTCAATGAACTCTGGAATGTTCTGAACAGTTCCAATTTCACTCAGCATTTTAAGGACAGCCTGCAGAATTAAAGATCACATTGGCATGTTCCAATATTAAAGAACAGTTTTTGTCTGGATATACACGCTACATTCAGCCAAGCAATGCGTAAAAGATCACGACAGCTTCCTTAACTACTTATAATTACCTCATTAGCTCCACCATGAAGTGGTCCATATAGAGCTCCAACAGCCCCAGCAATAGCAGTGTATACATCAACACCACTGAAATACCAAAATGACATAATTAAGTAATATGAGACTTTTAAATTTGCTATTTATTGCTTATGTAGTATTGCAGTAAGATTTCTACCTTGATGCAAGGTGTCGGACAGCAGATGTAGAACAATTCATTTCATGTTCAGCATGCAGGATGAAGATAATGTCTAGGGCACGAGTGAGCCGAGGATTGGGTTTATATGACCGATTACCACTGAAAGAATGCAAACACTAAATGAACAACTGGTATGCGGCTTCCATGCTATACTCTAACCATGAATTATATCTCTTTCTAAATGCAATTGATTTGTTATAAATGACCACAAAAATTAAACCACTATTAAGCTAAAATAAAAAAAAATATGAAAAAAAAAACTTTAGCTTATTCCAAATTATTGATCAAACACAAAAATAGCATGCATACAAGGAATCTAGCATGTATAGGAAGTTCTCTGTGTAAGGAAGGGTGTTGGATGGAAGCACAGGTGGCCTTCCTGCCATTCTAAGATAAACTGCAGCAGCAATTGTTGTTATCTGCATTACATAAAACAGGCCATGATAATAAGATATTGCAATAAAGCAGTGGGAGATTAAATTGAACCAGATATTATCAGTAACGTCAGAGTAAGAATTATTGAAATATGTAAATAACTTGCATGTTTCAGAGATAGAGCAGTGAAAGGAGAAGAAAGAACTGAATGAGCACACCTTTCCAATAACCCGTGTTATTTGTTTGTCTCTTATTTGCTTTGAATCGTAAATATCGAGACCCTGTGTTAATTAATATTAAAAAAATTAAATTTAGAAAAGTGAAAATTTTGTGCAAAATGTAGGAGTTCATTAGAAAGAATGCAAAGTTCAATCCATGAAATAGAAAAAATATATTTTCCTCAAAATTAAGTTATAGGCAGTGCCATGTTATGTTACTTTTTATTACCATACACTAGCCTCAATGTAGAAACAGTCCAAAGTGAGCAACTTGACAACAGTTTCTGCTACTTACTCTGAGTGCAGGATTTGCATCAGGATGAAAAACAGAAAGAGCGCTCATGGCATTAACAAGCACGCCCATGGGATGTGCATCATGTGGCATTGATTGTATGATATCCTACAAAACAAATGTAAGATGATATACAACCACTAAGTTAGATTAATAATCCCATAGTACTTCATCTAAAGAAAGAGCAATATAATCACTCTAATTTACTGAATCACTTCAAGAGAATGAAGTATGCTATTGCATAAGGTATTCAAAAAGATTGTCTTTTAGAACTCAGATCGGTCTGGAAATTAACAAGTGTTCTAGTTCTACTTTGAAACAAGCTATAATTTTACTTCAACCAAAAGAAAGAGAAATAGGGAAAAAAATAATAATGAAAACCCCATTTAAAAAATTATTCCACCCAGTTTGTCTCATAAAAACACTACTATTAAAGAGCTGCCAGATTTCTTTAACAATATAAAATTCACAGGTGTACTAAATTTCAAGCAGTACAA
This sequence comes from Vigna umbellata, assembly GCF_029865625.1. Taxonomy (NCBI): domain Eukaryota; kingdom Viridiplantae; phylum Streptophyta; class Magnoliopsida; order Fabales; family Fabaceae; genus Vigna; species Vigna umbellata. The sequence goes on along the minus strand of NC_142165.1, from coordinate 12,815,864 downwards.
CAATTAGTCAAAGCTGTTCAGAAATCGAAAAGCTGTCAATGGCCATTAAACTACAGTACAAACTGTTTTAGATATGGTATAAAAGCTCACCAATACTCCTTGAGGAACAGCCGAATGCTGAGAAATGGCAAATTCCCATTCTGCTAACTGACTTTCAGAAGGCAAAGTTCCATACACTTGAAAACAGCAAAAGACGCAAGTTGAGAATTTTCAGAAGAATTTCTGCTACATATCGAAGCAAATTCTTAACTAGAAGCAGAGCTATGCTTATGCTTCAATAGTCTTCAGTAGACTTACAAGAATACAATACTCACTTATGAGATAGGACACTTCTGTGAAAGTGCTTTTCACTGCCAACTCCTCAATAGGGTAACCTCTATATCTAAGAATCCCCTCGTCACCATCAATATAACTAATTGCTGATCGAACGGGAGCTGTGTTCAAATAGCCCGGATCATAAAGCTTGAGTCCCTTGTCAAGCTTCCCAGTTGATATCTGCAAATCCAAAATCAGAAAACCCCGCAACACAATATTAACTAAATTGTAAATAGCATATACACTCACAATATAAAGGATCCTTTCACCATCTTTTAATCACAACCTATCATGTATAGTGAGTTCATTTGACTTTTCTAGTACGTACTTTAAAAAGTCACGTGAATGATAGTTTCTGATCAGTTGATCGTATAGTTTTTTATGCTCAGTGTATAAAAACTAAACTCACTCGATGGATAAGAACAATCTCAAACAATCATACTATACTCACAAACCACCCCACCTATGAATGGAGAAGTGGGCATTCTGAAAAATGGGAAATTCATTGGAAAAAAAATCAAAATTGAAAATTTTCATGGATGAGGAGGAAACAAAAATACCTTCTTTAGATCAGAAGCTCTGACAGTGCCTTCTTTGGAGACCTGAAGCTGGTACTTCTTGCCGGTTCTGTCGTCAACCACAGTCAGATTGCCGGCGAGGTTCAACGGAAGAAACTGAGCGGAGAGAGGGAGATGGTGGAGGACGTCGCGATCAGTGTGTTCAGAGGGGCGGAGGTGAGCGGCGAGCATGGCCAAACGGCCACGAGCAAGCACCGCAATTGCTTCATCAGAATTGTTTGACATTTTGTCACTTCAGACATAACCGAACAGAACAGAATAAATGGAATTCAGAGAAAAATTTGGTGCTTAGAGATGGATGAATGCAGACGAAAAAGAGACGTATACGTTCTCAACTGATAATGGATAATCACGTATACGAGTTTTGAGTTTTAAGGAAACTGTTACAAAATTCAAGGAATGTGTTATGTTTTTCTCTATCCTAAAATTAACTTTGGAATAAAATTATGAGATAAATAGCATTTTTTATTATATATTTAATTATATAGTCAAATTCGCCATATTTAAAATATATAGAACTTATCTCAACTCTAATCGGGTGCATTAAACAAGATAGAATTTAATTCAACTATTAGTCCAACCTACAAAAGGATAAAATTTAATATACTAATTTGTTTTAGTATTTATTATTTTTGAGTTTATTTAAACTTTGTGTTACTAATTTCATTGTAGAAGATCTCTGTATTTCTTGTTGTCACGTCGATACATGCTTAATTATATTATAATTAATTTGACGAGAGAAAAAAAACACATTAATAAGTTTTAAGAAAAAAACACTTAATTTTTTTTTATAAAAAAAACAACAATTGAATCGAATTGAAACAATAACTAAAAATTTAGGAAGAAAATAACATATCAAATATTGAGTTGAAAAAAAAAATTGAAGAACTTTTTAAGAAAGAAAGTCAATTTACGCACTTTTCTTTTCGCCTTTTTCTATCAAACAAATAAAACTATTTTATTTTTATGCTTTTATATCATTTTCCTTTTTTTTTCTTTCAAACATATCATCACATTTTTATTTTGACTTCCTTCTCAATCAAACAAATAAAAATATATTTATTTTTGTGCCTTTTCTCATTATTTCCTTAACTTATTTTTGAACATATTATATTGAACTGATAAAGACTCACATTTTCGGAGAAAGTTCTAAAATCTTATTTGCATTGACACAACACACGTAGATTTGCTAAACTAAGCTGAACCATACTGCTCACTAATTGATTTATCATGATATTTTTCACAATCACTTTTAGTTAAATAAGTTTTAAAATACAATGTTTTTACTATGAGCTTTTTGTGCTTTCAACTAATAGTATTGACTTACAACTAAGTTTAAAACTATGTTTTGACAAAGAGGAAATAAAAAAGGGAAAAGGATGGTGGAAAATCAAAGAATGAAAGAGAAATATGTGTGAAATGAAAAAAAAAACGAGATAAATGAATGAGAAATGAACAAAAATAAATATGGTTTGATTGAAGAGAAATATAGGGAAAAATGAGAAATGAGTGAAAATAAAGATGATTTGGTTGAGAAAAAAAAGAGAAATAGTATAAAAATAAAGTAAAAGTAACTTTATTGAATTAAAAAGAAATGTGCTTACTACTGCATTTATCATTATCATTTATTATTTTATTATTACTAAATACTATTTTATTGTTACTAGCACTTTTATAATCATCATTAATAATTTTTTGCTTTTATTGCAAATATTTATTATTTTATATGAAATTGGGAGGGTTTTTTTATTATTACAACAAAGATAGAATGGCTATAACAGGTAAAGATAGAATCTCAGGAAATCAGGAAAAAACATAAATTCATCATTGATTAGTGTTGCAAAAATCAATTATGGCATGAAATTAAGGCATGTTTCGGGCTCCTGGTCTGAACCCACTGGGAATGTTTGGGAAATTGCATTTTAAGCTTTTTTTCTTAATGGTATATGTCGGATAGGGAGGATTTAATTTAGGCTTTTGCTTTGCTTACACCACCTCAATAATTACTTCCAGAACTCCAATAATTACTACCCACACCCATACTATCAATAAAAAGACTAAAATACTTGCCGTTACCGCCATTAGAATCAATGTTATCACGAAGCTTCTTCTTCAATTTACCTACAATTACATCTTCATTCTAAAGTGCACTCTGTGAGAGAAAGATGAAGTAAAGAGAGTAAATAATTAGGTTTGGTGGAAAACTTGTTCAGAAGTAACTTGTTTCAAAAATATTTTACATGTTTCAAAAAACTTGTTATAAAAATCCTGTTCCAAAGAGTATCGTCTGGAAAAATTATCCCAAAAAATTATTTCATATATTCTGAAAATCATGTTGCAAAAGTTCTAGAAAAAAATAATCCAGAAGACAGGTAGAATGGTTATTTTGAAAACTATGAAAATGTAGTTAGTAATTATGGGGGTGCAGAAATTTTCATCTATTATTTTGGTTCAGACCAAAAATAATGTGTTGGGCCAGCCCGCTAAAGCAATATGTTGTACTTTCAAGGTGTGCGCCGAAGAAAAAAAAAAGGTGAGTGAGGAGAATGGAGGATCAAATTTATAGCTGATTCCATCATTTGATATAAAGCAGCAAGGAAGGTAAAAATCGAGCATGCATGAATTGAAGAAGAGGAAGGGAAGAAGACTTAATCTGCAGGAACTGGGAAGAGAAGAGAAGAGAAGTGGAAGAAAGAAAGATGAGGGAAGAGGAGGAGGAGGAGAAGGCGGTGTTGGAACAAATCTTCGGGTCTTCATCCGAGGAATCTGATGGCAGTGACGGCTACAGCGACGGCGAAAGGGAAGGTGAGTGGGAGTGGGAGTCAATCTCAGAAGTGAAGGGTCTATGGCTGTGTCCCAATTTCCTCTCTCCACGCCACCAATCCCGTATACTCGCATCCATCCAATCCCAAAACTGGTTCCCCTCTCCCTCCATCAACCAGGCCATGCGCTTCGGCCTCCAACACCTCCCTTCTTGGGCCCCTCCTCTGGCCCACTCCATTCGCCGCTCCATCCGCCTCCAGGCCCATAACCCACCCCCCTTCCCGCCCCACATCCTCCACAGAGAACCCCTCTTTGACCAGATGATCGCCAACGTCTACCAGCCCGGCGAAGGCATCTGCGCCCACGTCGACCTCCTCCGCTTCGACGACGGCATCGCCATCCTCTCCCTCGAGTCCGACTGCGTCATGCACTTCACCAACGCCTCCCTCTCCGTTCCCGTTCTCCTCACCCCTGGCTCATTGATCCTCATGTCCGGAGAAGCACGCTACCATTGGAAACACGAAATTAATCGCTCACCGGAGTTTCAGATATGGCAGGGTCGACAGTTGACTCAATCCAAACGCACCTCTATCACTCTCAGGAAACTCTCTCCCTCCACTCCCTGATTGTTCCAATTTCACGGATATTATTATTCGCCATTCAAAAACAATTTCAATTATAATAATATAACAGTACTAATAGTAATGCTATTTTATCTATATATCTTGCTATTCGGTGTTGTTTGATTTGGTGCCGAAGGCGATGAAATTTACGCTGATATCGTCTGATAAAGACCACCGTCCTGTCACCGGGTTGTACACAAATCCGGCCATCTCCTCCACCTGTATGTCCAATGCAACAAATGAAGTAGGCGATGACTAAAACCTGGCAAATGAAATTGTTTATGAATTATGAGTTCCTTTCGTGTACGTACATTGATACCGGCGCGTTGCAGGATGAGGACGAGTTCCTCTGGCGTCAGAAAACTGGACCATTGATGAGTGCCTCTCGGAAGCTGCCGAGTTTCGAACGCGAAGTTAGTGTGTCAATTGAATTGAAGCATCAAAGAGTTTTGTATGAGAGAATAAGCGTGTGGAAGGAAGTTGAGAATGATAAATACCCAGCGGAGAATGTATTCTGCAGCAACAATGGCAGTTGCGTAGGCTCGCATAGAACGATTAATGGTCGATATCACAGTGGCGCCGTCAGGAACTGTTAGTGCTGCAAGAGATTTGCAGAACTCTGCAGGATTTGCCACGTGCTCAATCACCTGAACAAAATTCGAACCAAATGAACCAACGCCGCCTGAGTAATACTATCAAAGATCTATACAACTATAGGATACACGCATCGTTTTTTTATAGCTCAATATCACATTTATGCACTGCAATATTGAAGCATACAGAGAGGAAGGGGGAAATGAGAGAGTACCTCCAAGGCCATAACGGCATCGAATTTTCTTCCTTCTTCAACTAGTTTCTCTGATCGATAAATTTAAAAATTGTTGGTGATTTGTAAAATACAGTGCATAATTCACAAAAAGAAAAACCATAAGGACAATTATAGAATGCAACCTACACTTGCAAAATGCATGCCCTGACGTACACATACCATTTAAGTTTTTACTAGCATGATACCTAATTGCAAGCAAAGAAATTGAATGGACACCGCCACTGAGACCTATAATTCTTGTGATGTAGAGAGGATGAAGGGATAAGTACGTGTAACGACTCTTTTAGTTGAAAACCTGTACTCCCACTTGAGCGGTTTAGTACGTCCAAGTTGACACCTTGTTTCATGAGACACGTCAAGGGATGGATATAAAACTTTCTTCAATAAAAGATACTAGTGGGAAGGAAGAAACGAAACCAAAGGGAAAAAATGACTTTTCTAAAGCCAAAGATGCACTATAAGTTAAATAAATAATGGTTACTTTCTGCAAGCTGCAAGAATGACAACCAATGAAGAAACCCAATAAAACAAAAGCCAGTAGGAAGTGCAAATATTTAAGCTTTTTATGCTCATGCATCATATCCAACAAAGGTCTGCAATCCATGGATGTAAAAGACTTGAAGCATGCACTTCATGGATGTAAGACATAAGTATACAAGAATGCTGCGAGGTTTGCATGTATACCGGCCGTTGTGCAACAAAATTCAATAGTTGAAGTTACTGGATCCAAACCCTGATTACAGGAAATAATAAGTTGTCTAGCTAATAGTGAAGAATCTGAAGATGTAAAGTTAGCAACTGCTTCCACCGATGAACAATAACCTAATCAACTTGGTGGAAAGGCCAGTTACAGAATATACATACAGCATGAAGTTGAGCAATCTTGATATTCTTCTCAACAGCATCAACACCCGTCACATTAGCTCCCAATCGAGCTAGTGGCTGACGAACAAAAGAGAAACAAAGCTATAAATCATAAAATAACCATAACAAACAGCATAAAATTTGCAATGAAAAACAACTGACAATCTTAAAAAATATATATAGTCATCTCTGAAGTCTGAACTGATTAAACCAATATTGGTTTATCATAGGCCAGGAGACCAAAAAAGGAAAAGGTCTTTTTCCAAACATCACAAGAAATAAGAGAATAGATATACCTCAGAAAGAATTCCACCTCCACATCCAACATCAACAATTTTAAGTCCTTCAAGAGGTTTAGCACTATAAGGGTCCTTCCTGACAAGGGAAAACTAATTATCATTAGAATAGAAGTCCGAAGAGACAAAATTAGAATACTAACCTATTAAGTAATAACTTTTTTCTTTCGTTTATCTTGTTGTTTCCTCTTTGGTATGTGTAAAAAACCAATTCAGTTAACACTTTTTTACTAACAATACCTCATTTCAGTCATCTTCTTACACGTCCTCGTGAGATCATATTTTATTCGGAGAATACTAAACCAAATCTCTACTATGTATGTGTGGCAAATGCTTAGTGCTACTATTGGATTAATAAGTTATAACAGCTACAAGAATGGCACTGCTATAAGAATAATTCATGAAGTTAATAGATTACAAAAGTTGTTTGGAATCAATTAAAACATTGTACAGATCGTTAACTAAAGTAGCTTCAACAATAAACACCCCAAACCCAAAAAATGGACCTAAAAAGAACTAAAAGAAAGAGGAGACTTACTTAAAATGACGACATAATGCAGAACGGATAAAAGCAAGTCTCGTAGGATTCATCAAATGCAATGGCTTAAAGGGACCTTCAGAATCCCACCTATAAGCATCAAGGAAAGGGCAAAACATGTCATCCATATTCCCAAACTAACACACATACACAGAAAAATCATGCACGCGGTAGCAGCAACGTCAATATATATTAAACAAATTCACCCCTTGAAAAAAAAATTGTACAATTCAGTTTCGTGTTGTGTCTGTAGCCATAAATTCATTGAACAAATTCTCTCTTTCTGTTTGAAAGCTCACCAGGAATCAGCAATTGCAGCGAACTTGGCGAGTTCATAATCCTTCAAGGACGAAGGAGGCGGAGATTGCTGATTAGGTTGCGGTTGAGGCATTGAAGAAGCAGCATCGGAGAAAAACCTAGCAGCATTGAGGAGAGGTTGAAAACGGTGATGGAGAATGCGGTGGAGAGAGCTGCGAGTCGAGTTTCGGAGATGGTTAGCAGCCATGGCCATTGCAATGGTCCCGTGCTCAAAATCCTCCTCTCTTTCCTGAACCCTTCAGCTGGATAGATCCGCGGCTGTGGACTTGTCGGGGCTCCTGTTTTGACCCGATTGTGAAAATCGGGTTACTGTTTTATTAATTTTTAAATTATTGACTTAATTAAATTTTTAGTCTCGTGATATAATGTGTTTTTGTAGTTCTTATTTTAGTTTTTTACTTAGTTTTCGACATTTAATTTTTTTGTTAAACTTAATGATAATATTATTACATTCAAATATTAAAACAGCTTCACATTATACTAAAAATTATAATTATTATCATTTTCTGTTTTTTTGAAAATTTTAGAAACATGTCTCGTTCCTTACTGTATATATATATTCGTCAGAAAATGTTAAATATGCAATTAAGCAATATCACTCGAGAGATATTTTGACCAATAAATATAGTAGAGATAGAAAAGCTTAAGTTTAAAATTTAAAAAAGATAAAAGTTAAAGAAAAGTAAAGGAAGCGATTTTTTTTATTTTAAAATAATAAAAAAATTAATTTTTAAATTAATTTTAATGTATTCAGCTTACAATATATTTTAATAATATATTTAATTTTCAGAATGTCCTTATAATATCGATATTATTTTAAAACATACTTTTATTACAGTCAATAAAATCGTTACTACGCCCAAACTTCCAATAACTTTTTATTATATTTTTGTTTAAAAATGTAAATGTGTTAATTCACCAATTTGTTTCAAAGTATTTAAGCACATTTACTCAAGTTTCATCTAGACCAAAACGTTTCCTAATAATATACTCTCTTAAAATACTTGTATTACTAAAACTATACTTTTCTTTTTTTATGTTAGAATTTGGTTTTTTAAAATAACATATTTTTAATTTTTATTTATTCAAATAATATATTGTATCAAAAAATTAACTGAATAACAGGGTTCTATGTAATAATTTTAAATTTTTGAATTTCGGAAAACTAAGTTTTGAACTTAGATGTAATTTTGACAAATTTTAAAATTCGATTTCTGGTAAACTAAAATTTGAACTGAGCTTTAATTTTTTTTAATTAAAATTGAAGTAACGAGAGTTTATGATTTAAAAACTTTGTATGTGTAACATCCCAAATTTAGTATTATAAAACTACTAAACTGAACATTACATGTATGATAACAAAACAAAAACTACAAATTTGGTGAATAAAAATTTTCACCTGAAGAATAAAAATAACTACATATACTATAAGCTTCACTTTCCCCCTTCAGCTGCTCCAACTGAAAAGACTGCATCCCTGACCTCACACTATTAAGGTGATCATCCCAAGAGACAAACAACATATAAAGTCAAACTACAGAAAAGCAAGGGTAAACTAGTGTAATTTAATATTCATATGGAAGTACAATTCAACAAGCAACTAAGATACTCATACAACCGTTGATTGTTCGGTCCTGGACCTATACCATACAATGATCAACACCCATCTCTATTATTTCACTGCATTTTTTCCAACTTCTAATCCTCCAAACTTGGATCATACACATATATACACCCAACTAAGAGTATCTAAACCTTTACAACATCACTGAGAGAGTTTCATCTCAGATTATAGGGTCAATCCTGTAGAATCTTCAACTCAAGGACCTAAAATCAAATTTCCTACTTTTGGCACATTTTTAAGTGATTCAAATGTTCTAACAAGTTCTAAACAACATACCCAGATTCTCCTTACAGACCAAATTCAAACCTGATACCCATTCCCCTTTTTCACTACTACACTTCCTCACAGTTCACTCGCCACACTAACTAGAGTTCTGCATAAATGAAATCAACAAGACCACAACATTCATCAGTCCACACAAACAATGTCGAACACAAAATCATTCAATTTCTCACACATGCAAAACCACCAAACAACATTTTTATACATCATAAACCAATCAATTAAATTAACTAGCTTCTACACCTCCAGAAAATTTGTTTGAACCTCAAGAAAATCCTAAGAGCACCTATGAACCATTGATTGGTGAAAGAAGACCAACTGTAGAACCAAAATGAAATCATAAAAGGAAGAAGGAGAATGTGGAACACATGCAAACATGATTGTTCCTTGCATGTAGCAAAACCAGAAATCACTAAAACTAGAGAACGAAACTTACCAATTCTAAACACAAAATCGATCAGTTGGATAGGAAACTCTTGATGTCTGGATCGTCTAGGAAGCTTCTGATCGCTGATCAGATGAATCTCCAGTGAGAAAATCAAGAGAGAAGGGAGAAGAAGAGTATAAAATAGTGTTTTTAGAGAGATAGAAAATATTTAGATAATGAACCGAGTGTTTTAAATGTCTATTTATACAATTGACTTATTTTAAACACAAATGTTCGGTCTCATTACTTTAATATATTTATCTACTCTTAACAGGCTATTTTCTGAGTTCTTACAGTTTGGATAATAATTTCTTAAAAGGATATTTATTTAAAAATTAATTATATAGTATATAATATTTTTAAAATGTATTATTTGAAAAATAATTATTGACAAAGTATATATTTTAAGTAATAAAAAATATGTAAGCAAGAAAAAATATTAACAAAATTAATATTCATAAATTTTGAAGTAATTTGTTTTTTTATCACTCAATTTGTTGCATGCGACATTAATGATCTTGTAGTATAAATTAAGTGGATTGAGTTATAATTGAAGTATGTTATTTGGAATTGTACACTCTTAAGTAAAAATAAAAACAATTATGCCCTAAATTTTTGATCCAATAATTTTTCAGAGAAAAAAAACATAAAATATTAAATATTAATGAAAAATGCTTGCATAATTTGAATAATTAATTTGTAAATAATAAATATAATAATTAAAATATTTATAAATGTAATACTCATTTTTGTATATAATTATTAAAATATAAACAACACTATTATCTACTTTTTCTAATGTACATTGTTATTATTATTTTAATAATTATGCATGTAACTATATATAATTTTTGAAATTAGGTAGATAAAAGAATAGAAAACTGACATGAAATATATTTGTTTTTATATTTTACATTTATTAAGAAAGGAGGAAAGGAAAAAGGATGATGGTAACAAGAGCAACTATAAGAGTAATTATTGCATCAACATCTCATTTTAAATTAATTTTAATTTCATCAATTCTTAATTTATATTACATTTAATCACAATAACAAACATGTAATCTTTTAATTTTATTTTTTATAACCTTTTTATCTATTACATCAAACAAAATTTTTACAAATTTTTCTTTTAAATTTATTTATTTTCATTTCAATCCTTAAAATAGACAATACCATAATTCATTTTAACGAAAGTTTGTCAAAGAATTTATACTATATTTGTTTTAGGGCCCGATTTGTACAAATTTACTGTTAAAAAAGAAAGTGACAAAAAAAACAAAAATTTCACAAATATATATTTTTTTAACTTTCTCTTCATATAGAAGAGATTTGCAACCAAAGTAAAAAAATTTCACTTTTAAATAAAGTTAATTTTGAATACAAATAATAATAATAAACCTAAATAATACTAATTTTTCATTTTTTTAATTAATTATTTTAATCCATCAACTCAATCATATTATTAATTTGATTTTTTCCATAAATTTTTACATCAAATTCTTTCATTTTTTATTAATCCAAATAACTTCATTTTCATATTATTTTTCCCTCAAATCCATTATCTTGAATCTATCTTCAAATTCAAACAACTTTAATATCATTTTTCTTTATTCAAGTGCATTAATATTTAAATGCTGAAGTGAACATATCCATGGTCTATGTTAAAAGTAGATTTAAAATTTTGTAAGGTGAGCTCATAAACTTTATTACTAATTTGGTACTCTATCCCATTGATTGTGAAAGCAGGTTTGAAACAAAAGGTACTAAAGGAACTGCGTTATCGATAATAAATACTCAAAATAATTGCTGTCGTAACTGCATATAAAAAATCTCACAGTTATCTAAACTCGTATTTTCATGAATTCATTAACCATGAATCAGTCAGAAGCTTACTTTATGAAGGTCCAGATCCAGCAAGTCTTTAATGTTATAAATAAATTTAATTAGAAAGTCAACTTCAAAATTAAAAATATCTTCTTAGAAAGTCAACTTTACCACGCAAGCTGTTATGGATTACCTCAGAAATAGCGGTTCAAAGCAATCCTAAAAGATACGGTCAATGACTACTTTTTTAAAATATTAAAATCCAGGCTTACTTTCTCACTAATTATTACCTAAAATTATCTATGAATTAGTTACTATATATTTTTATTATTTTCTTTTTAAGGATAAACCTTGTGGAGATTATCACAGAAACCGACGCTGTTTATTCCCACGGTCGCTTGCTGGAGTGTGTAGAAATGCAGTGACGTCAAGATTTGAATTACGAAGAATCCGATCCAATAGCAATCCTCTCTTCAAAAATATCAAAACCCGAATCAATCATATTTATTCACATTTCCTTTATCATTCATATTCTCATTCTTATTCTTCTCGACTTTGAATCCAACACATTCACACAGCACGATTACATTTTCTCTCTCTCTCCCAAAACCCTCGCCGCCGCAATGGAAACCAAGAAGCTTCAGCTTCGCTTCTCGCTCGGCCGGCAATCCTCCCTAGCGCCGGAGCGCGGCGGCGCGGGCGACCTGTCGGAGGCGCTGGATCCGACGGTTCGGTTGATGTATCTGGCCAACGAAGGAGACTTGGACGGGATCGAGGAACTTCTGGACGCGGGGAGCGACGTCAATTTCACCGACATTGACGGCCGCACCGCGCTCCACGTCGCCGCCTGCCAGGGACGCACCGACGTTGTTGACTTGCTGCTCCGACGAGGCGCTGAAGTTGATCCGCGAGACCGCTGGGGCAGCACCGTAATTTCACTTCCCTCCTCTTTTCGTTATTCTTACACTAGCTGTCACTGATTTTTGGATTGGATTGTTTAACAGCCTCTAGCTGATGCAATGTACTACAAAAACCACGACATCGTGAAGCTTTTGGAGAAACACGGTGCAAAACCTCCAGTTAGTCTCTTGTTTTCCTTTCCTTCTTGATATTAGATGAAAAATCGTTTGTTATTCGTCTTGAGAGTTTTAGTTGACACGTACTTTTACTGGAAATATTATCTTCGGATAGACTTTTAAGATTTTATTGTAAAAGTGAAACATAGTTAACATGCATAGCCGGGTTGGTGATTGGATAACAATGTAAGAGTTTAAACTGCCTCAGCATGGATTTGGACACTTCCATGTGACATTCCTGTTCTGTGAAATCCGAATCTTTAATTAAAAAAACAAGAGCATATTGAGAGAATTTAAATTGTGAAATGTGGATATCGGGTTTTGACAGTGGAGATTTTCGTCGGAGAGAATATCAGTGAAAATCCCACTCTCTGAGGATTCATTCCTCGTCTGATTATATTTAATTCAGCTCCAAGGGTCTTGCAGTCAAGCTTTTTCAAGAGAAATCAGTTTATGCACTGGCATTGTATAACCTCCTAAATATTATTTGGTTGGCTTCTACTATAAATAAATACTTTAAAGGTTTATATTGATTTCTTATTGCTTGACAGCGTAAGTTTTACTATGCTGATAGTACACAGATGCTAAACTCCTTTCAGAATAGTTGGTTTATGACATTACATTGCAATTACAAACTTCTTTTTGTTTGTAGATAACTCCCATGCATGTGGAGAATGCTCGAGAAGTCCCAGAGTATGAGATTGATCCTTCTGAACTCGATTTTACTAATAGTGTTTGCATAACAAAGGTGAGGTTTCAAATTTCCTTCTCTCTATAGTTAATAGTGTTTTGTAACCGGATTTATCCTTCTGCCTTTTGATGTAATTTCGTAAGTCAATATACCTTGGCTGATTTTATGTTTCATAATTTATATTGAATATTTCAGGGAACTTTCCGGATTGCATTATGGCGTGGAACTCAGGTTGCTGTCAAGACACTTGGGGAGGAAGTGTTCGCTGATGATGATAAAGTGTGGGTTTGTCTACTCATTCACGTCAGTTGATTATTCAGTTATCACTTTTTAATCTCAGTTGTTTTTTATTTGTTGGTGTATGTTTATCAGAAAAGCATTTCATGATGAGCTTACATTGCTTGAGAAAATAAGGCATCCAAATGTAGTTCAGTTTTTGGGTGCTGTAACCCAAAGCACCCCAATGATTATCGTCACAGAATTTCTACCCCAGGTTAGTTTTTGAAAAATTAATTTACTAGTTGACTACTGGTTATCTTATATATCGGTGAGCTGAATACGATGTGGTTAGAAATTTGTCATTTTAAAGTGACAACGTAGTTTCAATGGGGCTAGTCAAAATTCAATATTGTGTAGGAGTGCACAAATCATCAATAATAATTGAGAACTCAATGTAATAAACATTTACTCTGGGACTGATTAATTGTTGATGCATGGGTTGTTTGCAGTGGCCAAACAGGATTTGTCCCTCTAAAGTAAGGAGATGTGTAAAATGTAAAAGTTATGCATTTTCTACCATATATTAAAAGTCAATGTAATTCAAGTTGATGATGGATAGATTCTCACTTTTTTACTTATCTTCTCACTATAGAGAACTAAATCCAGACTGACAAATATGTTCCTGTTGTATCTAGAAGTAATAAATATCTATGCTGAAATAATTTAATGAAATGATAAAGGGTACCTGTTTTAACCCAGCATTGCTGTTGGTTTGGATTTTCGTTTCTCTTTATTTGAGGATTCCACTTCAGTTTAGTGAAACAGTGAAAAATACGAAGTGTATATATCTTCTCCCATACTTATGTGCGTGCTGACCTGTATTTTTACAAATGTAACATCTAACAATTTGGAATGAACTATCTTCTATTCAGGGGGATCTTCGTGCCTACATGAAGCGGAAATGTGCATTAAAACCAGTAACAGCTGTAAAATTTGCACTTGATATTGCTAGGTTAGTTAAGAGCTTTCTTATCATGCATGCATCACTTGCTTTCAATTGGTTCTCAAGGAAACAAGCTCTCTTGATTATTTTATTTTTGAAGAGTTGAATATTGCAAAATTTTCTCCTATATTAACAATTTGCATTTAAATAATACGTCTGTATTTTCAGGGGTATGAACTATTTGCACGAACATAAACCTGAAGCCATTATACACCGAGATCTTGAGCCTTCGTATGTTTTACACACTCCTACCCTGTCTAGTTGATTTTATCATTCTTCCTCCACGTGTGTGAAGTGTCATGGATTTTTCAGTTGAAACATGCATTTTTCATTCATTCTTTGAATGGTTGAAACTGTTTAAAGTTTCTTCATTGTACTTGAGTAAGACAACAGAAATATTTTGCGGGATGATTCTGGGCATCTGAAAGTTGCAGACTTTGGAGTTAGCAAGTTGCTTAAAGTCGCTAAAACAGTCAAGGAAGACAAACCCGTGACAAGCCTGGATACATCATGTAGGTTTTGTTCTACAGCACAGAGCCTTGTAATATTTATCGTTAATCATGTTCTGCATAAAAGCAATATTGCAAACTTATATTTCATAAAGGTTGTAATGTGCAATACGTTGCATACGCTATAAGGAAAAATAAAAAAGAAATGCTGTCTACTAAGTGACTAATAAAGACCTGGGGCTCAATTTTACTAATTTGAATTTATTAATTAATTTTTTAAGTATTGCCATCTTTTTATATTTATAAGTCAATTCGTTTTTATCCTATTCTGAGTGGTTCTGTAACAGGGCGATACGTTGCACCAGAAGTCTATAGAAATGAGGAATACGACACAAAAGTGGATGTGTTTTCTTTTGCTCTGATATTACAGGAGGTAAAATCATTACTGCTTACCTTTGGATGCAGTTTTTTTTTACTTTTTTCATATTTTAGAGATTTTTATTGACTTTTAAGTTAATTA
Source organism: Vigna umbellata (assembly GCF_029865625.1). Taxonomy (NCBI): domain Eukaryota; kingdom Viridiplantae; phylum Streptophyta; class Magnoliopsida; order Fabales; family Fabaceae; genus Vigna; species Vigna umbellata. The sequence goes on along the minus strand of NC_142165.1, from coordinate 12,800,623 downwards.
TTTACCCTTATTATGCGAATGGTTGTCTCCTCTCTTGTCTTGAAACAAGACTTTTAAACCCTGAAATTGCAAATTAATCAATACATATAAAACCTGTTTGATGAATTAATGCTTGATGAATAATGTTGTGGTAATTGACCAAATAATACATGTTAATTCAATACTCTCTGTCCTTGGTGGTGATTCCTTTTCATATCAGCACATATAACTTTTAGAACGCTGATAATTGATTTTGCTTTCTGAAAGCAGGAAGTCAGAACAGGAATTTATTGTATGTTTTCGATTGCTTTTTATGTTGTTTTATTTTTTGAGCATTTAAAAGCATTTATTGTTACGGAATCCTCTACATATCGTCATATCCTTTACGTATATAATTCTGTTATTTCCTTTAGTAAAAAAAAAGTCAAGTCCTAGAAAATAATGCTTTTAGAGGTGTATCATTTTGCTGTTGTGCATCCTTTGTTGCTTTCATCATTCAAATTCCTTCAGTGTTATTACAGCATATTGAATTTTAAAATAGTTGGTGGTATATTTTACGCATAAGACCTCTTCCGCTTATCAAGTATACTATAGGATTTTTTTATCAATGTATACTATGGGGTGAGTCTATGGACAGGTCAAGCACTCGTGACTCTTGAGCTCTGCCTACTTGGCACTCATATCTTCCTCGAGATATGTATATAATACATAACCGTTATATGCAAAATTGCATATTTTAAGGTTGATCTAACGGACAAGTTCTAGGGATTTGAGCTATCCACAATTGACAGGTCGAAATATAAAAATTTATGTATATGTTTTATATATTCATGATCATCTTGGTACGATGCCATGCCTAATAGTTTGCTGTGGTACCAATATGCTTGGTTCTTGTACTTTTTATGTGAATGCTAAATGTTCATTTTCTCCAACTGTTTTGCTGATAAACTTAGTTATTTTATTTGTGGATCATGGGCTATTTGTAATCTAGAATATTAATGACAACGAACAGTGGATTGTTTTGTAGAGATGCCCAGCAAAATACTGACGGAACTTGTATGGTTTTCTGTTCCTGTAGATGATTGAAGGTTGTCCACCGTTCTATGAAAAACCAGAAAACGAAGTTCCTAAAGCGTATGTTGAAAATGAGCGCCCACCATTTAGAGCGTTGCCAAAGCTTTATGCTTATGGACTAAAAGCGTGAGGATTTTAAATAAATTTTATTGGCAGTAGATTTGAAAGTTTTGTAGGAGGATAGAAGAATAAGTTTTTTACATTCAGGAAATCTGATTTGTCCATAGGTTAATTGAGGAATGCTGGGATGAAAAACCACAGAGAAGGCCAACATTTAGGCAAGTAATTAGGAGATTGGAAGACATCAACGGCCATCTTGTACAAAAGAGGCGCTGGAAGGTACCCCTTTTTTGTGCATACATTTATTTGATCAACTTTAGACCTAGTTGTGATAGTGTAATTTTGACATAATAGTAATTTGTGACACCAAACTAGATTACGAATTTTAAAGTAAATTTAGATGGTTTTTCTTTTTTAATTTTTGTTGATTGAAAAAGAGTAGTGCAAGAGCTTTATAGCTCTATGCCACGTCCATCTTCATTCATGAGTTAATTTCACAATAATTCAAAAGATGACTAATAGTATTCGGCTGCTCCTTTCCTTTTTCCATCCTAAGGGATATCCATTCTGGAGAATTTATTTTTGGTCCATAATCTTTGGAGTTGGTTTCCATCGTATGATTCCAATAGTCCACGGTCTCTGACTATTTTTTACCCATCTCACTAGTGGAATACCCTCATCAAAAGTGAGGATATTGTTCGATATCGTTATTTAACACGATAACTCTGTCATTCTTTATTTTCAGAGGTTTGATATATTTCTTTTTGTTCTGATACACAGACTGGAGGTTCTGGATGCATCCAGCACCTGGAGGCCCTATTTAGGGGTAATCGCACAAGTCCAAGTAGCCGATCATCTCGCTCCACGGCCAGATAAATATTTCCTATCGAGAACCAACAATTATTTTGATCAGTTTCAAGAAAAAAAAAGTTGATTGTATTGTCTTATACTTGCATTGCATGTCATATATAACCTTCTGTAAATAACTTGCGCTCGACGTTCGGTTGAATAAAAATGAAGAATGTGACATATATCCTTGTGTAAATTTGTCCGAAGTTATTCTTTCTACCTTATAAAGAACAATCTTCTTTTCCAAGTTTTATCTTTAATGTTATTTTAATTTTATGCCTTTTTTTAAGATTTTTTTCTCTCGAAAAGAAGCTTCTATCATATCGTTGCTTGTATTCCGATGTGTGGGCCTCAACAGAATTGAGAACCTGTCAGAACCGGAGGACAATTTTTGAACCGATTCTTGTGTCATCTTCTTATTAACATGTTTGTAGAGCCTGGTCTATCGTTCATCTATTTTGAAATTGTGTGGATACGAAGATTTTTGCTGCAAAATTCGAACGAGGAGTACTGTCTTTGCAGTACCTTCGTGGCAATACTTTTGCTTCTAAGTTTCTTCCTCAGTAATGATACTGCCTCAAATGATACTGAACGATGTTGACGGATACAAACTACCAATGCCATGTGTACGACTCTGCCTAGTGTTTAGTTGAGTAACGTCTTTGTGTTTGTCTTTTTTGGTGAATAAAAAAGGTGAAATAATTTAAGGAATAACAAACGGAGGGTCATTATATGAGACATATATAATCAAACTTTGTTGTCTTATTGTTTGGGAATTACCATCTTTTATTTCTTTTTTATAGTTTTTAACAATGTGTGTTGCATATATTCTTTCCAATATAATTTAAGTAGTGTGGGAAGCGGTTGAACCTGTAAAGCGGGATCTGCTTTTGCAATGTTTTGGGCACATTGTCGCATAGTTTGACCTATCTGATGTCTGTGTTGGTGCAGTTATTCTGTGGTGGTGTATACTGCAATACTGCTAACAAGTCTACAATCACTATGGACACAAACATGCAATCCATATATGACACTAGTTTGGCCGTTGCCACTTATTTTAAACTTTTTTTTCTTAACAAAAATGAACCAAATTGTGGATGCAGCTTAAAGGAAAAGTTTTTCGATATGCACTCAAAGGCAAAAGAAAAAAGTGTTATTTTGATAATATAAGATCAGCTTCAAGAAGAAAAATAAATAATGTAAAAAGCTGAAAGTAATAAAAAATTTGAATCTTTAAAGGTATAAAAATGTCAAATATTTGTCAAAAGACAAGCCTTAAAGAAAGAGTACAAAATATCCAATACTCTCTAAAATTGATGTTTCTGTTTTATAAGAAATATTAACAAAGCACTCTTTACCATACTATTTTAAATTATTATTGTGTACAGATTTTTATTTGAATTTGAAAGACACTGGTACTATTTTAGGTGGCAGAATTTGATTTCATTTTATTTATTTGGACAAATTATATTAATTATGTTGGTTTAAAAATAATAAATTCAAATTGTTTTTAAATTTAGATATTGTTAGAATTAGTGATTATATTTGATACGGTAATTTCCTATAATAAATCCTTAAATACAGAATTGTGTGGTACTAAGTGCAAAATTCACTTTACAAAGGTTTGTGTTAAATATGTTAAAAGTAAACATACATAAACAACAAGATCATGGGCTATAAATTCTTTGATCTCAAATTAAATATATTTTTTTTTTGAGTTGGAAACAATCATATTCTTTGAGGATAGAGTTTGGAGAGAAGAATAAGGTTAAAGAAAGAATCAGTAAAAATTTCAAATTTGATTCTTACAGTTGCTTATGATGAAGAAAGTTTAGAACCTCTAACAAGTTTAAAATCTCTACAAAAACAAACTCAAGATACTCAAAAACCTGTGCTTCATGGTAATATAAGTTCATGCAAGATAATAAGGTTTGAGAACTTGTTTTATTACCAAAAGATGTGAAATCCATTAATAGTAAGTGAATAGTTAAGACCAAGAGAGATTCTAAAGGTGATGTGGAGAGGTATAAGGTTTTTCTTATGGCGAAGAACTATACTAAAAGGAAGTGATTTTTTTTACAGAGACTTTCTTTCTAGTTTCATTGAAAGACTCTTTTAGAACAATCATGATTCATGTTGTGCATTGTGTTTTGGAGCTTCATCAAATAGATGTCAAGATATTAAGACAATGTTTCTCAATGACAACATTGATAAGATTATTTATATGGTATAATCAGAAAACTTTGTATTAGGAAACCCAAAGAATATGGTTTGCAAATTGAAAAAATCTATTTATAGGCTAAAACAAACATATTGTTAATCGTACCAGAGATTTCATCAAGTGATTTTCTTATTTGGTTTCGAGACGAATGTTGTTGATTATGTGTATCACAAATTCAGTGGGAGCAATAATTTTTTCCTAATCTAGTATGTTGGTGACATACTTCAAGGATTTGACATGAATGATAGTAAATAAAAGATTCTTTAGTTGCTAAGAGAAACAATTTCAATCTCAATCAATGCCCAAAAAACAAATTTGAAAATTTAGGAAATGCATAAGATTTCCTACGCATACAACACTAGGGAGTTTGATGTATGGCCAAATATGTACGAATTTGGATATAACATACATAGTTGAGGTATTACACAAATATTTAAGCAATACATGTATGAATCATTGTAAAGTAGCCAAAGACTTATGAGGTATTTTAAGAGAACAAGGATTTATAAGCTCAGATATAAAAGGTCAAATAAGTAAGAGATCATTGGGTATTCTAGCTTAATTTTGCGTGATGCCAAGATAGTTTAAGATCCACTTCAAGTTACATTTTCATGCTAACTGGTGGTTCTTGGTCCAATACGAAGCAAACCCTTACGACTTTAACCAATATGATTGCATAATTTGTAACATGCTATAAGACATCAAATCAAGGAATATGATTGATTTTTTTGTCACTCGACTACACATTGTGGAAGAAATAGAAAGATCACTTAAGTTATATTATGACAACAAATAAGCCAAATTATATTCTAACAACAATAGAAGCCTAAGCAAGTCAAACCCATTAACATAAAGTTCTTGATTGTTAAAGAAAGGATATAAAGTGAATGGATTTCTAAAGAACACCTTGGGACAAACTCCATGATGACAAATCCTCTTACTAAGACTTTTACACCCAAGGTCTTTCACGAGCTTATTGCTCATATGAGTGTTTTACATTTTGAGGAATTTTTGGTTTAGTGGGAGTTTGTTAAACTGGATTTTGGTCGCACAAATTCAGAACAAAGTTTTCCCATTAATGAAGTATAGGGACAACCTAGGTATCAATCCTTGGACTCGGTATAATTAAGCTCAAAGTGTAAAGTTAATTCTTGATTTTATTTTCTATTTACTAACTACTAAACAGGTGGAAAAAATGAAATTTAATTGAAAGAATGAAACTAACAATAAAGAATTAAAAAATTTAAGTTGAACTAAAGAAAATAAAACTCTAATATGAAACCTAAACTAGACTAAGAAACTAATGTAAAAGAAAGAACCTAAACTACTGAACATTTAAAATGAGTAATTAATATCCAACTAATTAGAACAATATATCCTAAACTAAACATCAATTCAAAATCAACAATGTGAGATAAAGAACCTAATATGTACATCTAATCATACTCTAAACAAAATTAATCCAAAACAACATTAGAAAGCAACTAAAAACATAATTTAGAATTGAAACAAAGTAAAAAAATCAATAACTGAATTCTAATTAATCAAAAGCAAGATAACAATCTCAAAACATAATTGATTTCATAGGTGAATGTACATTGGAGCGAATAAAAGAGTGCTTAGAGTTCTCAGGAAGACATCCTGGGAAGTTGAATCCCAATACAAGGTATTCTAGGTCATATTTCAGAACTTAATTTGACTCTTTCCACTAATTTGTCCAACCAATGTTCATTTGCCTATTCATCAATCTAAAATTCATAAACATAATTTAAATGTGCAAATGATTGAGGATAAAGTTTCAATTACAGTCAGAAAGACATTCTGACTAAAGTAAGCCCATCACAGGGTCTTATAGTTCATATTTCAGAACTTACAATGGTAATTTCCACTCATTCTCAATCAATGCAAATCTAAATCTGATATACACTAAAAAGAAAATAATAGAAACATAAATCTGGATGAATTTTTATGCATTGAACTCATCTCTGACTCGAGAAGACATCTCGAAAATGTACGCCCACCTCGAGGTCGTATAATTCCCAAAGGAATCATAGAAATGCAGACTTACAGAGTCCAAATGAATTTTCAATGAAAAACAAGAAACACAATTACATAATCACACAAGAACGCATAAACATTGCAAAGAAAATCGAACTCAGAATCACAAAGCTCAAAACATAAACACATAATGAAAAACAACTTTTATTAACAAGAAATTAAAAGTACAAGGGAAGGTACCGAACAAAACGCGCAATCGAAGCCACCACGGGCTGTCACCACTATGAGTGTGCGCTCCAAAAGCAAGAAAAACGAAAACCTACTCTATAGAAAGCGTGTAAAAAAACCCTAACTCTAGAGAGTGTAAAACTGTAGCGTCTGGAAGTGTGTCTATGTTACATGGTGGAAGCCCCTTTATATAGGGTCGAAGAAGAAAAGAAAAGAGAAAATGAAAGAGAAGGATAGGAACCTTGCTCGCTACAAGCTTCTCCTCGACCCTTTCCAAATCTCAATTGGATGGTCCTCATTCTTCCCTCACGAGCTCCACTGATCAGCTCTGGTCAGCTCTAGTCAGATGATGCGCAACTTCGTCTTCTCTCTTCTTCACACACAGGAGCCCTAGCTTAGCTCGAAAAGGTGTTTTTCTTCTTTTCTTCCAAATGACGTGCTCCAAAGATGAACCCTTCAGAGTGCAGCTTGCTTATCCAAAACGCACCGCATCACTTAAGGGTACTCAGCCCAGCGGCCTAATCTTGAAATGCAACAGAGCACAACTCATAGTAGGGTGTTGCTCCCTCCACCACCACCCTTTCTCCCTCCACCTCTCCATAAAATTTTTAATGACAAAATTATCCTTTAATTTTTAACCATTTTACTTTTAACCTTAAATCTCTTTCTCTCTTTGACCAAAATATATTAAAATAATAACTTTGATGGAAGGTGAAACAGAAGTTGAAGCCTTTGCAGGGGTAAGTATCTCCATTGTGTACGTTGCAAAGGAGATGGAGGCACTACTCTGAATTGGGTCTTCCCCGCAGATTGGAGAAGGAGTTCCTTGGGAGCTTACCTTTGTTATCAGTTGCAGACGGTTCCTTCATATGAATTAATATGAAGTGAGTTGGAGAAAGAGTATACTTTGCATTTGATGATGATTACGGCCTTCCGAAAGATTACATTTTTAATCAACTTGTAGATGAGATTCATCCAGGCACGGGGTTGGTGGTTATCCTCTTCCAGGATTTACAAGTGACAGAGAGATACGATGGAGGGAATGGAAGGCGCCAGAATAGATGGAGCGGTGGCCGCTAAGGATGGTGGAGATCACGCGACGGGCGACGACAGCGCTGTGTGCCAAACATCTTGCGTGAAGAAGGCGGTCCGACGACGACTAACGGTGGAATTGCGAAGGAAAATGCGAGTAGTAACAATGGCGTTAGCGGGAGCTTTCTGGATGAAGCAATTGAAGGCCCACTCGGAGGCGTTGCGACTCATCTTGGAAGCCTTATCGGTGGCGGAGATGGGGTCGGCGGCGATGGCCAGAAGTGATCAAAGATTTTGTCGACTGAGGAGAACACCTTATCCATATTGTATCTTACATATCCTTTGGTTTGATTGTGTGATGTGATGCGATGGGAGGAGGTCGCAACTATACAATTCGAGAGCACCGGGGCACATAGGTTAAAGAAAACCAACCTGAGGGTAGACCAACGAAGATCTGCATGCACCAGTCACTACCAACGAACCACCACTGTACCCACCGCCACACCACCGCACCCCGGAGAGTAAGGGAGAGTTGGGGTGAGAAGAAACGGATCTCAAAGAGAGACAAAGTGAGAGAAAGTTGGGGTGGGGTGGGGCTGCGCGAGAGTGAAAGTGAGGAATGATGTAAGGTTAAAAGTAAAATGGTTAAATATTAAAGGGTAATTTTGTCATTAAAAATTTTGTGGGGAGGTGGAGGGAAAAGGGGTGATGGTGGAAGGAGCAACACCCTTCATAGCGTGGCAGCATCGACCCAACTTATTTCAGTAACAACGGCCCAATTTCCAGTCTTTTGCATCAGACCAGTAGCGTTGCAGTGGCTCAGAATGTGCTTTTCAATTAATCCCATGGTGGCAGCAGCAGCCCAAAACACGATCCAATCTGAAATTTGAAATCCAATTATGAAAAAGGGACCAATCAGCAATTAAAACAAAAGAAAGGTAAATTTTACAACTAAAGAAACATTAAACCTAATTAAGAAAAACAAAACTTTTATTAGAAGATTTTCCAAAAAAAAATATTTTCCTACTAATTAACAAAAAACTAAAAATTACACCTAAAAACCTATTTTTAACTAAAATTCTATAAAACTAAAGAATTAATAGAAAAACCTAAAACTAACCTAATTCTACCCAATTAAAAACTAAAAGAAGTTAAGAAAGACTCCTAAACACAGAAGAATGTACAAATTTGGAGAGTTATCAAAGTTAATCACTTTTGTGTGTTTGATTTCATGTATGCATAAATTTTCTTTTGGACATATTTAGTTTTATAAATATATGATTTATTATTAAAAAGTTAAACTCTATTTATTAAAGTTATTATATTGGTTTCATTGAGACAAAGTAATGACGAGTTAAAAATAGACGTGTACAAATTACTTTCACTTAATTTTCATGCTACACATTTTTATAGTGAATCTTAGTTCAGTTAGCATTAGTGATCGTTGTTAGGTGTAATTGCGATTGACGCAATGAAAACTATTTTGGTTCTAAATGTGGATGTAATCATTCAACAAGATCTTTTGAATATACTCACAACATATAATGACACTTTTTAACTTATAAAGTGTAACACATTTTATGATATATATATATATATATATATATATATATATATATATATATATATATATATATATATAAAACAAATAATTAACTATGTTAAAATCATTACATTTGGTTAGCCAAATTATTAGAATGATCTAATTAATTAAATTTAATTATGACTAAAAATATATATGTTATGAAAGATTTATCATGATCATAAATAAATTTTAATTTATTGAAAAACCAAATTAAAATATTAAAATCTAAAGAAAAAATAATCGATATAGATTATATAAAGGAATTACGTACATTATTCTTGTTTCTTTTTCTTCATCTCATTTAAAGAAAAAATCAAGAGAAAATCTAAAATACTCTACAACATATAACCATTAATCTACATTATTCTCAATTGTCAACCCATGTACACTTCGACTTATTGTTCTAAATAGAATTGAGAATTACTCTGTTAAAAAAGAATTTATTACTCATTAATTATTGATCTATTTTGGTTTTTTCATAATCTAGTACATTATACACCTATTCTTTATTGTTTTTTTTGGTATGAGTCATAGATGAGTTGATCCTCCTCAAATGAATTTGAATATTAAAAAAAATGGTTTCTAACTATGCCAAATTGTGAATGAATCGAATTGAAAGTAGCTTTTGAATACTACAAAATTAACAAAGAAATTATCAGCAGTATCCCCCACAGAAACACAGTTCAACACTTTGATTACCATTTGAATTAACTTTCTCAATAATTGGCATCCACTATCTAGGGAACAACATTTTTTTTTTCAAAAATGAATTATTATGTTGTCAATAATGTAATCTTAGAATATAATTAGAATATAATTTGTGTACAATATATATATATATATATATATATATATATATATAGACACACACACACCATTTAGGCATTGAAAGAAAAGAACAAACATAAATTTACACTTCACTATTTTAGGATGATTGATCAGTGAAATGAAAAAGAAGAGTTAGGAAAAAAATGAAGTATGTAGAAATAAGATGAAAGAGAATTGGAAAGAAAAATTCCCTCTTATTCTATGCTACAATTTTAACGGTGTCACGTTTCTGAAACACCAATCATTGTCATACATACCAACGTTACCTTCATTCTTAATTTTCACACGTAGGATTAACAGCTGCAATGAACAACACACACAACTGACACCATTGCATGTTACAACCATATATTCATTCTGCATCAGTACGATCTGAATTTGCAAACAGTAAACCTGAAAGCGATCACCAGACAGACAACTAATCAAAAGAATAACTTGGTAGTAGAAAAACAATGCCACCACTTTTGAGAGAAATTAATAATTTAATTTCAACACACTGATCTTCACCCTATATGAACTAGTTTCACATCATTTTAAACAACTTTTTGAAACTAACTCCTACAAAAGTTAACAGCTTTTAATTTTATAGTAAACAAAGATCAAATCACATCCAGTGTAAAAAAGTCTTGCACTGATCACTGTTAACATATTATAATCTTGTTCTCAATGATGTTCATTAGCCATTTGTGCACCAGACAGCAGAAGCTGGCTTGGAAAAAAACTTAAGAGAAGAGTGAAGAAGTGAATGGAATGTGTAGGTTGAGAACTGAGACAAATATCGAAGATAATATATTTATCTCACTTCTTTTCTTCGGTTTTGGGGCCTCATTTGTTGTTTGTGGAAATTGTTATTAAACATGTTATCATGTGATCATCACTCAATGTTAAACATGAAGGAAAAAGGTTTTTAACACTTGCTTGACTACCATTTGACAATCATTATAGAAGTAAAATAATTTTAATAAAAGTTAATTTTTTGTATTTTTAAAAAATAAAAAATCGAAAAAATGTGAAAATACTAAAGTAAATGTATACAAAATTACTGTTTTTGTGGAAGAAAAGTAAAGAGAAAGAAGAGAGAGATGTACGGTGAAAAGAAGGAAAAGAAAAGGGAACCTTGTTGTCTGTAGGTCCATTTTAGCTTACATACTTGCGTGCCATTTTGGGAGCTGTTTTAGCACAGTAACTTTTGTCCCCCTTTTACTTTTTTTCATCTTCTTTTTGTAGGGAAGATAAATACCCTTTTTCATCTTTTATTACTTGAGATTAGTCCATTTTTTTTAGATAAAAGTTTAGGTGAGATTGGTATCAGGTACTCATAAACAGAGAAAACTTTAAAAACTTTTGCAGAACTATTTATAAACTACTCACCAATGAAGTACTAACATAAACAACAAGGTGAATCGATTTTGTCTTTGTAAATATGAATCTGTTTCTTATCAACTAGTATGTTGTAACGTGCAAATACACTCTTTTTTTTTTTTTTTTTCCTTTTTCAAAGATGGTTTATTGTAGAAAACTATGATGTTTCTTTTCAAGAGATCAATATATAGATGTTCGTTTTGTAACGTGCCATGACTAATTTATCTCGTTTTTAACTAAGGTTTGATGAAGGCCAATTCTAAACACCTGTTATCATTCTCTAGATTCATAAAATAAAGAGTTTAAATAAAGTTCTAAAATCTGATACAATACAGAAAGTGTTCAGATTTTCATTTTGCCAAGTGTTAAAAGTCAATAGTACAATAAGATGCTAAAAACTATATTTTACTGGCGTTTAGAACTCAGATAGACCAAAGAATATCCTGAAAGTTTTATTGCAATCACTTGTTATTACTAAAAGGTTCTGAAGGCAAAAATATAGGGTATTTTCAACTTAGTAAATAGGTATAACTAGAAGGACCACATAAATAAATAATTAGGAGTAATATTTTTAACTCAAAAGAAACTTAAATTAAATAACAACAATTTCCATGGATCAACAAATGCATATATCATGGGTGAAAATTACTTTATTTAAACCAAGAATTTGAGATTTTGAAAAGATTTGTGAAATAAAGAGTTTTGTTGCCTAGCTCCAAGGTTACTGAAGTAATGGTAACCATTTTAAAGGAAAATTTATGCTAAGATTAATTTCATAATCAGTATCATTGCTCCCAAGCATGATGATCTGTGGTAACTTTTTAAAGTTTTATGGGTCAGTGTAAAAAAAAATTGTGAATCGATAAAAAACCATCGTTATAGTATGGCTTCTATTGTGGTAAAAGTTTTCTGACACACCTTGACCTTTTTATATTGAATATCAATCTATAGACTGTGTTCTCAAAATATAATGTGAATTCACAAAAGTACATATACAAAAGATTAATGACTTGACTGGGTCATAACAATGTGTTATGATACCCAATAGCAGTATTATCAGTAAGTTGACCCAACATATTTGTAGCAGTTCTAAGTGAGCTACAAACATAAAATCTAACTACCGAAGTTAAAAAATCCTAATTAATCAACAGGAGGTTTAAAATCTATGTAATTAAAGGCAGCAGCAGCAACACCAAACAGCATGAAGTATTATTATGTTACTAATAACACTATTTGGATACAAGGCTAGAGGAGTTTTTAGAAATCTATACTTTCAATTATAATAGAAAAAGTTCGAAAAACTGATCTCATTTATCTAGTGTGTTTCCAAACATGCCTTAACACTGAAATCTATAATTGGTTTAAATGTTACACATTATAACATTAATAATCCCACCCTATCAAAACCAACCAACCTCCAATGAGATGTTAATAAAAAATAGTATTATTTTGACACCCAACAAAATTTTTACACACACTAAACGTCTATTATTTTATCCTTTAATCTTTGTCTTTCTTTATAAATACAAAAATTAACATTTTTAATGACCAAAATATCCTAAAAGTAGTTGTCAAGTGGTGTATTTAGTGTTGTAAAAAAAACATTTTCCTTAATGAAAATAGCAGCCAGAAACACCCACATTTGCTAAAAAGTAGTAGTAGAATGACTCACATTTGATACATATTACAAGAATGAAATTATAAGAATGAAATGATAATAAAAGAGTGAAATTTTTGTATTTTTTAAAAATATAAAAATAAGAAAGGATAATGTTAGAGGTAAAAAAGTTGTGTATAAAGTATCATTTCTCTTTTCTAAATAATCACAGTATATTTCGTAAAGTGTACCAAACAAGACATAATTGCATAACTGTGAAAACACATACAGTATGTTTAAAGAGTAGTTGCATGGCCAAATTTCCAGATCCAGAAAGCTGGCTGTGTTCTTTCCAACATATTGATTTTGTTGAAGAATGAACTAATTTAAGTGTTATGATATTACCATGATCAATTTCATCCACCAGCTTGTCTCTCCATATATAGCTCTTGACAGTGATATACACAGATTACTAGTTTTAAGCACAAACAAGCACTTACACCCTCATTGATTAGACTCCATGGTAATTTTCTATATACATGCATCTACAGAGGTGGATTAAAAGTCACCGTACGGCATGGGAATTGGCACAAAAATTAAGAAATTCCAATGTAAAGATAATATTTTGCTTCAGTCAAATTGATTTCATTTTCTTTTCTTTTTCTCAAATATATATTCCCCACTCATTAATTCAGCAATATCCTTGAAGGTCCCATAATTCTTAGCATGAGGAACTGAATCTCTGAAGTGTTCAGTTCTTGAGCTTCCTCACAGTAAAAGCACAGACACAGACAATGTGTTTTATGTTTCTTTCACCAAAAAATATCTTAACTAAACTTCCCCATAATATTTGACATGTTTCATTTCATTTTGTTATCCATGGGCATGAATTTTAATGTCATCACTAACTAGCTCTGGAGGATCCTTTTACCAACATTTTCCTCCTAAAACACAAGCAAATAGTTCTCACTGGTTTCTTTAAGTCTCCCAAATGCTGTTTGTAGTTTAAAAGCAGACTCTAACATCAAGGTGGATTCCATATTGGAATACTCCCAATCACATAGATGTACAAATAGATGTTGCATTCTAAAAGCAAGTTAACCGTAAAATTCCATGCCCAATGTAAAAGTTGTTTCAACTCAACTTAATTTTTCAACATCAAAACCAAACTTAAATATTTATCATCTTAACTAGTATTCCAATGTGATTTTTCATGATTCAAAGTGAATCCAAACAAACATTTTGTGCCCATATCCAACAATCAGTAATTTTGCAAGGTATTTTTTCATAGAGATAATTCAGAAAGACTCTAGCATTCCTTCAAAATGCCAATCATTTTTAATTTCATTTTCCTATCAGAAGCACACTTATGATGTATAATACTACTGGCATATATTGTTTATGATTGATTCAAATTTATTGGAAATCAGAAAATTTAGTTAATCAAACTTTCTATTTAGTTAGTCTCTCTCTCTAGATTTTATAAACTTTAACCAATAATATGAAACGTGTCGCTATCAATTCTCTATCCTCGTTTAGAAAACTATTTCAGTAGAATGTTCCCATATTGGTGATGGAGGCATTGTTGGAATTTATTGTTACCTTCTAGCAGTAATTTTGTGTTGCAGTTATTTATTTGATTGGGGGGACTTCAATTAACAGTGCTTGGACTGTAGATTCTGTTTCACCATCCTTCAAAAGCTGTGTGATGTTAATATCAATCTCCTCCAACTTCTTCACCAGAATAAGGAAACAAACAGGAAGTGACTTTCACAAAAACATGCCCTTCAACCTGTTCATCAATCTATCATCACAGAGACCAATAAAACACCCTCAGAGAAAGAAAATCTCAAACAAATATCCAAAACCAGGTTGAACTGAAAAAATAAAATAAAGTTCAACAAAATCACCTGACCTGACACCTTCTTTGCTCATTTTAGGAGTGAAAATCAGTGAATCACAGTGTGTTACTCACTCCCTCCCCCTCAAAAATAAAATAAAACCCCTTCCAGAAAAAAGAAAAAGAAAAAGTGCTGAGCTAGAACTGCAAATCCATATTTTTTTATCACCAAGTCCATACTCCATCAGAATATTAAATTATATTTATTTTTCCTTACAGAAACAGCAGAATGATCCCTTGATTATGGATTGGGGGCAGCAGGTATCATAACAAAAATTAAGAACTAATATATATTATCATATCAATAATCTTATTATGGTAAAGAAATAGAAAAACATAAAATCGAAAATGTAAGACCTTGCAACCTAGAAATTTAAATATTAGTATTATATGCACATACCTAAATATAGAGAGCTTTGAGGAGGAAGATTGAGAGTGAAGAGAGACAGAAACAGAGAAAGAGAGAGGTAAGATAAGAGCTGAAAATTGGAATTGGAATTAGAAAGCATGATGCAAAGGAAAGGAAACCAAAGTGTGAGATTAGATTAGAAAATACTAGAGAAAGAGAAAGGGTGAGAGAATAATGTGTGCACTAAACGACAAGAATAGAATTATGATTAGTGGGTGGGTCCTACGTTGTTGTCGTTTTGTTTGATCGCATGCATCTATGTTATTTTCAGTCACTTCCTCCATCATTGTGCCACATCTCCAACCCATTTTCTTCACAGTAATTATATTCTAATTTTCATTTTTTCTATTTTTAATCCACTACACTATTATAACCTAAAAATTATATATATAAAAACTAATAAATGTATCTTATACGTATTATAAATAAAAGTATATTTTTTATATTGTTAATACATGGTAATTTATAACTGAATGATAATATATATTAATTACTTGTACTCAATCAATTAAAATAAATTGGACTAACTGTAACATGACTTCCATTACTATTAACTTTTTTTATTACAATAATTATCAATAAAATTAAAGGAGAATATATCTTCAAAATCATAAAAAGTTTTTTTTTCATACCTTCTTATTACATAAAATAAAAAGTATTCATACTAATAATACAATATTATTAACTATATATATACACATTAATCTTATTGAATGATATAACAGTACCATATACAATAATAGTAGTAACACGAGACTCTCTGTGCTAATAATGCATGTCCATAATAGAAATAAAATTCTGAGACAGGATTTTTTTGTATGATTGATTAAGATTAAATTAATTATTAGTATGTATGGTTTCTCGTTTTAAATATGATTTGAAGAATTTAGTTATAGGGGAAAATTGTAAATACATTGTTAGAACGTATATTTCTTCCATATTAAAATCAAATGTTATTTTCTTTTATATTTTTCACAAAGTAATGTCATAAGATATAACTTTTAAATAGACTTAAAAGTTTCTCATGCATGTTGTTAATAAATAATAAACATATTACTGTAAAAAGATCTTCAATGTTTGTATTAAAAAACATTAATTTTTAATTTTCACAAATTTTGCTTAAATTTTAGCTGATATAATATATTTAATTAACTCATTTATTCTGAACGAACATAATATAGGAGTATATAAGAATAGTAGTTTAACAGAAGTATGTATAATTTGATGTATGATGTTTTTGTTAATTATGTATATTAAGATAAAAGATAAAGATGGTGCGATGGAGAAGTTGGTAATTTGCAGCGTACGTTACTTTAAAGTTTAAATAACAAAAACCTCCTAAAGTCAAAATGATGCGTGCTGTAACTGTGCGTGTGTTTTAGTGGACCCGTCTCATATTCTAACCACGATCACACGCCACATACCGCGTCATTCTCACGCGCTTCTTCTCCTTCCATGTCCATCTACTGTCACTTCAACACACCTGCATAGTTGAAAAATAATAATAAAATTAAACAGCAGCATCATTATATTAATCTCTCCGTTTTTTTATTTGTCTATTTTGTCCTTATTTTTATTACATTATGTACTATTATAAATTAGAAGAACCTTTGATTTCTTTTTTATATCATTTTTCACGTAAATTTTTTGAAATAACATATTTATTTATGTATTTCAAATTTTAAATGTCAATTTTTAATTAATTTTTTAATATTTTTTGTCAATTAAGTATTTAAAATGTTTATATTGTTCAATTAAATTTTTATTAGTTCTTTTTATAAATTGACGGGATTATTAAATTATTAAAAACATAACATTTTGTATTTAATATAAAAAATTTTATCATCATCATGTTATTAATGTAATATAATAAGTAGTTTTAATATTTTGATCAAATATGTTAGATATCAAAGAATTATAGTTATTATCTAGATCAATAGTGATAACATCTAATATTTTTAATAAATATTTCTTACGCTGTGTTTGCATGAACAGATTTTACTGTTTATGCGAATTTGCAAGCGAGAAATAGATTACGTTGTGCTGTTCGTTTGAGCGGATAAGAAGGAATCAACGACGATGAATTTGCGGGATGCAGTCGATTTTCGTCACTCACATAAACGAATGAGATTTGCGCGGATTGTTACGGAAAAGTCATGTGTGCCCTCCACTTATTACATGATTTATGTGCAACGTATTTTGATGTATGTGCAACCATTGGTTTTGGTTTTGATTTTGCAGGTTTGTAGACTGAGAGGAAGAATGACGTTGTGTAGTGTTGATGGCATGAAGAAGCAGCTGAATCCGCGTGTGTGAGAGCCGCAGAAGATGATGAACAGTAGGAAGAGGGTGGCGTAACCTGTTACAGCAAAGTCGTAACCGGTTACAGCGCTATGTTCATTTGGCTGGCACATGTGTAATCGGTTACGCAAACGGGTAACCGGTTAGAGGGCTATGGGGGCATGTTATATTATAAGTAGGGGCATTTTGGTAATCTTTTACTTTTACCAATTAAACTATTTTTTTAAATCTATCACATCAATCAAATCCTACACTAATTCTCACAAACTTTAGTTCCAAATCCACTCTCAATTACCCAGAAATCCACTAAAAAAAATAACTACAAAATTACTCTCAAATCCACCCAAATCATCTCCCCCAAATCATCACCCCAATTAATTCCAAAAGAACAAAGCCTTAGTGTGATGTTATAAAAATTGTTAAATAGTATGATCATTTTGTTATTCAATAATTTCTTTATTAAATTAATACAATGATTATTTGTTTTTTATATTAATTGTACTATTGGTTTAAATTAATTATATAATTTTATATTATTTTAATATATATAAATAATAAATAAAAGAATAGTTATATAATTCAGTTTAAAAAGAAAAATTACAAAAATTTAACTAAAAATATAAAATTTTACACATTTAAAAATACTTTTCAATAAATAGTAATTTAAAAATATTTAAATTTATAAAAAAACTTGTAGCATAGTTAAAATAATATTATTTTATTTTATTTTAGCATTTAATTATGTTAATAATTGAGCAGTGAGAGAATGAAAGCACAGTGATGTGACAATGCTAAATTTTTACATAGTTTTGAGAGACTACACACAAATTTTATTGTTCGAAAGTTTTTTGTGCATTTGAAGCAAACAACGTGTTCAATTTTGGTTCAGAAGCGTCCAAATAATATAATTTATAGTTTCATTCTAAAATGATCCTTACATGAGAAAAATATTTAAAAAGAGTTAGGTTAATTAATTGTAAAATAAACACTTCACTCTTTCATAATATACACATACAATAAATAACATAAGTTTTCATTAAAAATAACTAATCTATAATAGATTTCATGATACTTGATTGTACCATTAAGAATCATTATTTCAATAATATATAAAAGAAAAAACATAGTCAATAAGAAAAACACATTTGCTTTGTTATGGACTCAACTAAGTATTTTTTTCAATTACTATAGTTTAAGAATTCAGAATTTGTTTTTATTTTAAATTTAAATATATTTTAGTCTTAAACTTAAAAAGTAAATAAATATTATTTTTTTATTAAAAATATTATATTTGTTAATTTTTAAAATTTGGTGATGAAAATGTATATAAAATTTATTACAAAGACAATTTTTAATTATATGTCAAAATTTAAAGATTAAAAAAATATGTTATATATATATATATATATATATATATATATATATTATAACACATAAGTGATAATATGGATGCTTGAAAATAATAAAAGAGAAAATGTTTTGTAGGTGTAGGATATAATTACTCAGTGGAATGACGTGACAATGCAAATTCTCTTGTTATTTAGAGAAGACAAACAACTTTACAGTCAGGGTAGATTGATTTACTTTTCAAAATCAACTGGTAACACATTAATATACAACATTTATCATGTGAACATGCAAAATTAACCATGTAACATTTATTATCCTTGTCCTGTTCAAAAAGATTTATGTTTTAATTTATTTTCACCTTATTTCATTAATCTTCAACAAATTAACTTTTATTAATCTACTACGTTTTATCTTCTTATTTATCGTATTTATGTCATTTTCTTTTTACTCACTTGGAATATCAATTTATTTTTATTATTTATTTATTTATTTCATATTATTTAAGTGAACCTCAAAAACCAGAAAAGAAAACATGATGGAATGAAGGTAAAAAGCGCGTGGACAGGTAGTGGGTGATAGCATATGGTGGTTTGTCTGTGCTCTTACAGCAGAATCTTTGTTTCATACGAGTGAGTACACGAGCGTGGCCATATAACACAACAGATCATACAACAAATCTAGCATTAACATTTAACAAATACCATACCCTATATATACTATTATATGCTCATTATACAATACACACATCCCCTTTAATTATACTATCATTAACATAGATTAAAATAAAACTAAAATACATTAGGAACCAGCAAGGCACCAACACATGACCTAATTAATTCAATGATGAAAAAAACATGCATGGAATGAAAAAAAAAACAAAGGGAAAGAGTTGATTAGCAATAATAAAATATTTAACAAGCACCAACGTTAAACATTAATCATAAGATTAATAATAATAATACTATTATTATTATTATTATTAGGAGTGTTAATTAATAATTAATAAAATATTCTTTCACCTTCGCTTCCTCTGTATCTGTCGTCACTTTAGAGCCCTCCCTCTCTCTCATACGTCCCTTTCAGTCATAAATTAGGGAAAAGCAAACAGACAGCTACACACAACACACACACTCTTCCATTCCTCCTTCTTCCCTAGCAAAAGGTTAATTACTCTTTACCCTCTCTCTCTCTCTCCTCTCTCATCTAATCATAATAATATGTTCTTCGCTTCTCTTTCTTCTTCTTCTTCGTAGAGGAACTCTCTCTGGTCACTGATCATGGCGGCTACGTTTGATAGATTCTCCATAAGGTATCTCTATCTAATAACCAGTGTTCTGTTTTCTTGATTTTGTTTATTTTTACTTATATATTGTAGTGAGCTTTGTTATTGCTTTGGATTCGGTGTTGCAGGGACTACACAACTAAGATGAGGTCGGTCGATGTTTTCAAGTGCTGGCCGTTTTCATCCACTGTCTCACGTGACGCATCGCGTGAGGAGCTTCAGTCCTGGCTTCCTCCGATGACGCTGTGCCCTAGATCCGACGATTTAAACGACCACACGCAAAATCAGGACGATCCGCCTTCGCCTGAGGAAGTTTCTGGAACCGATGACGAGGGTGACGCGGATTGCAGCGAAGAGGACTCCGAAGAATCTGCGCCTCCTTCTCACGCTGCCGATTACAACAACGAGGATGAGAAATTGGAGATGGTTTGTCCAGTTTGCCGCGAATTTAACGCTGCTACGCTCACGGCCGTGAATGCGCACATCGACGGATGCCTCGCGCAGACGGTGAGAGAGGAGCAACGTCGCCACATGAGGATAATGAATTTGAAGTCGTCGTCGTCCTCCTCTATATCGAAGTCGAAGGCGCCGAAGAAGCGTTCCATAGCGGAGATTTTCAAGGTAGAAGAGCAGCAGCAACAACAGCCACCACAGCTGCAGCCGCCGCCACCGCAAATCGAGAGCGTGTTGAAGTTCTGGCCGTTCCGAGAGGATGTGGCGGACGAGGTTTCGAATACCGTTTCTAAGTTCGAGTGGCTCTCTCGGCGCCTCGAGGCGCTGAGATCCACGCGCGGAAGTGGCGAGTCGTCGAAATCGGACCGAAGAGATTCCGCCGAAGAGGAGGAGGAGAAGTTGGAGATGGTGTGTCCTGTTTGCCGCGATTTTAACGCAGCCACCGTAACGGCGGTGAACGCGCACATCGACGGTTGTTTGGCGCAGGCCGTTAGGGAGGAACGACGGCAGATGAGAAGGACCGTTAATTGCAAGTCCAAACCTAAGGCTCCGAAGAAGCGTTCGATCGCGGAGATTCTCACGGTCGCACCGCCGATCGAAGCAGGCAAAAGCAAAGGGATTCAGGTTAAGGAAAACGAAGAGAAATCCGATTATCGCTGTGAGGATTCAGCTTGTGCTCCTGCTCCTTCCGCTTCTACGGCTGCTCCAGTTGTTTCGGTAATTAAGAATAGGAAGAGTACGAACAAGAATAGGAAAAAGAAAAAGATGAAGAAGGCGAAGAAGAAGAAAAGCAAGGTGGAGAAGTACGGTGAGAGTGGCGTGTTATTCGTAAACAATGAGAAGAAGACGGTTCTGAGCAAGAAGAAGAAGAAAAAGAGTAATGTCTTCAACAATGGACCAACTGGGAGGAAGGTATGTAGACTGTGTCTCATAAAATACAACTCAGTCTTTCGTTATTTGCTGTGTTTCCGCGATTTGCAGTTAATTCCGGGCAGAATCCCTGAAATTTGCGCATAAAATATTACCCAACACTGTAGATTTTGTGTAGATGTAGTTGCTTATGCCATGCGATTATGCTTTTGCTTACTCTATATCTTGCTTTTTCTGCATAAAATTACCGCTGAAAAAGCTGATAAGAGAGAGCTTGACATTTGTCGTCGAAAGTGAGTTTGTGTTTTTTTAATTTAGTACTTCAGCGAAATACGCGGCAAGTAAAAGTTGGGAAAGGGGAGTTATGAAAAACGAAAATTAAGACAAGTGCCTTCGTGAGCGGAAGGAATTCAGATGGTGGTGAAGACTGCAAGAATGTTGCTCCAGCTGTAAGGTGTATGTGTGTTTGTGGTGTGTATAATCAGTACAAGGTACCCTAGCTAGAAGGGGCCACTCATGGGTTACGAGGTAGAAGAGGTGAGCCTAATGATGAGGGATTTTTCTAGCCCCGTCACTATTAACTAATAATTTGGGGGGGGGGAATTATCATATGGGCCATGGGTAGATCAACAGATTCTCATCTCTTGTGGCTAGTTTTTCGGACTTGGAGGTTTATACACAGCTTACAGCTGGATGTATTTTGGCTAGTGGGAGATCTGCAAGTAGAGGTCCAGAATTTGTTAGATCATTTATTGGGTGTCAGAAGTTTATATATAGTGATTTAGATTGATGAATGTTTGCATTTGCAACTCCAGATGGGCGTGTATCATCAGAAAAAGAATACTCTGACTTGGTTTGATATAGTTCATATCGCATGGGCATATTTGTGACGTATTAGTGAACTAGAGGGTGGTAATTTATGGTATAGTGCTTTGGACTATCTGTTCTCTTGTAAGACACCTGATCATATTCAAGAATTGTTGGTCTTTGGGTAGAATAACTTCGATGTAATCGGTCAATAAAAGTTCGTGAGTAGTGTTGTTTTGTACATATTTATGTGCAGACAGTTTTGAGATACCCAATCAAACCAATGTGAATGTGTCAGAACCCAACCTATAGGAAGTATATAAAACCATGAGAGGACCGGAACTAATGTCGGTTAATTGTAATTGTGGCCGAAATTTGAAAGTGGAAGTAATGAAACATATATGTTATCCTTATTATATCTATAATAATGGCATCTAAGGATATTGTTTTGAATAACATCTAGATTAATCTAATTAAATGTTTTATTTTCCAAAATATTCTCGAACTCTGGTTCTACAATCATAATATTTTTTCCCCGCCTGTCATTTTTTTATGATTCGGCGTTGAGATTCTACGGGAATTTCATGTTTGGAATGGTGATATGTGATCTGCAGAGGTGTATCATATGCGTATTTCAGCAGTGAACAATTTTACGTAGCAGTTTTATATTTATGTTAAAAAAAAAGTATTTAAGCACCATGATTGATGCATTCACTTTGAATTGTCCATCCCTCCCCTTTTAATATAATTCATTTTAGAGAAAAGTATTACTTAATGTCCTAAATTTTAATAAAATTAAAATAAGTGACTTTAGGAATATTTTATTTAACCTTCTTTATAATTGTGGCTCTTCTCATTTTAAAAGATTTATTATTCTCTGTACTTTAAATTCCTTTCTAAACGAATTAGGAAATCATCATAAAAACTATTTTACAATAATAATTTACACAACATGGTGACATTTTAATTTACGAATCTGTAACAATTGTTTGTCAACAATATTTTCTACATCGATGCATGTGTTTTTCGTTAGCTTCTGCTTCGTATAAATAATGATAAGGATGTATATGCTGTTAGATAGAAGGACAATTTTCTCTTGGATATTAGTTTTAGAAATAATCTTTTTTGACATCAAAACAAAAGTTTCCCTACATGATTCCTCGAAGTGGAATTGTACAAGGGAGAAAATTTGTGACAAAATATAGGGTTTCATCATTACAATTTTCGTTTATCTTAACATGAGGTGTAATCGGGAACCAAGGTAGAAAATTTGTTATTAGAACTTTAGAAGGGTACTCCATTATGAAAAAAAAGGAACTTACGAAGGTACTGAACTGAAAACTTTTTCGTCTTACAATATAGGATATTTAATATCTTACTATTAGTATTATAGTATATAATTATTTTTACGGCCCAGCTTTCAGTTACACCTAGATTTTTTTTTTAATATTTGTACGAATTGTTGAATGTTTGTTTAACATTCTGTTTCTAAAGGAAAAATCAATTTTAGGATTACTACATAAAAAACTTTAATTTATTTTATTGTTAATAAATGAGATTTTAAATTGAAGTTTTCATGCATTCTTCTTGTTGGTATTCCTATAAATGGTTACTGGATTTTGATTTTTAGTTATTTCATGTACATTGAATCGTTAAAGCTTAAGAAAATGATAGTGTATTTGTACGAGAATATATAAAGCTCAGATAATCTACGAGCATTTTCTGAGATGTATTAGTAACAAAAGTTGGGTTGTTTTCCCTAGTACTTAAGTGTATCATATGGCTACTAAAACATATGATCTAAACATTTATTATATATACATATACAGATTTATATGTTTCGGTCTTCCGAATTTTGATACTAATGGAATCGAATTCAAGAATTTTGTTTTGAAGTTCTCGTGTAATTTTTTATCATGATAAAATAAGGATAAAGTTTAGGTCTTAATTCAATTGTTCCAATCTTCTAAGCTTCTACTCGAAGTTTTCGCGGTACACGGAGGAACTTTATAATTGATCTTAACGGATTTCAATTTTCAGACATTTTGACATATTTCTAAGTGAATGACGGGGCAGTTAAAATCCCAGTTAAATTGTTATTCAAATGACACTAGAGTCTTTTATTCAATATAATGATTTTTTCCCACTTAATAATCAAAGTGTTTGTTTATCTAGAAGTATGAATCATGATTTTATAATTAATGCTGGAAATATAGCTGTGTAGTTTCCCTGAAATTTTTTCAATGATGGAATTGTTCTTTCGTATTAAATCTACTTTTACTTGACCATATTTCCATCTGAAAATGTCTCTGCCTTTTTATATTATGCAGTCACAAGGTATAGGCATGAGCGAGTTTCCTTAATCTTTTACAAAAGCTATTTTATGACGGACAAACTAAGAATTAGAAAAAAAAAAATGAAAAACCAATGCTCCGAGTAATGGTATCATGGTTCTGGACTGTTTAACTCCTTTCTGATTTGCCGGTTGGAATTGTTAAGAGTATATGAAATGCTGGTGTTGTATATGGACAGTTTATGAAACAGACCTGTTGACATCACAAGCATGAAATGCTGTTGTAATCTTATTTATTTTCTTTTTCATTCATTGGCATAGCTGTATCCTGATATAAAAAATTGCATATAATTTGTTAGCAAATCTATTGTGCTTTTTATTATTATTATTTTCTTTGGAGGGTGACAGTGTCATTTTATTTATTGCTGGAAACTCCTTCATAAAAAATGATAAAAGCTACAGAATGTATTATTATATTCTAGTTTTTGTATGGGATTGGAGATATTCAGTGAATTCTCTTTGGCAACAAGTATTTCATATTTTGTATTTCAAAACTTAATCATCTTATTCAGATACCATTATAATAGGACATGCACAATTTTGTTAATTTTGCGACTCTTGTCTATATCAGGGTGATGCTTACGAGCGCATGGTGCAAAATGTAGCAAATAGTTCCAGAAAACTACAAGGTACAGTTGGTAATAAAATGGTTCCGCTACATGGGGTTGATCCTTCTATTGATAGAAAGAAATTGGGCTTAAATTGTATATCGGTAGAAAAGAAGCAACACGTTAAAATTTTTGACTCAGTTGGAAAGCAACAAAAGGCCATATCTCCTGTTCATGGAAGTATTCTTAAGAGCCACTTTAAACATGTTTCTGGAAAGACATCAGGTGTCAGTAACATTCGAAATGGTCCTGAAAAAAGCCATTATAATGATGAAGAGCCAACCTCTGACAGACATGTTAAATTCTCTGGTAAAGATGATATACTTGGTCCAAAAAAGACAACTTCATTTGATGAAGCCATGTTCAACATATCTTCAGATGCGCTGGCTTCTTCAGTAGTAAAGGAGAAATCCTCTGGAAGTGATGAAGAAACTGCGAGTATGGAGCCAAATAGAAATTATGGCCATGTTCATGTTAATATAGACAGAGACAAGAGAGAGGAGGAGGTTTGCCCTATAGTTGAAAGTAAACAGTTTTCTAACACTCTGGAACAAGATACCGTACAAAGCTGCTTGAAGCCATGTACTGATCAAGATAAGTCAAATCACTTAGAAGAGAAGTCAGAATTGTTGACAAAGGTGGCAGTTTGTGACAATAATAATTCACACTTTTTTTGTGGAAGCAACAGAACTACCCTGCATTGTTCTCCGTATACAGAAATTTCTGGTCCTCTTTCTGCAGTTCATGAAGAGCAGATGTCTGGTATAAATACACAAGCATGTGAATTTGGATCTTTCGACTACAGTGGAAAGTTGGACCATTTCGATGATCCCCAGGTTGATTTTGTTGATTCAAATGCCAATACGAAGACATTTCTGGAGCCTTCGTCATCTTATTCTGCTTCATATAATGCAAATGAAAAACCAGAATCTCCATTGCAAGCTTGTGGAGATAATGATAATAGTGATGAGGCCTCGGGTGACAGACAGTTTTCTCGCATGTTTTCTGCAGATATGATTGATAACTCATTCCCCTTTACAGGCTGGGATAAAGGAGGTGTGAAAAATTCCTGTTTGGATCCCAGTTTTTTTGGTTTGCCCCTCAATTCTCATGGTGAGCTTATCAATTTCAGTTCAAGTGTAAACTTAGGGATGAACCAGCCAGAGACATCAACTGCAGTACGTGGTTCTTTAAGTGGTTTACCCATTAGCAATATTCTTCACCAAGGTAACCTGGAAAATTTATGCGCAAATGAGAGTCATGTTCAGAAGACATTTACAAGAGATGGTCTTAATCCATTTCCACACCATCCAACCAGATTATTCGTTACTGAGTTACAAAGTAGAGAGAGAGAAGATATCCACCAACCTAATTCAGATACGAGTTATCTCCCACCTCTTAATTCAAAGCCGAACCTTGAGAAAAACGCATTCATTGAAAAGAATCAATCCGACCAAGTACGGAATCACAGTGGAAATGGGGCGATTTCTCTGAAAGAAGGTTCAGATCATATCTCACTAACTTCCAGCCAACCAACAATGAGGTTGATGGGTAAGGATGTTCCAATTGGTAGAAGCAGCCAAGAGATGCAACAATTTGCCGGAGATGTTTGGACAGATGAGCAATCCAGAAGAAGGAATTATTCTGAATATGCAGCTTTGGAGCACTCTTTGTTGGGAAGAAGTTCTAAGCAGGATTGGGTATCTGGTTCACCTTTACAAATATCTGCTGACGGTGTATTGCAATCAGCCAAAATTCAAAGCAATCAAGCACTACAAAGCACCATGTTGATGCCCGGTACAGACTCTGGATTTTCTCGACAGTTTATTGATCTGCAAAGGAATCCTGTATCTCAAAATGGAAGTGTTGAAGTCAACAGAAATGCAAGTTCTTTTTTCAATCCCGTTACTCCAAAGTCTACATTGTATGCAGTATTTAATGGGGCATCAGACGATTTTCCAGAGCAATTTATACATGGAGCTAAACCTCTAGGATTGAGCTCTCAATCGGTGGTACTACCTACTCCTGGCAATTTTAGACACTCCACTAGTTTAAACAATGGTGAGCTGAACGACGGGAATAAAAATCCCCTTGTTACCAAATCAGCCTTCGGATTTCCTTTCTTGCAGCCAACTGTCGCTGAACAGACCAAAACATCTTGGTTTGAAAGGCCTTACAGAAGTTCACCATCGTGGTTGTCAAGCTCAACAGATGAAATGCTTCCAGGGTCCTTCTCTCAGCAATTTTCAGGCACAAGTAGTCAAAGTTTTTCTCAAAATCTGTGGGGAAATAATTTCACTACGCAATCCGTGAATCATTCACCTGAACTTCGCTTCCCTTCTAATCATCTGACTTCTTTGCGTCCCATGCAGACTACTCCTCTTTCTCCAGCATCAATTGTTCGACCTTTACATGTTCCGGCTACACCTTCTACCATAAATAGTGGCAACAGAAATATAAACCATGTCTCTGACAGATTGAAGTTGGATGAACATCATCCGTGTACGAATGCCAGGAAGAGACCCACAGCCGTGGCTAATCTTGATGATTCCAGAAAACCTACCAAGTTACCGAATATACAGGTGCAAGAAAACTTCTGTAGTGTGACTAGGTTGACTGGTGAAAAGTCAAGCGTGGAATTGCAACGGAACACAAGAGCACCCGAACTGGATCCACAAATGGGTAGTGCTAGGAGTAAGTGTTGTCAGCGTGAGGCACAAAATCTAAATCCTTCAAGGTATCCTGCTGTGAATTCTTTTAAACTGGACGGCATGGTAACATCAGGTCCTGTCCGACTTGGTCCTAAAAGAGCTAAGCACATCCTAAAATCCTCTTGAAATGTGGATCATGATGACAAGCTATTCTGCCATATTCTCACTTGCAATTACTGACAGTGATAGTGATGTAGAAATTCAGAGAAAAATTGACAAAAGTATACTGATTTTAGGTGTAAGTCACGTCATTTTATCATATCTGTTTTTCCTCCTCCATAGTATATATCCATTTGAGAACATAACAGGAATGTATATGTATCAATATTGCTAGGTTGCTGAAGCCAGTGGAAAATTGATATATAATTCCATCCAGCTCTCAATTTTGAAGTTTTATGCCTTTTACAGAATTTTGTCACCAAAGCTGATGCGTTCCATATCTATTTTCAGTCAGGTATTCCACATGGTATCTGTTCAATGACTATGGCAAAGATGTGCTTATTTTTTATACAGAAGAAAGGAAAGAAAGATTTGGGGGCTAGAATAAGAGAATAATAGTTCATCTCTCTTACCTATTCAATAAAACTTTAATTTGGGGCTTATTTGTTCCCTAACCATCTGATACTAACTCATTGATTTGAACTGGCACAATGTTACTGAAAAATAATTCTATTACCTTTGCTTTAAATATTTTTCACTAAAAACTTCTCAAATTTTATTTCAAGCTGCTTTGGATCTGAAATAAGTTAATCACAAGAACTTGTCTTTGGTGGAAAAATAATTTTAGTTTGCTTTCCTGTCTTAAGTTGTGAGAGAATTTAAACTGAATTGTGTTTTGTAATCCTTAAAATATGTTAAAAATAAATCAAGTTCACTTACTCAATCCAAATTCAAACGGATTTCGTATTCATGTGAGTCGAAACGAGCTAATGATGTGTCAGATGTTCTTTAATTGCTGCTACACCAGCAATTATTATATTATTAATGCAACACGAAATAAAAAATAAAAATTTATAAAAGTTCAACGGAAAAGTTAGTGGGCAAATTATGGCAGTCGATCCTCGTGTCTGATTCTTTGTCGTATAGATCATACTTCTCCAAGTATTCTATCAGTCAACTTGTATCTTAAACTGAAGCATTACTGAGCTGGAAGTCATGCTAATAACCGACGGTACCTTTATAGGAGGGCGTGAAGTTGTTACGATTTAGAATGTACACATATACTGAAGACTCTAGAATAATTACCAGTGCATGATTTTATGTTTCAATTTCTATTTTCTGCCTCACAAATAGCATTTGGTTGAAAACTTTGATTCAGAACAGTATTAGTTACTGTTCAAAGCGCTGAAGGAAAAAGGTTGAACTAGTTTATTTTATTACAAGATTGGGTTTCAGCCACTTCAGTCTATGATAATCATTATGACGTCGCTTTGTTTGAAGATAAGTATTACCCACTATCAAATCATTTTATATATGGTTTATGCGATCGCCAAGCTTTATCACGATCGCTTATATATGTTTGTGACTGTTGCAGCAGTCATCCCAATTAAGCATGAGTTTCTGGGTATGAGTCTTGCAGAAAGAGCTTCGGAGAAAACTGATTATAAATAGTAGAATTCTATTCAAAGGATTGAAAGAAAAAAACTTACTTAATTTAACCATATACTTTTTTGCTCTTACGTGCATTTTTTAAACCATGGAAAGGTACATATAAAATTTATATCAAGCTTACAATTGCTGTCATTTAATTAAACTATAATTGTGAGACTCCGTCTCCATCATGTTGAAAATGTACACTGGAAGAAGTATCGTTTGGAGCATGTTTACGTTCTTTTCATTCCAAAACCGGTCAAATCGATACTCACTCAGCGCTTTTTCGCTTCTTTTTCAGCCTGCACATATAAAAGTTGAAAACAAAATTGTCAAAAACACAGACAGACGAGCTTTATAATGAAGCAATTCAGTTTTAGCACCACAGGTATATATATATATATACCGCTCTGATTACTCTCTCAAAAGCTTCAGGGCCATGTCTATCGATATAGCGTTCAACTGCTTTCCTTGCATCGAAGGTCATCATGTGAAGGACCTTCTTGTACTCCTCAGGATAATTGGAACTTCTGTAGCTTCCAATATTCTTTATGTATTGCCTCACATATTTTTCATATATGTAAGCCGCTCCATTGAACATTGGCAGCACCAACCAGATGCAAAACACAAGCTTCAGGTATCCCCAAATTGGAAACCTTCATTTATATTAATTAACATCAAATTACTGTGACTCTGTCTACATATAGTTTAATCTCACGTGAAATCAACTTTAACGTACCAACATAGGATCCTATGAGTGGAAAGCTCAAAGAGAGTCAAGAAGGAGTATAAAACCCAATACGTTAGCCATTGTTGATCATCTAAGGTTGAAGGACTTTCAATCGCCTTCATTGATGCATATCTATGATAGTTACTCGAAGCCAACAGGTTAATGATTAGTCTTATGGTGAAAATAATCTGCATGCATGGCACTGCGTAGGATGCTTGTTTTCTTTCTAAATAATTGTTAATTAATCAATAAGAGCCATGAGGAGGTGTGAAAATGAAAATGATACATACACACACACACATATATATATAATCGCATGATATGGCATATAGTTACTTACAGAGGATAAAGAAGCATCACACCAGGCCTGGCATGCAGAAAACAAAAAACTCACTGTTATCACGGGAAAAACATAAAATGGAAAAACAATATTTACAGTGTGTTTTTGCAGAATACATATTCTGGTGAATATGTTTCTGTAATATCAGAGGTATTGTATGAAACATTCCGATAAGCAAATAATTATAATAAAGAGAGATTTGATCACCCTATTATTGTGTCCAAATGTCTTGCCATTGTTCCAAGGACCATGATGATGCAGAATTTTAGGAAGGAATAAGATTAAATAAATTGTAATGAGAGATATAGGTGAGTTGTGCTGTGGATGCATGCAATAGTGTTTGGTGATGTGTATATATTTATATATGTGTGTGTGTGTGTGGTGTAGCAGACGAATGAAAGAAGCAAGGAATGCTTGTGGGATGATTCAAAAATCTTCTTTTCTGTGAAGAGAGGAAAGAGAGAATAAAGATGAAGGTTATAAGGATGGAAAAAGTTTTGGGTTTCACGTGGTTTTGTGAATATTCGAGAGTTAGGATTAGCCGTATACCTTACCTTTTGAAGTGTAAGCTTTTTGTGGCATTAAATGTTGAAGAGGATGATGATAGAGTATGCGGAGGAAGGTGCCTACACCTTTCAATAGGTTTTTCCAGACTCAGTAGAGTTGCGTAAAAAGTACTACGGCCTTTGGTATACATGAATAGGACAAAATAGTCCCACACCTATCAAATTCAATTCATTTCAAACCCTACATTAATAAGTTTAGGGTCCCAAGAGAATCTTCTTCTTTTTCTTTCCTATTTTTCTTAGAGATTCTCAAACAAGGTTTTTGTCTGTGTATATATGAATTTAATTATGTACTTTTCAATAACTATTCAAATTTCACCACTATCGTTATTCCAAAAATATTTTTATTTTATCTTCTCTAATAATGGAAAGTGAGAAATGAGAGGTAACATCTTGACCGTAAAAATATGAGAGATGGTTTGTAATATTTTTGCATTAATTTAAAAAGGTTAAGATAACTCTTTTTTCCGATTATTTTTGTTATGCTTCTAACTTCTTGTTGTTTGGTAGAGAAAAGAGAAAATAAAAAAAATAAGGAAATAAATAAAAAAATAAAGGAAAAATTAAAGGGTTTTGTTTAAGAGCAATAGAAAAAAAAAAGAGAAATAATATACTCAATATCACCGATTTTAAATTAATTATTCTCTTAGTCGATCATAGCAAACATTACCAACTGGTTTCCACCCGCCTAAAATCATTTTCAATTACATATCAAACAAAGGCCTTACATTTTGCGAATGTTGAATTTCTTTATGTTTGTTAAATTGATTTTATTAAAAACATTTAAGTTTATAAGCATTGCCATTGACATAATTTAAAAACTAATTAATACATAAGAAAATTGCTTTGTTTAAATTTAATATAATTTGAAATATAAATAAGTACTATAGTATTGTATGTGCGTGAATTTTAATAGTTAAATAAATTAAATTCATATTATACCCAAAACCTTGTTTAATAGCGTAAGAAGAGTATTGAACTTTTGTTATACATGACCCAATACGTAATCACGTTATCGATAATAACAAAGATGAAAAGAGAAAGAAGTTAACGACCTTGAAATTTCATGTTCGAATAACATTAATTCGATAATGGTAATTTTTGTCCCTTCATAGGGTTTACCTTTTTTAATGTTGTTCGAGCATAAAACTTCAAGGCACTTAACTTCGCATAAAATCAGGATCCAGACAATATACTATCTTTCCTTGCTTCACTTTTTCATTGGAATGTGGATGCACATCACCTTTTTAGCCCTCAATCATCAACTACCTTCAGAACCATCCTCGTCTGTATGAAGGTCTGTTGCTGCTGCAAAATGGACACAGATTCTTTCCTCAGTCATGCATCTATTCACCAGAATTTTGCATAACAAGGTTCTTTACATCTTTAAGGCGCCGCTTGAACAGATTGTACTGTTCAGAGGCGAATGCGAGCGAGTATTTGAAAAGCAAGTGGTGTTCGGATGAGAGGAAATGCGAGTGTTGGTGAAAACGGATTTGCGGGATGCGATGCTTTTTCATCGCCCGCCAAAGTGAAGAGATTTGGAGGGATTGTTGGTGAAATGTCATAAGTACCCTGAAGCTATTAAACAATTCCTTGTGTGTATATCAGCTTAACGTATGCGGAAAAGTACAGAACCGATTCAAACAAGTTTAAAGTAAAAAAACGTGAAGAAGAACAGTGGGCTTACGCTTTTACTAGGGCTACTGTAGATTCACGAAGAAGGAGTTGATGGCATGAAGAAGAATGGGTTTACTGGAAGTGTGTGTTCGAAGGTGAAGAAGACGATGAACAGTGCTGTTGGAAACAAAAAAATGAAAGTGTATTCAGTTCCATAGATGGAGTACTCGGTTCCAGAGGTTCGACCCATTGATGCATGACATGTATCTTGTTCCATATCTGGAGTATTAGGTTCCACATTTTCGAACAATTCATAGACGAGGTGTATCCGGTTCCAGCCGCAAGAGTATTCGGTTCCCCCTTCGTTTCCCTTCAGATTACACCTCCGTATTCAGTTCCAATAAGACGAATTTGGTTCCATCTTTGTGTGGCGTCAGTTGGAGGCGGTGTTAAAAGTTCAATGATGATGACGACGCCATCAGAGGGAAGCTTGGCATGGAGGTGGAGGCCGCCTGAAGTGCAAGGAACATGGACAATGCAGACAGGCTAAGCTAGAGAAGCTCCAATCCACCATTGCAGGCATTGTAGGGAGCTCCATTCCATGGTTGTTGAAGCAGTGAAGGAAGCTGGAGAAGGAGACGCTGGAGAAAGAGAGGACCCTGGACAATGCAGAGAATAGTGAATGATCTCCTGTGCATGGTACCTCCGCGCCTGTAATCTTCAGTTCCTTCGTCCTCCGAACCGTAATCATTCACCTCACTCCGGTCCTCCGCCATTGAAGAACCTTCAAACACAAACCCGCTATGAGAAGGCGACGGAAGAAGAAAGAAATCAAGGAAGACAAATAGGAAAATTTCAACGAAGATGAATGGATTTGAACATTGAAGAGAAATATTGGGGTGAGAAGGAGGCGATAGAGGGCCTTGAATTCGGTGAAAGGTGAATGTGGAAAATCAGGGTTTTTGAGTTGGTTTTGTTGCCGGGAAAACAACATAAGAACTAGAAAGGGAATTCATACATAAGCTACGTTGTTTTCAAATAAAATAAAACTAAGATAAATGCTTATTTTTTATGTTTTTCATCCCTTAAGTATCAGTGATTTTTGGTTTTAGTCTCTACTCAAAACTTTGATGGCTTAGTCCTCATAGTATTGAAACATGTAATATTAATCCTTAAAAATGAACGGCGTCAACTTTTTATTGATTTGGCAAACGACGAGGCCACGTCTTCTTCTTAAGTATTTGCCACGTTGCTTCTTCATCATCTCAGTTGGGGGCAAAGCTGGGTTCTTCTTCTGGCTAGCAGGATGCAACCTTGTAAGCCCCATTCCTCCTTCTCTAGAAAACTTGACGAAGCTCACAAACCTCGACTTGTCCATGAACGAACCTCGACATTACTTTGCTTGATGAGTCTCCAACATTGTTTGCGGAGTTTCTCATACTGCTTTCTGTGTATAAAGATATGGAATAAAATTAAATTGATGTTAACACCCTTCCCAAGAAGGAAAAAATCCAAACAATATACATTTTAAGTCTAACAGTACATGATGGATTGAGCACAAGCAATAAAATGAATCAAACATTTGAAGATAGAACTTGCATTCCCAACTATTTTGAGTTCTTATAACATCTCTTTCACCCTTGGTGCTGCCTAAGTCATACCTGCATGTTTAAAGTATAATCAATAGTTGTATAAATTTTATCTGAATAAATTTCAAATATATACATGATGAAAAAGTATAATCAAGGAACTTATTTCCACCATCACAGAATTTACCATCTTCTGTAAACAAGGATTTCCATTGATGAGATGACAAAGCGTGTTTTCTTCTCCTTTGTGACCATGGTGATTTAAGCCGACCCCTAAAACACGGGGTAATTAATTACTACTTGCAGGTTAGAGAATAAAGGATAAGGAGCCAATTAATCATGAAAGTAACGAAAGTTGCAAAAAAATGCACGTACAATTGTATCCCAAAAAATAAAAAGCACAAAGAGACATTCTTCCACAAGTAAACAACAGTACACTAGCATGAAAGACAACTTCTACAAGTAGTTGTGTCGGTGCAGGGGAGCTTGCGAGATGAAGGCGAGGCGAAGAGGCTTAGGCGATTTAGGGTTCGTCGCAACACTCGCGATTTGGGATTTTGCTTGGCCGTGGTTCTCGATTGGTCGGAGCGAACTCATTGTTCCGACACGGTGCGATTTAGGATTGAGGTTGCTCGCGTTTTCTATATTTGTCTGAGTTTCAGGTGATTCTGGGAATGCCATGGATGACTCGCAAGGAAGAAAAATGGGCTCGGCTGTTTGATTCTTTGCAGGTGAAGAATGGAGATGCTTGCTTGATCTGCGACTTGGGCTGTTGCGCGATTGGGGTGATGGTGCACGAGAAGCGAAACCGTGATTGTTCTGCCGAAGAAGATGAACGAAGTTCAAGCACAAGCAACGTGACAGAGGGTGAAGAGGCAAGTTGACATAAGACGTGGCCTTGCCGTTTGCCAGATCAATAAAAAGTTGATGTCATCCATTTTTAAGGACTAATATTACATGTTTCAATACTATGAAGACTAAAAGCCATTAAAGTTTTGAGTAGGGACTAAAACCAAAAATCAGTGATACTTAAGAGACGAAAAACATATTTAACATTTTTTTATAACTACAGGTTATAGTTAATTTTTTTAATATATAAATTATATTCAATTAAATTTTATAAAATAATAAATTTATGATAAATAGTGTATAATATATTCAAATTTTATTTTAAGTTTTGATATTTTAAAAGATTATAAAATAATAAATCTATTTTACTACATTATAATTTTTTAAATTTTTATAAAATAATTTAAATAATTATTTATAATTTGGTCTTTTTATACAAATTTTAAAATTTAAATATAACAATGATAAATAACATTTTTTATAACTTTAATAACTAGGGACATTTTGGTAATCTTTAATTTCTACTAATTATATAAATTTTTTTAATTAGTCACATCAATCAAATTCTATACTGATTCTCACACATTTTACTTTCAAATTCATTCTCAATTACCCACAAAATCCACTAAAAAAACAACAAACAACAAATAAATTAATGAGAATCCATTCAAATCAATGCAAGCGCAACAAAGCATAAATGACCAAGTTTAGTTAAGATAAAAGAATAACTGACACAACGTTGAAAATAGGACAAAATCTTAGATATATTGTACTGCTTTATTATATTGCTTTGTGTTATTCTTCTATCAGAACTGAAGCTTCATTTGGGGTAATATGCATAATTCTTCAATCCAAATCTTTCATTATGCAGATCAATGAACTGAAACTCCAGTTCTAATTAGATGATAACAAATACAACCATAACATTGTCCTCAGAACTAAGGAATTATAAGCAGGGTTTGTCCTCAGAAGTATCATTAATAAACACAAGTTTGCAACCATAACATTGTCATAACTCATACACTCACCTGGATAAGAAATTGGATGATGTTATTTCATGTCATCATAACGAACCGGAGAAGCTATTGCTCAATCAACCAAACATAGAACGACCCACTAGTTTGGTTTTCAACGAGTAAACCAAAGCAAGTTAATTACTTCACCTGAAAAATTCAGCTCATCCATCATCGATATGAAAAAAATGGTACTAACCTAAACCAACCTACACTGCTGAATATAACATATTCTGCAGCTTTTTAATTACAATAAAAATGTTAAGAGGAAGTAACCGTGACATGAATGCATACTTAGGGCATCCCAGTTACAGACCTTAATGTACAAAATTTAAGGTCTTCAGGTTTGCCTTTGCAAAACTCAATTTGCAGACATAAAGAACCAACAACGTTTACCTTTTTTCATTTTTTAACATTTTCATTTTTAATTCTTTTTAAGAAAAATAACTTTTAAAAGTGAAAAACAAAATAAAAATATGGAAAATATTTCAACAAAATAAGTCTGAAAGGGGCAAACTACAAGAACTAAGAGTGTCAGAAATCAGTAACAATCAAAGGAAAAATGTAGTTAGTTCTGTAAACTGTTGAAGCATTCTTTTGCTTGATCTAGCAGTGCATGGTACAATAATTTGGTGAAGAGGGAAATAACAATGTAAATCAGCCATGGTAAAATGCATGCTTATTACCCTAAAATGACTCTAAAATAAGAGAGAAAGCAACAGAAATTACTTTAATACCTAAAATTTGGAAGCTTTTATGAAAACTCATGAGGAAAAACCGGTGATGAGGTAGAATAAAAATGAGTAAAGGTGAAGGCACACGAGAGAAGATCTAGAAGTTAGAATTGCAGCCATGGTTGAAACTTGGAGCGTTTCTCGTCGACCCAAAACGCAACACGAAGAGCCACCAATAATGGAAAAGAAAGTTTGGAACAATGTGAAGAAGAAGAAAAAGAAATCACAGTCACAGTGACAACCAATGAAGAGGAAAGCGCAGTGAAGAACGAAGAACAGGAGCGAAGCTAACGAAATATGCCCATAACATTATTGGGCCGATTCAATCAACCATGGAGGCCCGTTAAAACCAGCGGTTTATTTATAGTTAGTTTTAACTTAAGATTCTGTTGTTAGTTAGGTTAAACAATTTTTTCGTACAACATTGATAATAGTTTGTATAATGATACATAGTAACGACTTTTTTAATTGTTTTAAGTAAATACTATATTTTTTAATGTTGTGTATTACTGATTCTGATCATCAACAGTAATAATAACACAGCATTGTTATTTGTTATGAGAATATATATTTCAACTATATATTTGTGTAACTTTCACACAACAAAATAATAAATAAGAAGAAAAGAGAGAAAATTAATGTAATTAACAAAAAAGAAATTAAAAAAAAATGCTGTTAAAATGTTCTGGGATCATATAGAGTAAAATGTTAGAAGAAATATCATTAGCAACTTCATATATTAAATTATAACGTGTTTAATATTATAATAACTATTAGTGGCTTTGAATAGTTTATGAGGTTAAAAATTATCATCGTACACCAAAATAGTTTTATAATATTTTGTATAAATTAATTCGTTAAAAATAAGATAATATAAATGGAAAATAGTAAACATAAAGGGTTATATATATGCACACATATGACTAAAACATAAAACAAAACATTCGTAATTCTTAAACTAGAATGAAAGAATTATATTTGAGATGTAAATAACATAAATCAAACACGTCATTGCATGATAAGATTTGTTTTATCTAAATCACACCATCATGGTTTTGTGTGTATAGAGAGATGTTCTTTCTGTATTGAAAGTGAAAAAATACTATTAGATTAGTTGTGAAAAGAAAAATGAGTAAAAAATGTTTGGTGAGGAAGTGAAAAAAGAAGTGACATTGAGTTTCCTTTTATGATTGGAACAAAGAAAAAGAAGGAAGAATTAGGGTTTGAATGTTGGAAGTATAGGAAACTAATAGTGAGGTGAATGAATTGGAAGGAAATGAAAAAGTAATAGAGTGATGTTTGGTGGTACCTACACAGTACACAGAGAATGATTCCCATGCTAGACTCTGAAAATTTCATGGTCTCCATTTATGGAAGGATGATCATAGCATCTTCTTCAACTCCTCACGTATTTTGCAGTGCTGGTCCCTCACCTAATCAATAACTATAATTTCCATTTTGACTTATGCTCCACTGTGAATCAACTATATATCATCATCACAATATTGCTGCTCTGCATTGTGTGGTCCTACGTTATGCATTAATTGCTATCACTATTTCACTCTCAATTACCAACTTAAATCATTTAGGGCAATTCAAAGACAAAAACTGGAGTAAAACAACCTTTTTCTTACCTTTTACCACCCTGGTTTTGTTTTCTGGACATGACAAAGCACATATACATTCTCATTTTAACATTACCAATACATGTATAAGGATAATACAAATTTTATATTATAAAATGACCTTCTAAGGTTTAGCTAAGTCTATGAAAACATATTTTAGTTGTTATTAATTGTACTGTGAGTTTAAATTTTACATTGAATAGTTAATGGTTTATTTTAATAACTAATTTCATCACATATCATTATTGAGCTACATGTACATTCTAACAAATTTCATGTTCAAGTATGATATATATTTTGAATTTTTTATTCGTACTTCTTCTATATATTGAAAGTTTTTTTTTCACTAAAAAAGTAGTATTTCCTCTACGTTTTCGCAGCTTGTTTACAAATAACGCTAAATATTAAAGACGATACATAATTCTTAATATTAATTTTCTGATTCATCTGAGACTATTTCGATAGATGAGGATAGAAAGAAACATTCTCGTTGTAACTTAGTGATGGGAGTTTTTTTATAATGTAGGGAATTTAACTGCAGAGTTAGATATTTTATATTGAGTGCAAGTGAGTGACATTAACTACATAAAAAAATACTATAAATTAATGATTTTAGTTGAAAGTGATACTATTTATCTAGGGATGGATTCATTGGATTTAGATATCGATTCTGATAATTTAAGATGTTTATGAATTATATATTTTACACGAAACACTTGAATCTTAAGAGGAATTTCTAAAATGGAGAGAACTTACAAATATGGACAGAATGGTTTGAGTCAAATTACAGAAATAATATGATGCTTCGCAAGCAAAATTAACAACGAGCATCATTGTTCAAAGCAAGAACATTAATTTTCATACATGACAGATTTTAAGAATTCTTGTTTGCGCGTCCGTGCTTGTTTCAATCTTTGTTCCTAAGATCACATTCTTCGCTTTGTCCCATGAAAAAAGAAAAAGTCCTTCTTTTTTTTCTTATGTATAAGTAATTTTCCTTGTCGTTTTCGTAGAAAATATTCTCCAAGTTTGATAGTGTTACATTTAGCCATACATAGAGAAAATGACTTATTTAACCAAGCATTTGTAATTTGTATAATGGTGATATAAATACATGGAAGGAACTTTAATCAGCTGGCATGTGATGGATCAGACATTGTCAAGGAGAAGATGATTGTATGCCCCAATTTCAGACACTATGATTAGGAGTAGGTATGAAGGAATAATTGCACTTATCAATGGCTTATCATCAAACCCTTTTCCATCTTTGAACAACGTTGTCCTTAAAGAAGAAACTTCAAGGATTCTATTTTTTTTTTCATGATTTTTGGTCGCCTTAGGACATAGAACATGACCTTAATTAATATTTTCATTAAATTTCTCCCAATAGAATTTGAGTGTGATATAAGGCTCAAAACAACGGTGAAAATAACTTGGCTGTAATGGTTATGGTTTACTCACACACATAGTCAAATGTTAGAAATATAATCATGTGAGTGTAAATCTTACATTATATAAAAATGACAAATTATATATCATATAAAATAAATAAAAGATTCACATAAAAATCTCATCACCAATACGAAGATGCTAAAAGAATTTATATGGAATTATAACTAGCAATTTATGTTTGAAAGAATGAATATGCAACTAATTTTATCTTTTACGTTACTAGCTAGTTAGTGTATATTAAAAGAATGAAAATGCAACTAATTTTGTCTCTCGTTCATTTAATATACTAATTCATATATTTTCTTATGACGTTTGATTAAATAAAAATGAACCAAGTTTATTTACAATTTGTTATTTATATTTTTAATTTCAGAAATCAATTTAATTTATCGTTGTAATTTTATTTACTATTTCAATGATAGTTCATTTTATTAATTTTTAAAATTACTTGTGATAATATATTATAATTTTTCTTAGTGTATAAACAAAGATTTCATTAGAATTTAATGAATATTGTTGGAAAGAGACATTTAAATTTTTTAAATTTGATTTTTTTTGTTTTCTTTTCCTAATTTTATTTTAAAATATTTTAAACTTTATCAATTTTGTTTTATGATTTTTGTATAAATTTAATAAATATTTTGGTTTCATGAAATTTTATTTAGTACTGTAATTTGAAATGTATGTCATTATAATTTCTTTCTAAATATTCGATATTGAAGAAACCAGAATACATCCTTTGATATTAAATATTTTTTAATATTATGTTTTTTGTAAGAAATATTTATTATTTTCCAAAAATTAATTAATTGATATTGTAAGTTTATACTCGTTATGAGACAAAAAATTTATATATTCATTAGGTTTATGGAGATGAATTTTTTTCTTTAGGAATAGATATATATGAAATAGAGAAACTTGTCTTCGTCTTGCGTCCCTCCTCACCCACTCTCCATTCTCTTTTCGACATTCATTAGTGAAACTGGGTTTGATCTTGAATCGATTACATGTATTTGACATTATCTTCTTCCTCCTTTGCAGGAAGTTCCTAAAACTAATTTAGAATATATAAGTGAGTGTAAATCTTATCTTACAAGCTAATTTTGTATAATTAACTTAGACTAAAAAAAATCACTTTTTAACCTAGTAGGTTACAATGTGATCCTCATATATGGTTTCACAGTATTTTGTACTATCTGAGGCGTGGTCTCCTCCTACATCGATGCTCCATCATTGAAGCTTTTGTTCTTCACTGTTTCTACGAATGTATCTCTCTTGTGAATTTCAGTAATCTTTTATTTCAATTTCAATTCTTTTTTTCTTTTACTCGAAAACGGATGGTGGTGACTTTTTGTTCTTCCATGGTCTGGTTGAGGTATTAAAGGATGGGCGATGAGTAGCAAAAAGAGCTTCCGGATGGTTAAGAAAGTAGTGGTGGTGATGGAGGGTGTCTTTTCATCTTTCTAGTGGTTTGACCGTCAAACTAATGCCATATTATTTAAATTATTACATATATAACATGTTTTTATTTATTTCACGTGAATATTTTTATTTATTTCATATGGAAGGGTATCAAAACTTATTTTTAAAGTCACGTTCAATTAATAAATAGAGGAACCATTTTTAAAGTGGTGATATAAAAGAATAATACTAAAATTCACAAAAAATAGAAGTGTGTAGCATAATTAAATGTTGAATTAAGTGTTCACATAATCAATATCATTGACTATAACCATACTACTATAATTGTAGAAGACTTTACTTTGATTTAAAAACTGCCGTTATTCTTTGTCGATTCTAAATCATGTTTTCATCTCTTGTGTGTATAAAAGAAGAAAAAGACACAATCAAACTCTGATAATTATATACATGAATATGACAACATGGGAAGTTTCAAGGATTACAAATTCATATTTTGTAATTTTAATATGATTAAATTCACATAATCATATTTATATAATCTCTCGGGTTGTTGATATAAACCGATCCCTTAAGATGTTAAAGCAGGAACTGAGAAAAGAGGTTTGAAGTAGAAGAGAAAGAGAGTGGATTCTATGTGGATAAAATGCCAAAACTCAAAATCCAAGAAGCAACCTGAAGCCATGCCTAAAAAATCAAAGGGTTGTAAGTTTTTGCGTGCAAACTTACGTTGACGTCCCTCTCATAGGCCATGAATAATGAAAGCCCACCTCATACAAAGTCACTTTCAAAAAGACACTTTCATTGTCCCCCTTCACCTTTTTCCCATACATACATCAACAAATATGAAAGCTTCATACATTGAACATCAGACTTAACAGCTGAATCCCAGGCCAAACCCTTCTCTTCTCAACCTCCTTTTTCTTTTTATTCTCCAAACATCACACATATCCCTTCACCAAATTACTATTTTCAGTGCTCTCAATCAGTTCCACCGTCTATTTTCACTCCATAAATACCTTTCTCCTAGGCCAACCCACTTCCATATTTTGCATCCTTTTTCTCTTCACCATAAATACTGCTATTCTCATTGCATAGGTACAACACCTACCCATCATCTACTTACAAACACACCCTTTCTTTCTCTCCGTTCTCTCTTTCATTATTATATAATATGTTCGTCTTAGGGACAACAAGCTTAATATCATAGTGTGTGTATATGTTCAGTACAAATCATCAAGCTTAATGACCATTTCTTTCGAAGCTTCTTTGGTTATCCTAAAAGATTTCATCCATTCTTGAAGTGACCCAAAGGGAAAAATATCTACTTTTGGTGTTTTATGTTTTCTTTTCTGACTATATTTTGTAGTGGGTAGGTTGTTGCGGCGAGAGAGATATGGAGTTTCCGAACGAAGCAATATCAGAAGGGTGTTCTCAGAAGAAAAGTGGAAGAGGGAAAATAGAGATCAAGCGGATCGAGAACACCACCAATCGGCAAGTTACCTTCTGCAAACGTCGCAACGGGTTGCTCAAGAAGGCTTATGAATTGTCTGTTCTCTGTGATGCCGAAGTTGCTCTCGTTGTCTTCTCAAGCCGTGGACGCCTTTATGAGTATGCAAACAACAGGTTCAAATTCTTTCAAACATCTTCCTCTCTGTCACTCTCATTTCATATATCATAACAATCTTCACACAACTATTTTAAAACATTTTCTTTTCTTTTCTTTTCTAGTGTTACACACACACACACACACACATATATATATATATATTCATTCCTTAAACAGGAGTCAGTATTTTCAGAAATTACTCTCTAAGTCTTCCCTGAGATATCTACCATTCTGTCTAGATCTTGTATACTCGTTGCTCTTTTTCCCTGTTTAGAAGGGTGCAGATCTGTTTAAGCAATAGAAATAGAGACATTGAAGTGAAACTATATAAAGTAGCATATATATTTATATATGTGTATACATGTATATCAGAAGAAGAGAAAGCTTTATTTAGGGTTATAAAGATTTGCAGGCGAGGGATCTTAGCTTCCTTGTGTATGTTCTCATTCAATGACCATGCTGTGATAAGCTTTACCAATCTCTCTCTCTCTCTCTTTCATTGATTTCTCTCTCTACTTGTCAACCATCAAATCTTAAAAGGGTCTTCTGCACAAAGCTGTCACGCACTCAATGAAGCCTTCTTGTTTTTCTTGCT
The DNA here is from genome assembly GCF_029865625.1 of Vigna umbellata. Lineage (NCBI taxonomy): Eukaryota > Viridiplantae > Streptophyta > Magnoliopsida > Fabales > Fabaceae > Vigna > Vigna umbellata. The sequence goes on along the minus strand of NC_142165.1, from coordinate 12,757,035 downwards.
GTCGTGTCTATCTTTGACTCTTCCTTAATATCAGTACTTGTTCAACTTATTTGTCAATGTATAGTGATATAACACGAGCACCTCATCCAAATGGGAGCTAGGGTTTTCGACTTTTTCACTCTTTGGTCACACCTCAACCACTTCAATTCGTTTTCACGTATGAAAGAAGTTCGATTCTAGTTACATGATCGCATTACATGGTTGTGCAAAAACTGCAAATCCAGGTTATCTTCCAACTAAATACCTTTTGGGGAGGAAAAGAGGCTTTTTAAAAAGAGATCACTTATTCGCACGGTACATTTATATGTGATATCATTCATCTTGTGTTTTAGCATCTCTTTTTTTCTTTAACATCTTTGATTGTATATCTTTTTATTTATACAATTTCTTTTGGTAAATGCAGTTTCTCTTTTAAACATACCCTTTTTTATTTCCATACAATATCAAATAAGATATTAGGGTCTCCATTGGTTGTTATACGTGCATTTTTAGTGTATAACGTTTTTCAATATCTTGAAAAGTCTGAATAAAGTTTTCATCATGAATTGGTTGTCGACAAAGTAAATGAATTTAAAGCAATAAGTATTTCTAGAGATTCGTGGAAGTCAGAATTTGTTTCCCATTTTAGTAAATTTTGTCCTTTACATAAATAGAGGAAAGTATTCTCTGGTTAGGGTTTTCCACCCCATATGGTGGTATTATCAATGTCCATCGGCAAGAGTATTGTCTACGGTTTTCCATCTTCATCTCCATTGATCTTTTATTTTCATCCTTATCTGTATTTCTAAAAGAATGTAGAATCTTTGAAAGAAGAACAAAAGGATTTAATGTGAAAGAGGTTACATATCAGAGTGATTATATATTATTCTGATTTCTTTACCCTAAATAGCTAAAAGTAACGTTATGATAACAGATTCTAAGAATGGCTAAAGGTTAATCACTTCTCTCTTTCCCATTTATTTGTATTGTTTTCATCTTTTTGTGGAATAAAGCTTAGCATTCCTCACGTCAATTCTATACCCAACTCTTTCCATTATGAGTTTTGGACTCTTCAATTAAAGGGAAAGATAAACTTTCACCTACTGATGCAACCATCTACCTCTTCCTGCATATTCCGCATTATCTCTAACTATGGTTATACAAGTTAAGCAGTTTGTGTTTGAACTTTAGTGGGATATGTTACACGTTTAATGGGATATTATAAGATTAAACCTTTTTCCAATTCGAGATCAGAGCTCTTTGACCTAAAAGTTTAATGTCGATAGAAGATGAGTTCATAATTTATTTGTAAAACACAGATAAATTTATCAACTTTTTATGCTTCTGTTTGTTGTATTGTTTGCAGTGTTAGAGGAACTATCGATAGGTACAAGAAAGCATGCGCTGCTTCCTCAAATGCAGAATCTGTCTCTGAAGCTAATACACAGGTAAATTTCATTAGTGAACAAATCAAAGAAAACTAAGAAAATGCTTTCTCTCTCTCTCTCTCTCTCTCTCTCTATATATATATAGTTAGGGTAATTTTTGGTTCAAAAATTGTTTATTGTTTTAAAATATGGCAAGTTTTCTTTATACAAAATATTTATAACTTTCTATGGAGATTAGATATTCTAAAACTTAAATATATTAACCCTTTATGTCAACAGTATCTCGGATTATATGATTAGGGACTTGTTAGATCTATATAAATCTTAGGATTTACAAAAATTGATATATTTAATAAAGAGTAATTTAAATAGTAAAAAAGATGACAAAAAGAGACACGATTGAATAAAATGTACTACATAGTTTCTTAAAACAAAAACCAATTTAGAAACAAAATAGACAATCTCAGTATTTTCTTTTCTTTTCTTTTCTTTCCTACAAGACCTTCTGCTTCTAGTAACAAACATGATTTGTGTTTGAATTTGGGATTTCTTTTTTGTGTGTGAATAATGTAGTCTTTGGTAAAAAGAATCTGTTTGAGTTTGGTGACTTAATTCTCATCATCTTGAGTGATAAATTCACTGGTTCTTTGTTTCTCTTAAGAAAATTAACGATATTAACTATTAAGTGTTCTGGTTAAATCTTATAAATTTTTTCTATCACCATGTTGTTATATATATGTTGTAACCTCTTGACAAACATTACACTATTTATGAATATCAGTTTTATCAGCAAGAATCATCCAAGTTAAAAAGACAAATCAGAGACATTCAGAATCTAAACAGGTCAGCTTCTTCTCTTGAAAAGTTTTCCAACAAGTCTCTCGCGAAAAGATCACCGGAATTTCTTGCTTAATTAATTCCAGGCACATCCTTGGTGAAGCTCTTAGTTCTCTAAGTCTGAAGGAATTAAAGAATCTTGAGAGTAGATTGGAGAAAGGTTTGAGCAGAGTCAGATCCAGAAAGGTATTATAAGAGAATTAAGCCACTAAACATAATTAGTAAAAAACTATAGCAACTTATACAGACAATTTAAGTTAGTATCTTGAATAAAACTATATATGCATTATTTTTCTTCCAAGTTAGAATTCTCTGTATGTATATTCCTTTGAACTGACATACACTCGACTTCTTTCAGCATGAGACATTGTTTGCGGATATCGAATTCATGCAAAAGCGGGTACGTATACTCATCCTTCCTTCAATGCATGCTATATATGAGTTTCTGCTTTGCTTTCTTCATTATTTAGACATATACTTATATATATATATAGTATCTGAAGAAAATGAATATATACAACAATATTGAACATGATTGTGTAACTCTAGTGACAGGACCAAGAATATGAAACTGAAGCCGAATAATCCTGAAAACTAACTTAAAATTTGATAGATTAATACAAACTTTACCGAAATTATGTCTGATATTTGTACATGGTCGACCTCTTCTAACATATGCATGAAAAAACGCAGGAAATAGAGCTGCAAAACCACAATAATTTTCTGCGAGCTAAGGTCTCTCATCATTCTCCAAGACTTTTTCTCGTTGTATATATAGATAGATATAGATATAATGTAACTAAGAATACATGGTTGGTGTGATGATTGGTAGATAGCTGAACACGATAGAGAAGAAGAACAACAGCAACATATGACAGGAAATGTGTGCGAGTCCTTACCAGCTTCACAGTCATATGACAGGAATTTCTTCCCTGTAAACCTCATAGATTCCAGTCATCATCAATACTCACGTCAAGACCACACTGCTCTTCAACTTGTGTAAGCACATTATTCATCTTCATCACAAGTTAATTGTTTTTTAATGCATCGATGCATCCATGATCAAATTTTTACACAGCAAGGTAAAGCAGCAATGAACATTTTGTCAATCTTTGTATAAGCTTTTTAATTCATGTCATCCATACACTCTATTATCAGAAAAATAAATCAGTAGTAAGTAATGTATTGTAAAGTCCTCTGTGTTGTTTTCTTTTCTTTTTTTTCAGTCCTTATATATATATCATTAAAACTAGCTGTGAAGTGAATGTTTTCAGTCTCAAAGTATATACTTTTGTTATATTTACACACTTATTTTATCAAACAGCTCAATTATAATTTTACTTCAATTTTTTTGCTTTTCTTCTTTTCTTCTATTCCTCTCCTTTTTTTTCTCTTAAATCCCAAATTTGAGGGGCCTCTTTAGATTTTATTTTATTTTTTTTATGACTTTAGGGTTTATTTACATAAATTATTTATGAATATAATGAAATTAACATTTTCATAATATATAAGGCATAAACTAATTTATAGAACTTTTCTTATAAAATTTTTATAAATTCTTATTTTTGAATTGATTATAAGAAATTCATTAAATAGAATCTGAATTAGAAATAATGAATATTTAGTTGTTGAATAATTTAACTTGTAAACTATTTTTTTAAAATTAAGGATTGTTAGTTTTGAAATTATGTTTTATTTCCATATATAACTGGTCATTAAACCAGTCTCTAAAATTAATAGTCAAGTTAGTGACTATTAATTTTTTATAAACATTTTTTCGCGTTATGTGTAAACTGATTTCAATCTATAGAAAAATATTACGGATTTTATTTATGTAATCTCTCCTACAAACCATATATATATCATCGATTTTTAGAAATGTGATAAACTCACTTACACAAAACTATAGTTTATAAGTAAAATTAATATTAATTTATATATTATAATTTAATCTTATTTTTGTTATTAAATTTGTATGTAATTGGTTTCCATGAATCTGATTATAGAAGTTGTGCATTATTTTCTAACAGTTTCTCCCTTGATTTTGACCTTTGGATGCAGCTGATAACCCTATTTAAAATTATGGCATAGCCTTTCTATGATTTGGAAGTGGTGTGGGATACATATCCCTAAGTCTCCTGAAGGGTGCCCTTCGAATTTCCTCTGCTAAACTTCTTCCCATGAAAACTTTAAGAAATTAAAGCAAGAATCACCATTTGTACTAATACATCATATGTTATATATATATATATATATGATATTGTCTGTGTATCTTCCAATATGTATAATTTCCATACATTCAGTCCTACCATATTAATTTGTGTTGTATCTTTGGTTGGCCCTACTATATACTATAAATTTAATGAAAAAATTTGTGGAGTGCACATAACTAATCAAATATCACGTGAAAGGGAAACAAAAAAATATCAATTTCTTTTTCCTTTATGTACATTGGGAAAACTAATTTTCGTAAATTGTCGAAAAAGTAGGGATGTGAAGAAATATTATTTGTTTAATTTGTACAACTAAAAAAGGTTAAAAGATAAATTTGAATGTAACAAACAAGAAAAATTAATTTGACGAACTCTAAAAACAATACACTCACCTATCTTACAATTTAATTTAGTAATATAATAATGTGAATTTGAATTTTAAGTTAAAAAGTAAAGAAAATTTAATTAAAACATTCTTGATTTGAATTGACAAGTGTTTTTTGTTTCACGGATGTCATCTTTCCTTTATGAATATATAAAGGCAAAAATAAAAATTGATGTAAAGTGTGAAGGGAGGTGTAGATAGCATGGGCCGGAATGAATTTGACACCTAAGTATTACAGATTGGGCTTTATTTGGGCCTAATATTTTATCAAACCCAAAACTCTCTCACCCGTAAGACCAGCTCCAAAGTCAAAACACAAACTAAGGCAGAGTAATCCGAAAAGTGTGTTTTGTTCAAAAAGCAGCTATAACGAGATATTGTTTAGGAACAATAATTAGTCATTTAAATTAATTATTTACCGTAAATTTGTAAATTTTACTCTAAAAGAATTTTATAAAAGATCACTCATAAAATAAATATGTTGGGGGATTTTGTATGATGGCATTGGATCATATTCATTGAAACTCCGAAATAGTTGATCTTATAGGATTATCTTTATAACATCATTGAACCTGTATAAATCAACTTTAGGATTCAGTTGTATATGTTTCTAAAATATCATAAGATCATTAAAAAGATACTATATATGTAACCTAGTTAGTTTATAGTGTTAAAGAAAAAAAAAAGGTTGAGAAAATGTTTGGTTATTATAATATAATTTCCTTATTTATATTTGTAACATCCCAAAAATACAGTAATAAACCATATAATAGAATTAATTACATTTAATAATATATCAGTTCAATCTTACACTAAAACGATGCATACATACGGCCGAACGGCCTTACATAGTGCTACAAACTAAACTGTATAAGATAAGCAATATTTGACCGAACATTTTACAAAACCAACATCGAACGGTCATACAAAACGAAAGAAAAAGGTGATCGAACGACCACCTTACTAAATAACTAAAACTACTAACCGAACGTCCTACTGTTCGGTCTTCACTTCTACCTCTACCAAATTCTCTTCTTCCAACGCCTCTTCCAGCAGCGCGTCTCCTTCTGCTCACATCCACACGGATGATCATTGCAACGACAAGACGAACGTACAAGACGAGACAACACAAGGAAAACACAGGGTAAGCTTATGTAATTTAATTCAAGTATAAACATACACTTCAAGCAATCAAACGCACAAGGCAAATCCAGTGTACGTAACATATAATTCCTAATACTAGACTGACTGTCCGGACTGTATGAAGTCTGTGTAGCTACGACGTTCGTGCACCCGGGTGATGTAGTAACTGAAATACTCTCATCAGCTGCCACCCGAGGTTAGTCCTATCTGTCCAAAGTACCCCTAAGGACTAGGACCTCCTGCCGTTCCCACACATGACCTACCATCCTCTACGTGAGGACGAGTACTCACGGAACATCAGGATGAATCGACAGCTTAGCATTACCACAGTCATACTTTACAAATTTCAAATATTCACTCATGAGTTGTTCCTCCCCGGAACACTCGTTCAAAATCCAACATTTTCAATCCATAACACATTCTTAATCATTCTTAACTTCATCTCTCATTATCAATTTTTCTCAAATTCATCTTTCATTAGTAATAAGTTAAATCTCATCTTTGTTCAAAGATTCTTACGGATACTCGATACCGAACGTTCGATCCTCACTCAGAACGAGGATGAACACTTGGAACGAGACCGAGAGGTCTCCAGTTCTAGAATAAAATAAGACTGAGAGGGTCACTAATGGATTATGGAAAGAAACCGAAATCAACTGCATATCGCAAGAATGACTAAACCGTACGTTACTTAAAAAGTGAGTCAATTAGATGAACTGACCCTTAAGAGTTCTAACCGAACGCTGAAAAATACTTAGTTTATTTAAATTTTACATCAATAAATCTGTATGCCAGTCAATGACCGAGCACGATAGAGAAGAAAGTTCTTATTGAAGTTGGACGAACGTCATTTTCGTAAAGATAGATTGTAAGAGAAACGAGTACGAATGCTCAGTGTAAGACCGAGCGCTACTCCGTACGAGCATTTGGGGTGAGACCAAACACTTACTTAGAACAAACACTTGGTATAATGCCAAACGTTATTAAGCTTATAGAAAATGGGTTTGATTAATATAGTCATATACTATTTGAGTGGGGTTTACGAATAATCAAGATATACAAATACATATATTTACCACATTCAGGTTCATCACCGAATACTCAGATGCAACTACGCTTGGCCGAACGCTCAAGCCCAGTACTATCACAAGAAGACGCTCGTCCTCAATTAGAATTCTTTCCAAATGAAAGAATTCAATTTCAAAAGAGTCTACTAGAAACACCGAACGGTCAAAGACCGTTCAATGACGAACGTATATTATCATAGGAAATTTCATATTCAGGAGTCATTTATCTTCAAGTCATTTCTCATTACATAATTTCATAACTTTATAAAATTCATATCATAATCAATTTGCCTACTTCGTATAATCCATATCAACATTCATACAATCCAAACATATCAATCATCATGCATTATTTTCATTTCAGTCCATTAACAATCGTTCATTCAACATAATACACATACAGATTAAATTAAATAAGCTTCCCTTACCTCTGAGCGTGAACGATCGTCCTAGAGACAGGATACGCTTCGTCTGACTACAGATCTTTGTACCCTGACGTTCCACAACTCTTCAAACTAACCAAACAGCCAAAAACCAATAGTGGTTCAGACAAGGTAACAACATGCAACCGATACTTGGTTTGCATGTACCAGAGAACGGACGGCTAAAGATGGGAAACTTACCAGTTCAGAACTCGAAGCTGTTCGGTTCAGAATGAAGCTCAGGGCGCCGGAAACGACGCTTCCACGGTGCCTGAATGGTGATCGGAGAAAAGAAACGGTAAGATTTCTTAGAGAGAAGGGAGAGTTTTCTAGTGAGAAGGGAGAGTTTTCTAGTGAGAAGGAGGAGAATTTGAAAAGATCAGAGTTTGGAGGAGAAGATGCATGCAGAGAGTGGGACGTGATTTTTCTAAAAACTCAGTTTTGCTTAAGACGAACGTCCGCTCATCTGCTGACACCTGCATTTCACTATCTGATTTTCGAATCCTCGTTGCTTGACACCTGGCGTCCGTTCAGAGGGGTTTTGGGTGCGTTTTAATGAGCCTAACGGGAGTGGCTTTGGGTGCGTTTAACGAGGCCTGACAATATTTAATTAAACTTAAATATTGTATTTAAAGTTTAATTATTTTTTGAATACATAAATGTATCTTTTTTTTCTTTCATTTCTTATAGTAATTTTTTTTTATATTTTTAGTTCATCTATTATTATGATAAAAATATATGTACTTTAATACTTTAAAAAAACATATACTTATCATTCATTTTAATAATATAATAGTATATTAATACTTTAAATTAAAAAATTAGAAAATATAATTAAAACATACATATATTGAGTGTAAAGTGGTTGGTTTTTATTGATACTTAAAATATGGCTTGAATGTTGAAATGTAAAATGATTGATTGTGATACATTTTAAGGTTATCATGTTATATATTAATTTTATGTGTTATTAAAGTGAGAATTACTTGTTATTCTAATGGTTTGTCGAGTATTTACACCATTATCATATATTTTAATCCCTTTTAACGTTTAAATAGGATAAGATTCATCCTTTTCAGCTTTTCACAATTACGCTGGAAATAGATAATATCTAAAATGGTTTAAAGATCAAGCCCAAATAATTAATGTAGAAAATATTTTTTTTAATAAAGTGTAAGGAATTTGAGAACCCTTGCTATAAACTTAAAAGCCAAGAAAGAAACTTAAAATCCAACAGGATACAAATGCTGTCTACTAAGACGATTAATATCATAATTTTATAAAGAAATTACATTTCATACTTAACTGCTGTAGCTTCTTCTGGCAGAGTATTTTCATGTATAGAATAATTAAGCTATTTGTATATGTATGGACGATTATATATATGCATGAATGCATGTTACAGGGACTGAAGGCAAAACCTTCTTCTCTCTTTTTTCATGCATTATTCATCATTAGAATTTTTCATCTCGTGAGACTTTTTTATTTTTTTCAGATTTTTCATAAAATTATAATTTCTTATCTATATTTTTTTTTTAAAATTACAGAAAAATATTAGTAAAAAAGTCCCACAACTATGAAAAGTTCTGATAATGATTATTGGTGGTATCTGAAGATGAACTTTGGATCTGTAATTTCTTCACTCTATAATGCTACATTTCCTAATAAAGTTATGGGAGAAATTTACGTATCTATTCCATAAAGTTCGAACCTGAGGTAAACCAATTTCGAGCCAGGGCTTTGCTGGGCCATTGAAATGAACAACAGAAGCACCTTCAACTCTCTCTAAGCTATTGCTCATTTCTTCTTCTGATCGATACTCATAACCCAAATCAGTGACCAGCCATAATGAATCTATGGGCTGCACTTCACCCTCAAAAGCAATCAAAGCAGGTCCAACAACTCCAGGATTCCACAATGTCAACCCAGACTTCACGTTCTGCAACAAACCAAATCGTATGCATGTAGTTTAATATCATAATCACAAAATTAACAGAACTAAACAGCACCCTTCATGATATAATGAATTTAATGAATATCTAAAGCACAATATTTCTTTCTCTCTCTCAAACATTTATGAATGCAATCATACATGAACGCCTCGTACAATACTTACAAGCTTCAACCAGTAATGATAAGTCTCAGTAATATCGGATCTCCTCCAAGCTTCAAGATCAAATATATTCACGCCAAAGAGCCATGCACACTTGTCACCATCAAAGTTGGATGATATGATAGGATGCGAAAAGTTCAAGAAGTTGACGTATTTGTTTCCACGGCAGCAGCTATTCTCACACCATGACTTGAACACGGAACCACTCACTTTGCCATTAAGATCTAGTTCCCACAAAAAAGATATGTCCTTCTGTACTACAACATCATCGTCCACCAGTACAACCTTGTTTAGATCTGGAAACAGCTGTGACGGACCACAAAAATCACGAAACATGTCAAGTTCTTACTAAGTCCTTAAGACAGCACAAAAACCTTGACACTGCTGCAATTACGGTCGCTGACATTTTTTAAAACCTTGACATTTTTTGCCTTGGTCCATAAAATTCACATTATGAAACAGTCATGAATAATCACTGAACATTTGTTTTGTTTAATCTCTAAAATCATAGGAAAGGTTTTATATTGAGGTAACAGTGATCTCATATCATTCCTTAATATATTGCAGATATTTGTGGTGGCAGACGCCACAAAACCCTTGAAACGCTGACACCATTTTCAAAATCCTCGATGTTAGGGCTAGCAAGAAAAAATAAGAAAGAAAAGATAACTAATTAGTTACCTCAGGGACATAGAGACGGAGTTGATTCAACGAGGAAAGGCTGCTTGGCATTAAAGCTTCTAAATATCTGTTATCCTCTTCATTGTGCTCAAGCTCCTTCTTTTTATAGTTGTTGTAGTAGTGCTTCCAAATTAAATCATTAGTTTCCAGCATCTCTGTGACACCATCATTCACTTCTTTAGACCAATCATATTGGTGTAAGCCCCTAACCTCAATAACTGCTGAATTAATAGAGTTGATGGCAAACCAGGTGTGCATCGGAGTATAAGTTTTCTTGTCGGTGACAACGTGAAAGACTAATCTTCCAGGGTTGGCTGAGTTTTCAAGGGTGGAAGCTACAACAACTGAAGCTGCAAGGACGTTGTCTGTGAGGAGAACTATGTGGTGAAGTGTAGGGTCAACAAGGCGAGAGACATGTAGAGGAGAAGGTAGACGAGATCTGGCCATGGCATTTACAGTGTATTCTTCAGCCAACTTCAGACAAAGACAGTGCAAACCTTTGGGAACTCCCTGCGACGCTATATACCAATTAAGTGACTCCTTCTTTCTAGCTGATTGCACCTCACGTTCCATCTCTGATAGCTACGTATACATATCAACATAATCAGTGACATTTCTAAGTGTTATATTAGTTAAATTAGTAAGTATTTGTATAATTTTACTTGTTTTTAAAGTTCTCTGTCAAACGTACTTATAAGAATATGATTCCGCTTCCCAAATAATTTAAGACCTAGCATAGCTCAGATGGATTTTGCCATTCATAGTTGTAAACAACGTTGTGTTCAACACAACAGTAGCAGTACAGTACAAGCTGCATGGCAGTCCATAATTGAAGGAAGAATTACATATAGAATAATAGTTAATAAATGACAAATGTAAAAGCTAAAGATATTTTCTAAACACTGATTTTTGTCTCACCCCTAAGGTTTCTTAACCTATATTCGATATATCGAAAATTTTCAAAAGAGCTATGAACTCGATGTTTATATTATTTTTAGTCCATTGCAAACTACCTTCTGGTGGATCAAAAATTATGGAACAGTGAATGATACGTAGTTATCTTAAGAAGAAGTGGCTAAAATAAAGTGGATATTTGTGTACCGTGGCTTTGGTCTTGAAAGCAAATGCCTTAAGGTCTTGTTTGGACGCCAACACTTTGACAAGCTCGTTAAATGACTGTGTTCCTCCTTCATTTGCCTTATTACCATCATTTGCCTCTATTAGTGCTCTGGTCAGCTCTTCTCTCAGTTTCTTCATGCATGTATATACACACAGTATCATCGTAAAAACGGGAATGAAAGTCACGGGAATGTAAAATATGAGTTCTCATTACTCATTATTTGTCCATGCATACATTTTTTTTTACTATAAAAATTTAAATGCATTATAAACTTCACTTATTTACAACATGTTATTATAAATAAAAGCATTCCTCTTCTTTTATCAAAGTGTTTAAGTTTTTCCAGTCAGCTTTATAAAATATTGAGATAGCAAAACTGTTTTATAAGGATGTAAAAAGCAAGTACCTGGGTGATACTTTTAATATTTGAATTTACGTCTAATAACATACCATCTTAAAAATTAACACCGTAAAATTTAATTTTACGTTACAAAGAAATTATGAAGATTTGATATTTTATTTAATATTTTCTAAGCATGGCAATCTAAAAATTAAAAAAGTTCTAAGGACAACGGAAATGGAAAAGTACTTATTATTATCAAAATACATCTCTGAATCTTTGTAACCAAATTTCTGAAGTTTAATTTATTGAAATTTTGTATCAAACAATGGATTACAGTTGTTTTGTTGTGACCTATAATTATCATTTGAAGTCTCTCTTCCAATATCTTATCTTGCCTTATTAATTTTAATTAATGTCATTACCATATTTGAACGCCCCGCGAATGCCTATGGCGGAGATTCTGAATCTTTCACGTTCTTGTTTATAGTGCTCGTATTAAAATCCAATACTAACATGTTATAATGTTTACTCTTCCTTCAATATAATTAGACTTCAATATAACATTAACTAAATAATTCACACACTTAATTATATATATGTATCTATATTAATAAAATAATATAGCAAAATTAATTATTCAAATCATATTAGGAATTATTCATGACTGCACATTTTAATAAATACGAAAGTTAAAAACTTGAAGAAAATAACAAATATATATTTTAGTGTCCTGATGATTTCATAAAAATAAAACATAAAATATTAATTTCAACATTATCCAGCTCACCCTAAAACGAATTAATGATAATAATTTATTAAAATAGGTTATTCAAACAATACGTGTTTATCGAAATAGTGATATGATACAAAATGTCCATCAGAAAGGATTAAAATTATAGATTGGCTCTACCAGATTGTCGTCACCTCCGCCGAAAAATGTCGATCCCACGCAATCTGTGACAATTACAATGGTCACAAATGTGAGCTCATTTTAAAGATGATTTTATCTTTAATCGTTCAAGGTTTTTTTTTTTTGTCGTTGAAAGATAGAAGAATGGAGGAGACTTTGAAAACTGTGTGCGTCAACTTTCGTTTTATATAAACTGATAAAAATAAATACATAATATGATACATTTATAAAGTAGATTGTAATTAATTTGATTCCAATCGAATACTTTTTGGTATTTTGGAAATTAGAAATGGTAAGACATTATGACCTAAAATATAAAAATCAATTATTGATTTAGATTTAATACTGATTAAGAATTATTACACATTAATAATTTACAATATTATTAATAGTTAAAAGATAAATCTAAATTGCACTTAATATTATAATGATTATATTCTTTCATTAAAATTAGAGTTTTACCTGACTGACATATATTAACCTTTAAAATCAATTTTTATTATTTCTTATTGAGGAATAGTACCAAAAGCATTTATAACGCTATTCCAAAATATTAAAGATATCCATATACATGAAACTTAAACTATTATTTTCACTTTTTTTAGTAAAAGAAACATAACATTTTAAAATGCAAAACGTATTTAAATAATACTATCATTTGAAAATATAATAACTGATTTAAAGTTTCGACATTTTTAATTTTTATATTTTCGTATTTAAACTGTGTACAAAATTTTTTTTTATCTAATTAAATTGAAACAAAAAATGTGAATGCATGTGTTTAAAAGCTCCAATTATACAAAACATATTCAATGCATTAAAAAATATACTTCTCATTAAATAATTCATTTAAAAAAGTTTCCAAATAATATTATTAAAGAAATCATCAACAGAATTTTAAAAATGGTAAATTAAAAACATTATGTTTGACGAAGAGGAGAAATGGAGAAGAAAAATAAAATAGTAAATTTATGCATTTATTATCTTGAAAATAAGTTGAAAGAAGAGGTCTTCTCCATCATCATATGGTGCGGTAGGTCGTTACAGATTCGGTGGGACTTTTTTCAACACTCAAATTCATATGTACTTTACTTGTCCCACAATTAGGTTAACCGTTAAAAAAAAAGCAGATATAATTCAAAATTATGAGCGAAAATTGAAAAGGAGTCGGAAATTTACCAAAGGTGGAGCACGCCGCAGAAGATTCCACCACCAAAACAGCTACTCTCACAAAGCCCAGCAGCAACACAATTCCGAGAGCCACCACCGTCCGGTAGGAAACCCGGCGACCGACGATGGTGTCGGCAGGAGCAGATGTCTTTGCGGCGGATTTGGTAACAGCGACAACTCTTTTTATCTCCTTCGCAGATACATAGAACTTCATCTTCCGAATTCCATTCGTCTCTACCGAACTTTTTTCTTAGTTCCTCCAATATCAAATCAGCACCAGATCTGAGCCACTTACACTCACAAGGAGATGTGCGTGTTGCATTCGCATGATTTCAGGGTTTCGATCGTTTTTTCTGTGAGGACGACGAAAAGAGGATATTGAATCGAATCGAATAGAAATGAAACGAGGTTGAGTTCTTAGGGCGATAAGAGAATAGTTGTAGTTGCAGACAAAAGAGCTAGAAAGCGAGTGGAAAATGCGAAAATCAAAGTCGCGGGAAATGATTATATTGCAGAGACAAGTTGGTGTTTGAGGGGATTTACAAACTCACTTTTGCCACTGCTTTTCTCCTTATTTACTATTTTGACACTCCTTCACCGACACCTCTATTACGTGCTGTGGCCACGAATTCTTTCTTTCAAATCTTTTTCCTATTACCACTATTTTCATTTTCTGTATTTCTCGATTAATAAATTATTATATTTTTATTTTATAATAATTCCTCTTATTTTCCATGTAACAAATGATAGTACGATGCCAAAAGCTGTTTACTAACTTCAATTAAATTTAACCATTTTCTTGTTACAAGAAACTCCCAAATCCTTAGATTAATTTGCAAATATTCAATAAAAATCAATATTTTTTATTTAGATTATAATTTATTCGCTTACAATTTTCATTAAAATTTCCAAATGATACAGTATGCTAAATGTAAACTTGTAATACTGTATTTTGGAAATCCAATGAATAGTTGACAAATAAGTACTGTCACTGTACCACTTTAACTTCTTTATCATTTTCGAAACTAATGTTGACAGGTCGGTGATTCTATCTGAAAGCTCCACGTGTTGTTCCATTTTTCAATGTAGAATTGTGCTCTTGTAAATCATGGCAGTATTATTGAATTGTATGAGCGGAGTGCAATAACGCGCATGACTGAATAAGGGTTGAAAACGATCATAAGCAAAATTTAAGTGCTAAATATTTTTATTTTATTTTAGAATAATTATTAGTTATTACTAAAAGATTAATACAGTAAATAAATGTAGGACATTTCCATAAATTACGAAGGTTTTAAACTACAAATTTTAATATTTTTTTCATAAGTAATACCTATCTTAGAAAAAGTAGCCAAATTTATATTCAGAAAATATAATACATATTTATAATAGTAAACAACATTTTAAATTTCTGGTATGTAAAGAAATATTTTAAACTAGTTGGAAATTTTATAATTAATTGAAGTTGCTAATTGACTGTCAAGAGCTGGACAACTTGGCATGGATTTTATCAATGTTCTAGTAATTAACAATTGAGTTTTGGATGGAGATATGAGAAGGAAGGAATCTACCCCTTAGTGGTTTAATTATGATTAAATTAGTAATACTTAAATAACAGTGAACAAAAATAAAATAATATCTATAATTTGTAATATTAAAGAATAACTCATAATACTTGAATTTAATAACACATAATGACATTTATTTCCACATATAACTAATATAATATCGGATTAGAATTGTTTCAATCATTGTGATTTTGTGTTTTTAATTTTAAGAAAATTATATAGAAAGGTTTTTTTGGGTAAACAGGTCCAAACAATATTAGCCAACTAATTAATTATAAAATTAGTTCTATGACAGTTTTTCTGTAAAACGATGAGTAAATGAACTGGTTTGATAATGAGTTTCTGTTTGAATCAGTCTAATCCGACTATTTATTTTTTAATATATATAATAATAATAATAATACAAAAACGTGATTATTTCGTTTTGTTTAAACATTCGTAAAACTATCCTTTAAGGTAGTAGTACTGTTTTCATCTTTTCACATATAAAACTATTTAAAAAATCCGAAATTTATAAAACTGTTACAGGATAAATTAATGCATTAAAATTAAAAACATAAATAAGGTTGATAAAACAAGCCTAACTTAAGGAATTAATCACATATGATTCAAAGTCTGATTTCAAAAATAATTAACTAAATAAAAATAAGCTAATAACAAGTTGATTCATTTACTCTTTATACATTAATTGAGAGTTTCACGAGAAAAATTGCAGACAAAATTGTTGTGCATTTGCAGGCATGATGGCAAAAAGGAGAAAACAAAACTTACAAACTGAGATTGAAAGAGAAGAATAACAGACACAGCGCTATGAGAAGATAGATGAAAAGTATTTTGATTAATGTGAAAAAAAACAATACAAAGATATAGGCGTTAATGCCTATTTTTACAGAGAAAAAGAGAAAAACAGAAAAAAAATAAACAGTTACACATAACAATAAGTAGTTGGTTAGGGATGATGATCAGGAAACCGAGCGTTGGAATGAGGAACCGAGTGGTGAAAGATGGAACCAAGCAGTGGAGATGAAGAGCCGAGTGGTGAAAGATGAAACCGAACGGTGATGAAGAACTGAGTGGTGGAAGATGGAATCGAGCGGTGATGAATGAAGAGCAAGTGGTGAAAGACGGAAGCATGAATGAGACTGAGCGGTAATGAGTATGATGGAGACCGAGCGATCGATAATTAAGTTGAGACCGAACAGTAATGAGTATGATGGAGACCGAACAATCAATAATTAAGTTTTTGAATTCTGAAAGAGTTTATCTTCTATAGTAAACAAATGTCGAATTGATAGAATTGTTTAGTTATTTTTTAAAGTGCTTAATTGTTATTTTGTAGTGTTTTAATCAATTTCATAAAATAATGTTAGATTTTTGTCTGCTTTTATCAATCTTTATTTATTTTAATTATACATGTTATGAATGTAGGAGACACAAACAAAATTGTTTCAAGTAGTATTAAAATTTTTAAATAAATAATAATGTTATAAACAAGTTGTAGTTTTTTTAATGTCAATTAGATGAAAATATTAATCTATAAACCTAACCTAGAGTAAGGTTAAAAAATATAAATATATATATATAGAAAATAGACTGGAATATGAAATAATTTTAACTTAGGATGAGACCAAACTGGGCAAACATAACATCAATTTTATGGGCACCTCTCATACCTATATTTTATCTAATTATAGTAATATTGATCTAAGTTAATGATGATTTGCGTGTGAAATATCAGTAACTTGTTATTGAACGCAAACTTAGAAAACAAATAGTGACTGTAGGTTGGATCTTACTACACTGGGGTTTTATCCCAACCAAAAAAATTATTACTAGTAATGCGTGTTTAGCCAAATTTTGAAAAAACGTAGAGTTCTAAAACTTACGGTAAGTGGTAGTGGTTGTATACTTAGAAAACTAGATAGTGCTGCAAAATCAACCCAAATATAACACTGCATTTTGTAATATGTAAAAACAAGAGGAAGAAAAACAAATGTACATAAAAAAAAAAAAAAAAAAAAAGCGTGCTATTCTTTTTTGCGTGATTTATCTTCTTCCTTTTTTTTAATGTTTTAATTACAATAAACAACAAATAAAGTTATATAAAATAAAAATGAAGGTTATTCTATATATGTAGAATTAGGTATATGGTTTGAGTTAAAAGATGGTTCATTTTATCTGCAAAAAGGTTGTAATTGACTGAAATGCTAGTTCATTTAAAAACAAATATATTTTATCTATATTTATTTAATTTGTTTAACATGAGAGTTTACGATTCGGGTATGTGGTTTACTTTTGGTAGAAATATAAGATAAAGTTAAAAGTTTTATATTAAGTAAACGTCAAAAAGTTAAATAATATATAAAAATAAATACATTTTCTTATATAAATAATTCATACCTTATAAGTGATAAATCTTCTAATTTATTCTAATAAAAAATTTCAACTCAATATCAAACTTGATGGTTTATCTTAAATGATAGTATGTCTCAATAAAAAAAAATTCCAAATCCTTACCGATTCATGCAACAATTACTTGTTTCAAATATTTAATGTGTGACTGAGATTACTGAATATTTGGATAATTACTACTTGGACTTCATAACATAGGGAGTGATTTGAATATTTATATTTTTTTTATGTGGAAGATAAGGATATTGAGTAATTTGTGTTGGAGTTTTTTTTTTTTGTCTTTCTCAATTAATTAGTATATTTTTAAAAAAATATGAATTGAATGTATGACTTGATGTAGTTTATTTTACCCAACTAATGTATTAGATATAAATTTAAGTTTTGGAAATCAGTATATATTTATTTAGTAGGTTAAACAAAAAATTAAGTGTGCTAAGTTTATGTTTGAGACCTAATTTATGTTATCTTTCAATTTAAATAAGGCTGTATAATTCCCTCTTTCACTCTACCCCAAAACAATATATCAATGTGAGAAGAAATGGGTTAAAAAATATTACTTCTGACACGTGGGCTTGTGATTTAGAGAATTCAAACCAAATTTTTTGGTTCATGAAAAAGTAAATAAAAAAAATACAACTAAATTTTAGTTTTGCTCAATCTTCTATTTTTACTGCTTTTTTATTATTCTCAAAACTTCCAAAACTTAGAATATAACAAAATTATTCTCAAAACTTCCAAAACTTAGAATATAACAAAATTATTCTCAAAACATACAATATTTAATTTTTAAAATTCAAAGTATGAAAATAGTTTCGAGTTTAGTTATGTTAGGTGGATCATGGTGGATTGAGGTTTCAGAGATGAACACATTACACTACAAAAATAATGATGTGATGTAACATGGGTTTATTTCCGGCGGTTTTAAGAATCTCTTGAAAATTCTAGTGGTTTTATTAAAAACTCCAGATAAATTAAAAATATTTCCTTTTATTAAAAAACACCTCTCTACTTGCTGCAATTTAATAAACCATCTTAAATATTTATATCGTCTAAATTGTGACACATATGGGAAAATAATTATAAAAAAATTGATTTTATAGAAATAAGTAAGTTATTATTAAGTGAAAAAACTAACATTGTGCTCGTAAAAGGTGATTTTACTGTTGATAAAAACCGTGTGAGATCTGTGTAGTTCATTTCAGCATGTGTCATGAGGATGGAGCAACGAAGAATTGAAGGATACCATGTTTTTGGGTCACCCGCGAAAGGTTTGGATTTTGAGTGATTTATGTCAAAATGTCACGTTTGTCTTCTATTATTTCTAAAATGACCAAGGGTATTTGATTTCAACGACACGTATTTGGTTCTATTACAAGAGTATTCGATTCTAGTTGCACATGTTCGGTTTTATACTTAACGTTCCAAATAATTATATTAAAAAAATATTTTGATAATCTTTAATTTTTATCAATAAATTATTATTATTTATTTGTTTCATTAGTCAAGTATTAAATTTTACAAACTTTATTTTTAAATTTATTTTCACTCACCTTCAAATTTTTTAAAAAATTAATAATTAATTTATTCTTAAATCTCTTCAAATTCACCTGTTCTCTTTTTGAAATCCATTATATAATATGAACACAAAAAAAAAAATAAAATGAGAGATGTTTGTTGACGAGACAAAAAGCTAATTACAAGTGATATGTGAAGTAATTGAAACAATGTATAACAATCTCCACCAACTTTAAGATTGTGTTCGCATCAGATTGTACTATTCAAGAGGAAAAACTAGGACGGATTTGCGAGATAACTGCGTTCGTTTCAGCCGATATACGAAGATGAATTTAAGTTGATTTGTGAGATATGCACATTTTCATCACCCCGCTAATACATTCAAATTTGCAGTAATTTTGATTGAAATCTCAACTTAAAATACCACATTAAAATGTAAGCAGATCAATTCCGAAGGCCAGAGATAATGGCCGGGAGAAGGTTGGTATATGGTGATTGGAGGTTGATGGTTGTTATCATGTTAAAGATGAAGACGAAGAGTTATTGAAGATGAAGAAGATAAAAAAACAAAGCTCGAAGGAGTTGAAGAAGAATTGTATTCAATTTTGAGGGTGTTGATTTGTGTTCCCATCTTTTAGCATTCAGCTTCAGTAAACAGAACAAATGCAACTGATAATTTTGAGGGTGTTAATTCGGTTCCATTAAACTCCTTAATCGATTCTCATGGTAATTTATTCAATTCCAACCTCTCCACGCTTTCTCCACTTGTTGACGTGTGTCCATGCAACAACCCAACTTTTCTCCATTTCCTTCTTATTTCTATTCTTAAAAACAACTTTTTACTTTATTTCTCTTTTACTTCCATCTAATACTTTATTTCTCTTTTACTTCCATCATATATATATTTTTTCAATGTATATTTTACTTCAAATAATAATAATAATACTAATAATAATAATACAATTTTTTTCATTTTAAAAATTAATTTTTATTTTTTATCATTTTATAATAATTTTTACAATTATATATAATATTAATAATTATCATTTTATATTATTTATAGGTTTAATAGGTTCGGAGGTCCCTATATTTGTGGGTTTCGTTTCAATTGGGTCCTCCAATTTTGAAAGTGATCAATTTGGTCCCTAATTTAACAAAATTGAGTCAATAATACCCTTTCCGTTAAATGCAATGGACGACATTAACGTTTTAAACATGTGGTATGTTGAAGTATCCTTCAAATAAAACTGTGCAACCTGCAAATAAAAGGATGCCTCAACATGCTACATGTTTAAAAAGTTAACGTCGTCCATTACATTTAACGGAAAGGGTATTATTGACTCAATTTTGTTAAATTAGGGACCAAATTGATCACTTTCAAAATTGGAGGACCCAATTGAAACGAACCCACAAATATAAGGACCTCCGAACCTATTAAACCTTATTTATACTACTAAAAATACTTTAATAATATTCAATTTTTATCAATTAAATTATTTTTTTTATCTCGATCAAAACTTACACTAATTTTCATAAATTTTATTTCTAAATTCACTTTCACTGTTTGTTTTCTCTTAAATTCATTTTTCAAAAGAAAAACAGCCTGAAGTGTAAATGTAAAGAAACTCTTAAACTTACTTAACTTGTGTTTCTGAGTGATATGATAGCCAAGCATTGATGTAATATTTGCGTCAAATTGCGTATATCATATTAACACTTCTCCAATTGGTAGGTTGAGTAAGTACTTTCAGTATCTTATTAATTCTTTATTTAAAATAATTTAATGCCTTATAAATATTTTTTCTCTATTTCATTTTTTTGGACCAGTGAGGTTGTTATGAAAATTCTCTACCATAATGAAACACCACCATAGTCAAGATCATCGCACAAAGTTAAAAAGCATTTTCTCACTTTCTCCTGTTCAATATGAATTAGAGTAACAGTTATTTAATCTGAAAAAAAAATAATTATTTAATACTCTTTTCATTATTTATTAAATATTTATTTAAAAATATTTGAGTATTTTAAAATTTACGGTATTCTCATGATATTCACAAATATTTTAAAAAATATATTTTACAAAATTTTAAAATAAAATATAAATAAAATAACTTTAAAATATAAAATATAATATAAATTAAATATAAATTTAATTTTAATTTTAATTTTTTAATAATAAATATCTGTCATATGCAAATATTATAATAATACATATACTCGATTCGTTTATAAATAAAGATTAAAATAATCATATACTCGATTGGTTTATAAATAAAGATTAAAAGAGTCATTATTCATACGTAATAAATATTTATAAATATCAATTATATTTATAAACATAAGTATTTTTATATTCTTAATCAAAATCATTGTATGCATTTGATTTTTACATGTCTGGATCAATAATCACACATATAATTTTGATGAATACGAAAATTCATCACTACTAAGATAACATTATTATTTATCATGGACACGATTGATTTGACGAGTACAATGGATGTTATATATATATATATATTATGTAAAAGAAAAAGAAAACAGTCAATTCACAATAATTTTTAAGAATTTTTATTTTATATCACTTACGTTGACAACTTACTTTAACGAATATTTTAGTCATTAAAAAAATTAATTTTTATATTTATAAAATAAGGGAAATTTTGAAAGATAAAATAATGAAGATAAAATGTGTATAAAAATATGTTGGGTGGCAAAATAGTAGTATCCAGTTTATAAAATAAGCAGAAATTTCTTATTTGTTTTAGTACTGTGTAATAGATGTGGCTCATATCAGAAAAAAAATAGAGAAAGAAGGAAGAAAATTGAGCTTATTTTTAATGAATGAAAACTTTAAACTCGATCTTAAAATTTTCAGACTTTTAAGCTTATTAACGAGATAGTTAATACACATTAGAAGTCTTTATTTTTTCCGTAAAGATATAAGTTAGTCAATTAGTTTAGTTTACTAAGTTTATTTTTTAATAAATTATTGATTTTAAAAGTATGTAAATGTTTCTTTTAAGTTTTAATAGATTAATAAATGATTTTTACTAGATGAACTAACATGAATATTAATTTTTTTATATGTTAAATTATTTGATTGAAGTTTAATCTGTAAATATTTATGATTTAAGGTATAATCTTATTATGTATTTTCATATTTCAAATAACATATAGAAAATTGTAAATTTTGTAGTCTGTTTTGACATATATCTACTTGTAGACTGATGAGCTATCGTTGTCTGTGGCTTCATCCGATGATGTTATATTACGTCACCATTTCAATGATTTGTCAGGCATTATTTATTGGCTGAGAAATTTTATTTTATACAATTTATTTATAAAATAAGATAGATATTTAAATAGTTGTAGTAATTTTTTAAAAATAATATTACTACTTTTAGATTTTTGTGAGTAAATAAATAGTGGAAGTAGTTCACTCTGCCTATGGAACTAGTATTCTGTCTCAAGAATGAGAATGTAATTGGAAGGAAGAATAAAAAAATGGAAATGGCTTTTTATAGTTTGAGAAAAAAGAAAAATATGAAAAAGAGGAACGTGATGGAGGACAGAAAGTCAAAAGGCAAAATTTGTGGAGTAAAGGATGCACATGATTGAGGTTTTTTCGTCTTTGGTTATTCTCTTGAGTAAGCATAGAACATGCCACTTTCCGCTGTGCCACCGCTGGCCCACTAAACGGTTAAGTAGTCTCTGTCTCCACACTCCACTACATTTTTATTTTTTATTTTTTATGGCTTAATACTCTTTTTGTTCCGTGAAAAAAGAATGATTCAAAGTGATTCTATTTTTTTAAAAGTTCGAAGCGATCCTAACTTGTAAAAAATCGGGTCAAGTTAATCATTTTTTTGTTACGACTTCAAATTTTTAATGGTGCAGATGCCCTCTGGACTGGACAAAACATAACGAGATGTTCACTTTTTGTGATTGCATGGCACTATGAGGGTGAATGAGGTGTAAAATAAAAAATTGGACAAAAAAAATATATTGTGTGACAATGTACTGGGACAAGTTAAAAAAAGAGGGGTTAGGGTTACAATGAAATTGCGATTTGTGATTAAACATTATGGTGATCATGGGTAAACACTGATCTCCCTCAGGAACTCTTTTGGTTAGAGAATTTGATCGCTTGATGTCAGAAATCAAATTCAAAAACTCTATGCCTGAAAAGAAGTGGCCAACAACAATTAGTAGGAAAACCCAACTGGCATTGGATGTTGTTAAGGCTTCCATTCAAAGGAGTTTTGAGACTATTTATATTCAGGAGTAAACAACTCTCCACTCAATTTGCTTCTTTGTCTTGCTGAAGTCAGATTCTCTGTTCTGCGTTCCAAATAAAAATCCCTCATGCATTTTTGAGTTATTCATTTCTGTAATGTTAATTTCATTTCTTTAGAGAATTATTAATTATTAATCTATGTATGGAGTTACTTTTCACAAAATCTTCCAAATTTTGAAATACCACAAATCTATCAAAAAATTTCACTTATATGAGAAGTGGAGGAGTTTAATTTTCGTGTCAGAAAAAAGTGGTCAAGAAACTTTTTATGGTAAACCAATCGTTGGGATAACTATTCCTTGGTATTCATCTTCAAATAACTAGTTAGGTTATTTTCAGTGCCAATGACCAAACACAACCATCACAAACACTACCAAGTACCCAATCCCATCTGTCATCACAGCCACCAAGTCCCCAATCACCACCACCATGGGACGAACGTGAAGATCCTTTGCCTCATATATTAGAACACGAAGAACACCCTTGGGAAGAAGTCATTCCTATCTCGCCAGAAACACTTTCCTCACCTCAAGGACCAAGTTCAACGAACCCAGTCCCTAACCCCTCTTTTTTTAACTTCAGTCATAAAACTACCACGTAATCTATATTTTTTTTTTCACAATTTTAACCTCATAGTGCCACACAATCACATAAACTGGACACGTCATTATGTTTTGTCCAGGGGGCAATTGCGCCGTTACATTTTTGACGCCGTAAGCAAAAAGGATTAACTTTACCCGTTTTTTTTACAAGTTGAGGTAATTTTTAACATTTTTTAAAAAATATGATCAGTATGAACATTCTCTCTCTTTCGAAGGACCAAAAGAAGTATTAAGTCTTTTTGTATTTATTTTGAGTTAGATATAAAATCTCAAAATAATTTTAAATATATTTTGAATTATCTAAAATATATTTTTTAATAACAAGAGGAGATGTCATGTCCATGGAAAAAAAAAAGAAAGAAGGAGGGAGAAAGGATGTCACCCGAGGAGAGGAAGAAGGGGAAAGAAAAATGCCCCAATGATAGAGGAAGAGAAGGCGAAAGATGAGATGAAGCATAGGGTGGGTTGAAGATGAAGACATTAACATATTATTACGATAGATTTTCTGAAACTGAATTTAATATTAGTATATTATTAAATTATTATTTTTTAATTGAATTTGGTTATAATTGTTACTTAAAAGAATTTGTTATATTATGTTTTCTTTTTATTTTTTAGTCATATTTATATATATGGCTTGTAATACATTTAATTTAGTTAAGTCTTTCTAATTCGATAAATATAAATTTTATCACATAAAGATGATATTTTCCTTTTTTATTATGAGATCAAAATTATATAGTGACTTTCACACTAATTTTTCAATTTTTTTTTGTAATAAAAGGGAAAGATGATAAAGGGAAAGATAACAAAGTTAAAGCTTTTAATGCACGAGGGTAAAAGTGAGATTTTAAAAGTTAGGAAATGCAGAAAGAGAAAAAGGTGGGTGCAGGAAGAAATGGCCATACATGTATCAAATGTGCAAGCTGGGTCCACGGATGGCATGTTCCGCAGAATAACTATTTCACATTAGCATATTTTAATAAATTCTGTGTATAAAATGGTGGTTTTAAATTTAAAATTCAATGTCAGGTTCATTTGAGATGTTTTAAATAAATTAAGCCTGTTGTTTTTGCGTAATCAGTTATTTATTACTGTTCATTTTGTGAACTATTTTCTAAAATGTTATAAATAACTGTTTTGGTGAACTATTTTTCTATTTTCCGGTTAGAGTGGCGAACTACAAAATATACAATACAGACATTTTTTTTCTTTTATTATTTTAAAAATTAAAAATTAATTATTAAATAACAATTGCTTTATAAATTCATATAACAGTTTAAGATGAACGCTTATGGGTAAGAATATTTGGGTTTGTTTCTGAAATATATAAATCACACTTAAAATTTTTTGGAAGCTTTAAATAAATGTTTTACTTATTGAAATACTAAGTTTCCTTAGTTTTGAATTTTTTTGGCACTAATAATAGTGGACTAAAAAAAAGTATAATAAATACTTACAAAAAAGATTATAAATTTTACATTGTAAATCAAGAAATTTCAACTAAAAAATTACTATGTGAAGCGAAAAGTTATATTTTATTGTTCTCATTTTAAATAATAAAAACACCATTAGATAGTTGTTATTTTCTCTAACTCAATTAAAAATACTTACAATTTAATCAAACATTTAAAATATTTAAATTTTGTGTTATAATTTTAAAATATTGTAAAAATAAAACAAAATAAATAAAAAATTGTAACGATCCAAGACGTCTTTAGATCTCGTGGACAACTCCGATCTCGTCGCCTTTCTCTGACGTTAATTTTTGTTTTTTATTATTCATTTTGTCTCTTCACTGACGTGGATCCGCTGCAGTTAGCCGATAAGTGCAGGGTAAGCAGTTAAATCTCTGACCGTCAATTTTCTATATCTATTTTATTTAAGTTCTATGACCCTGAGTGCAAATAACACAACATTTCTGCTATTCACCTAATGGATTTACGTTGCGCTTGGAAATTCAACAATTGCAGTTTATAGACTGTGGAGTTTCATGGTAGAATTCCATGTGAGTATGTGTTCGACACTGTAGTCTTATTTGAATGATGCAATTGATTCTGAATCGACCCTTCACGGTTTTTCAACTTCTCTCAATTAATTTTTGTAAATTTTTTATTTTTTCCACCCTTTAATGTCATCCCTTCTTGCAGCATGTTGAAGCGTGGATACAAACCAGTGCCATGGACTGGCGCTCTCAATTGCCGGGTCTCTGTTTTTCTCATGTTTCTTACATTAATGCTGGTTTTCTTTTTAGTATTTCATAATGATAGTGATGGTGCCAATCCCAGTTTAACTTATGAACGTCCTAATAAAAAAGAGAATAGCTTTGACTCGTTGGTGCATTTGCATCCTACAAAAGAGTTCCGGAATGGAACTGATTTGATATGGCAAGTGCCAGAATCACCTAAAGGTGTTCTCTTTCTGGCTCATGGATGCGATGGCAGGGCCCTCAACTTTTGGGATAAGTCCCCTGAATGCCCTGATTGCATTGGTTTACCTGAAGAAAGGTTGCTTGTACTCCATGGCCTTGCCCAAGGTTTTGCTGTTATTACAATTTCAAGTGCTCAGAGATGTTGGACTTTTGGCAAAGAGGTGTTGGTTGTTAAAAACATTATAGAATGGTGGACTGGTAGAAGGAAGCTTGAGAAGCTTCCCCTTGTGGCTTTGGGTGCTTCTTCTGGAGGGTATTTTGTTTCAGTGCTTGCCACTGCTATGAAGTTTAGTAGTATCGTGATCATGATTGCGGAGGGGATGTTTGAGCAAATTGATATTAGAGGGGACTACCCACCTACCCTTTTTGTTCACATGCCCAAAGATCTTTACAGGCAGCAGAAAATTGATGAGTATGTAGAGGTTCTAAAAGATAGAGGGATTGATGTTGGTGTTGTTGAATGTATAGAATTCCCGTTGTCACCCAATACTTTAGCCGATAGAATTCCAGGGCTTGATCTGCCTCTTTCTAGAAAGATATTCGAGTTATTTCAGGAAAAGGGCTTTATTGATAAAAATGGTTACATGAAAAAAGATGGGCGTAAAATCAAATGGAAAAAGGCTCTTGAGGAGAAGAAAACTCTTGTGCTGGATAATAATCTGGTCTCTCATGTCCAAGAGGAGCTAAACCTTGCATTTGCTTACCATGAGATGACTAGCTTGCATTCCGACCAAATTTTTAAATGGTTTGAATCTCACAGGAGCTGATCAAAACTTTCCTGCACTGAAACCACTTGAATATGATGTAGCTATCCTTCTTCTCAATTTCTTTTTCTGAAATTCAATCAGAGATCCATTGACTTCATGTAGAAACTGTTACAGTGGTTTCTTATCAGATACCAAGTCTCAAGGGCTGAACTTTCTTCATGGGTGTGGGACATGTGAAAGGTATGACTCTGAACCTTTTCACCAATCCCTTTGCGCTTTAGCAAGCAGTATGCTGAATGTTATCCTAGATTTGGTTAAAATTGTAATATTTCTACCATTTTTCTTGAGATTTGAGGCACCAATCCTGGTTTAATCTTTGAAATTTGAATACTCTAGTGGAGTTGCGTTTTATATTACCCTTGTGGCTGTCAAATTATGAGCCTGACCTTGCACGCTTGACTACTAGACTTATTTATCCTGTGATCTAAACCCAAGTTGACATCTATAACCGGTGAAAAATGTGGAAATATTTGTACGATGCATTTATAATGCCAAAGGCTAACATAATGTTGAATAAGAAAGGAAGTTAATTTAATTGAAACAAATTCTGCAGGAGTGCTTATAATTTTTTCGAACGATGAGGGGTGGAAAGGAGAAAAATTATACGAGATAGTAAAGGATGACATTGTTGGAATTTGAATGTTTAGAAAGGTCAGCCAAAACGAATGGAATCAGGGAGACTCCTTTCACTCCTCTCTGTTCCTACGCTTCCTTTTACCCTCCAAGTTGACAGGGAGGGGGAGAGGATGGAACAGATTATAGTTATCTTTTGCTTTAAATCCAAAGGTTTAAGGTTTTTGAAATAAGGGAGCACGGGACTATGAACTGAAACTTTCTTCCCTTTTATCAGTTAACATCCAAATTCTTGTCATGATCTAGTGCTGCTGTTGTTCCTGCAAGTGGAGGTTCTAAGCTCAAGAATGCTCCCGAAAAACGGCAGTTATGTCGCTCAAAGTACAATCTAACTTCTCAAGTTTTCAGTTCATTCGGATAAACTAATATAAATGTTTTGCAAAAAGTACAATCTAACTTCTCAAGTTTTTTTTCTCCTCATCGCCCAAAACGTATTTAACTCTTACTGTTTCATACATGGATTTTTGAATTAAAGTAGAAAACGATGCATGATTTTTTTATTGCTTATTATCAAGACAAGTGTGTTTAGGTATATGTACACAAGCAATTTTCAATTCTTACGAACTACTCTAATGTAGTAGAGGTGTTTTAAGATCTCAGTTATTATCTTTATCAATATTTGGTAAGTTGCAGTAACGTGTAGGGTTTTGCCTGTATGTTTGTGTTTTACAACTATAATGAATCTTTTTACATTACACTGGGAAGACTACCCTCCTTTTATAGTCTTTACCTACCAATGCAATTGTTTTGGACCATTTTCACAGCCTTGTACACTTCTCGTTGAGGCACTTAAAAGGCATTAATTAGAGCCCACATGACGCCTTAATACTTCCTCTGCCACTATAACTCATCATTCCCAATTCACATAGGGGCACCCCTGCTATCATCTTGGTCCATCTGTTGTCTTTGTTTTTTTATATTATATTGGCAACAAATCCATTCTCCCTTGCTCTTCACTAGGAAACAATTCTAGAAAAATTCAAACTTTATATTGTGGACCTTGGTTATGTTTGTAAAACTCCTTAAATCGATCTTTTAACTTGAATGCAATTCATGTTGCATGAAGAATCAACATATCTAGTATAGGCCTAGTTCTAGATTAAACTTTATGGATAATCAGTATCCTTTATATATTATGCATAAAACAATCGTCAGTTTTTATTTGATGAATAATATCGCAATTATGATTTTATCTTCCGTTTCAGCGGAGTTGATGAGATTGTTATATAATGAAAATAATCTGACTTAATAAAAACTTATCATTTTATCATATATAGTGAAAAGAAGTAACGATATATATTACTTTTATTACAAAATAAGGAACCATAAAGGCTAACATAAACTTGAAAAGTAAAACGATATCCATCCTACCCATGATAAGAACCTAAATAGCACACTCTTTGAAGTCTTGGATATTACATTCTTAACAAAAGAAACTGACACACAAACCAAATTGACTGTATCATGTTCGAGGCTTCATTCGCCCCTCATTGGCCATCCTGAAGAGGTTGGCTTGTGCTGCTGCATCCTTGTTTGAGCGAAGAGATGCTACAAAACTGTCTCTGACTTGCTGAGTTGTGTAAGGGAACCTGTTGTTCACCAAGGAGTTAAGAAAGGAAGCTGTCCCTTCTCTGTAGAGTGCTCCTATTCCATCAGTTCTGGTGTTGGAAAGTGCTTGTGGCAAGCTGAGACTGGCACCAAAAGCTGGCACGTTAGAGACACCGAATGCATTGCCTAAGGTTCCCCACCAGCCTAGCAATCCCCAGATGATTCCTGGGTGAGTACTCCAGTAGCTGCAATTTAGAGGACAATCAATTGGTTACTTAACAGTATCTGTATGTCAATATGATAGTTTACCGTGCAATGTAATGAAGGGAACTTACTTGCATGTACCAGTGAAAGGAGTTGGCGAAGGAAGGTAAGGGGGTGTGGAGGGGATAGTGGGGGAGCCTGGGTCAATAGGGACCGAAGGTGGGCTCACAGTGATTGGGGGGCTACCACCTCCATAAGTTGGTGGTGAGTTGTAGTACCCACCACCTCCTGAGGGAGGATTTGATGGTGTTGAAGGGGTTGATGGTGTCGTTGGGACTGAGGGCGTTGGAGTAGAGGGTTCTTGTGGTGGAGTTCCACAATTGCTACCATCAGGTGGCGAGGGGGTTGGATTGTAACTTCCACCACCCTCAGGTGGCGATGGGTTTGGATCATAGCTTCCACCTCCTGGGGGAGTTGATGGGGTTGGATTGTAATATCCACCGCCTGAGGGTGGTGATGGGTTTGGGTCATAGCTTCCACCACCAGGGGGAGTTGATGGAGTTGGAGTGTAACTTCCACCATCAGGGGGAGTTGATGGGGTTGGATTGTAACTTCCACCGCCAGGAGGAGTTGATGGGGTTGGATTGTAACTTCCACTTCCACCACCGTCTGAGGGTGGTGATGGGGTTGGGTCATAGCTTCCACCACCTGGAGGAGTTGATGGAGTTGGATTGTAACTTCCATCACCACCTGGGGGAGTTGATGGGGTTGGATTGTAACTTCCACCACCTGAGGGTGGTGATGGAGTTGGATCATAGCTTCCACCACCTGGGGGAGTGCATGGGGTTGGAGTGGAACTTCCTCCATGTGATGGGGATCCATGATGTGATGGGGATCCATGATGTGATGGAGTTCCATGATGAGAGGGTGATCCATGATGATGAGAATGCGGTGTGCTTCCATGACCACTGCCTCCAGAGCCATGAGATGGAGAGCAGTATGAACCTTCAAGAAGTAAAAGCAACGTATAATATTAGATTAGAAAGTTAAACTTCAAAGAGGTATCTTTATGAGCTTCTGATCATTTCATACTTTCAAATTTGAATAATGACCTACTGTAGCTATCAAGGAAAGTTGAAGAGCTCGTTAATGTTATATATCTTTATATATTTTGCACAAACGATGAAACAAAAAGTATTATTCGGTTAGAGAATTACACAGAGAAGAATTTGATGAATCTGTGGGAGAACCTCCTTCTGCATGTGGACGTGAAGAGTGGTTGTTCTTCTGGTCCTCAACGGGGGTAGTGGAACACATCACAGGGATGACAAGGTTCTGGGAAAGCATCCCAACTAGCAATGTGAAGATAGTGATAGAAGTAGGACTGTGTTTTTCCCTACCCATTATCACTGACTGCTTAGAACACTCTGAGAAAGAAGAGAAGGGAAGGTTTGAGTGTGGAGAGGGGAGTGAAGTAGGAATGCTATATAAGATGGTTCACAGAGTGGAGTAAATATTAGCAGGTGGAGGAGTATGAGAGTTAGTTGATGTTTTGCAGGTGCATTTACTCCATATTTACTACTACTTCATGCAATAATGCCTGAATTTTCTAAAATAGCTTTAAACGCTGGACGTGAATTCAGTTCAACACGTACCCCTATGATGTGCACTCTCTCTTAACTACGGCATTCTTTCTTGTCGATCACGAGCTTCTGCTGGATTCAACTGAAATTACTCATTAGCTTGGTGAGTGTATTTGGCATATAATGCTACAAATCACATCCAAGCTTGCTGTAACTTACCAATTTTCCTCCCTTTTCTTCTTTCTTTATGTCTTATTTCTTGTACTTTATCTCTCTAATAGATGTATAAAGTAGGAAAGTAAAGATACATTTATTGCTGATTTTTACTAAGATAAGTTAATCCAAATCAATGATGAATATGTGATACATTATTTCATTTTATTTTTTCACTTTACATAGATACCTAGCTTAGAGAAGTAGTTTTGTTGGATGCATGTTTGACTCAGTATTCACGGTGGTTACTGTTCACTATTCTGTTTCCATGTCAAGCACATAAATGGTAATGAATACCGGTATAGTGATATTTATTAAAATGTATGTGTATTTATGTTATTATCATTTTGCACACCAGCATAAAATTCCTATTTAACTTAGCCAATTGAAGAATTCAAAGGATAAAAAGAAATCCAAATATGTAAAACTAGAAGTGAGTCATTTCGAACTAAATGAGAATGGCAGAGGGTAGGTGAGTTTACTAAAATATGTGGGGAGAGTAGTGAATACGAGTGCCCTTTTCCTTTTTTTTTGCCGGTAAGATTACAAGCTGTCCTCACATTTTCATGAATGTATTATTAATCAAACATAGTATTAATTTCCACATTACATACTTATGATATTGTAACACAGTTGTGATTGTAAGACATTCCATTTTCATGGTATTTTGCTGCAGAGGAAATACGTGTATATACATAACTATTGTGTATTACAAGTACTTAAAAAATAACAATGACCTTATGTTATATAATAACATAAGGTTTGTGTGGGATGTTGAAAGTGTATATATATATATCTGTAAACCTGCATTAGAAGCTGTCAACAGCTAAAAAGATAAGTACTTGCAGACAGTTAAAGAAAAATTCAACTGGTTATACAAACATAAATGTGTAGCATATATGAGCAAAACGAGTTGACTATGTAGGCAAAGATACAAGCGAGAAAGCTGTTGTTAATTGTAAGGAAGTGAAGTGGTTATCGATGTTGTAACTGGAAAGTCTATCATCAATAGGGTTGTTAAGTTTTCATGGACCGTTACTGTTTTGGAAAAGGTGGTTCGGTCCCTTTTGAGATCATTCGTTACCATGGAAGAACTAGGCAAGTCTTTTTATGGAGAGAAGCTAATTTTTTTAATTTTAGATAGTTTTTTTCTACCTTTTTTTTTTTAAATTTTATCCTTGCTTATTTTATTGCTATTCAACTTGAAAAATACCTCTACCTAGCCATTTTTACTGGTTAGAAAAACGATGGAGTCAAGTCTAGTCTAGTTCACTTTGTCATGTCTTGAAAATCATAAAATTTTTATTTTTGACTCAGGAAACAGTACCTTTTTTTTAACTAAATATTCATGAAGCATAAACCTCTTTATATCAGTATAGTATAGTAGGGTTGTACATAGTTCGGTTTTTCGAAAAATTCAATCTAACTACTTCACCATTAAAGATTTAGCTGAGAGTGAACTTTTTCCTATAGAAATTATTTATTTCATTTGTTTTTCTCAAATTACTCAGTATTTTGATTTAGTTTAGTTTACTTTTAGTTTGTTCCCTTCGTGCATAGTTTAATTACAAACAAATTTTAGCATTTTACAAAATTTATACATATATATATATATATATATATATATATATATATATATATATATATATATATATATATATATATATTCAGTCAAGCTAATTCTGTCAATCAAGATGAATTTGGATTATAAATTCAAGATTCTTTGTAATGTTTATGAGATATGACTATCTTCAAATTTCTTTTTATCAGTATCACGATCTTCAATGTTTTGGACGAATTGATACATTATACATGTAGTTGTTTGAAAACTAGTATTCATTATTCTATTATACTTTTACTTTAAGAATAGGTAGATATTCATATAGAAACTCATTATGTACATTTTAATCAAACGAGAGCCTTGTACATTTTAATAATTTATTTTTTAATTATATTTAGTGGAAGATAAAGAGATAAAAGAAAAAAAAACTAAAGTAATTTTAAGGTAAATATTGACTAAATTTTGATACGTAATACTTTCAAAGAATTAATGTTAATTTAAGAGAAGAAATAAAGTTTATTCTAGTTGACAAATACGAAGATTCAATTAAATAAAATTTAAATGTAAATATCAAATTACTAATTAAATTTTCTTTTTCGGACTATTTTTTAAGAGATCCATTGGAAGTAGATACTTCGATTTCTCTACTTTTGTTTTCATCTGTTAACCATCTGTTTGTCACATTGGTTTTTCTTCAGTTATTATTTTTTTTTTGTGTAATTGTACTGTGAAAGTGTGGTATATAATTTGTGAAAGAAAAATGATTCTTTAATACATTTATATATTTATATTTATTTGACACTACCTTACTTTTTATTTTATTTTATTTCGAAAAAATATAAATTTTTTATGACTATTTTATCTTATAATTTGTGTGAAATGAAGTAGAAGTGTTTTACATACCCTTGCTATTTGTGAAAAGATAATATTGGTGATTTGTATTCTGAGTAGGAACAGGTTTGATAAAGAAAGTGTTGGGGGCATTGAATGCAACAGTCTAAGGTGTCTGAGTGCATCACATGCAAACAATGTCCTTCACATAAACGCTGTTGCTTTCTTCCAAGTCCTCAGTCTCAATCCATTGGCAGCATTTTCGGTGGTTATCATGTAAGATGTTGACATACAATCCTTAAATTTCAATGGAAGCCAGCTCAACGTTTCATCACTAAGCCATTTTTGCTTTTGCTTCTATTAGTGAAACCACCATAGCTCCATAATTATCTTAATATCAATTTAAGTCAAACAACAATTATCTGGTGTCATTAAGCAAATGCAAATCTTGCTATAAATGTAAACGCAATATTTCTTCTAAAAGAACAACAGTGTCTATTACAATTCATTCACAGCTTGTGTTTGTTTCTTTTACACATGCAACCATGAACCTTCTCTGCTAAACATTCCCCAACAACCAATTAAATTCGCAAAGTCCAGCTTTCTAACGTGAGAAAATTATGCTGATTTAATTTAAACCACCTCCAAAAACTTTGTTTAAGATAATTCATGGCTTAGGCGGTTCCAAACAACATTATCTCCAACATGATCAGCCTACCTTTCTAATTACTTTAAAAAGATATTGTAAAGTAGAGATTTAAAGATGGTGATCTGACCCATCATCACACATTAATCAGTATTTACATTGCTGCAATGATCAGCAATCATCATGACTAAAACACGATGCAAAGTCACATAAAATAACGAGACTTCACCAGATTTTCAGGGATTCTTGGTTAACTACAAAGCTTCTAGCGTTGACCGGGAAGAGAAAAGTACTCTTTTTTTCTACAATAAATTTCTCAGGTATGTAATGATGATTACGTGTCATTCTTCTGGAACAATTAATGAATCTATCACTAGTTCAAGGATTCAACTTTGTATTTCTTTTCACAATAGTATTGTTTTTCGCTTTTCTGTTAATTTGACCAGGATCACAGGCTTGCATATGAGAATTTTATGTGGAAGGAATTGACTTTAAGGATGATCAAGATTATAATTATCATAAATTTCATTTGGGTTTGACTTACTCCACATATTACAGATTCCTATATATATAAAGATGTGCTGAACTAAACAATCAGTATTCGAGTTTACAAAAATATATACGAGTTCAGAATTATCAAATCCTTACAATGTTCGGGGACATTATCTATTTTATTTTGTGGGGTTTGTTTCCCCTACTACTTTTTCTAGTTTCTTTCATTTTCTTGAGGCACGAGCAATGCTGCAAAGACAAAAGAAAGCTGCCACCAGGGGAAATGGGGTTTCCACTGATAGGGGAGACCATGGAATTCTTCAATGCTCAGAGGAGAAACAAGTTATTTGAAGAGTTTTTTCATCCTCGAATTCTGAAACATGGGAAGATCTTCAGAACAAGGATCATGGGGTCTCCAACTGTGGTTGTCAATGGAGCTGAGGCCAATAAATTCTTACTGTCCAACGAGTTCAAGTTGGTGAAAAGCTCTTGGCCTTCTTCATCGGTTGAGCTCATGGGAAGGGACTCTATAATGGAGAAAGATGGTGAAAGGCACCGGTTCCTCCGTGGTGTCATTGCCACAAGCCTTGGTTATGCTGGACTTGAGCTACTGGTTCCAAGATTATGCAACTCTGTTCAGTTTCATTTAGCTACAAACTGGAAGGGCCAAGAGAATATCAGTATTCACCGTTCAACAAAAGTCCTCACTTTTAGCATAGTGTTTGAGTGTTTGTTGGGAATCAAAGTGGAGCCAGGTATGTTAGATACCTTTGAAAGAGTGTTGGAAGGAGTGTTTTCCCCAGCTGTTATGTTTCCAGGTTCTAAATTTTGGAGGGCAAAGAAGGCCAGGGTGGAGATAGAAAAGATGTTGCTCAAAGTGGTGAGAGAGAAGAGAAAGGAAATGGAAGGAAGCTCAGAAAGAGAACAAGATGGAATGCTGCTGTCCAATTTGGTATGTGGGATGATCCAAGGGGAGATAAGTGAAAAAGAAGTCATAGACAATGTGGTGTTACTAGTTTTTGCAGCTCATGATACCACTTCTTTTGCTGTTGCCATGACATTCAAAATGTTGTCTCAGCATCCTGATTGCTATGGAAAAATTCTTCAAGGTAAACTAATATCAACAACATATTTAAAACAGTGCTTAGTTTTTATGACTGTACCTTCTAAATAATCAAAAAAAGTTTATTATTGAAAAAGTACACTTAATTTTATGCAGAACATGTTGCCATAATGAGCAACAAAAACCGGGGTGAGAATCTGACAATGGAGGATATAAAAAAGATGAAGTATACATGGCAAGTTGCGAGAGAAAGCATGAGATTGTTCCCTCCTATCTTTGGTTCTTTCAGAAAGGCTGTTACTGATATTGAATATGAAGGATTCGTGATTCCTAGAGGATGGAAGGTGAATACTACTTTCTTCTTTCATTCTAATACATTTTGAATCCATGCACATGGATACATTGTGAACTGAATCATATAATTGGTTTTCTTGGTTCTTCTCAGATGCTATGGACAACATACGGGACACATTACAACGAAGAATATTTCAAGGATCCTATGAATTTCAACCCAAGTAGGTTTGAGGAGGGAGTACCCCAATATGCATATGTTCCCTTTGGAGGAGGACCAAGAGTTTGTGCAGGGTACCAATTAGCCAAGTTAAACATCCTCGTATTTGTGCACTATGTTGTGACACAATACGAGTGGTTCTTACTCCATCCAGATGAACCTGTGACAATGGATCCCTTGCCTTTCCCTTCCCTCGGAATGCCCATCAGAATTTCTCCCAAACATGCATAAAAGCAACCTCAAAATGAATTTGTTTTGCCATACAAAAAGTGTTCAACCATTCACATTTGTTTCGGTTGGTTTCTGAGTTCAAGGTTAAGTCTTTTCGCGCAGATTATACTCTTCAAGCTTAAGTCTCAATATGATCCTATTCTTATATAGTTCGGTTTACTCGGATGTCACCTAAAAAAATATTTCAAAGCTCAAATCAACGTTTGTTTGAATATTCTGACAATAAATTATAATAAAAGTATTAAACTATCTTAGTGTTAAACTTGACTTTTCGTGATGGATTTCTAATTAAAGCTGCACAATTATGATATATGATAGTAACCGTTTAGAATCATGGTATATGATACTAACTTAGTTTAGGTTTAATCTAATTACTTTTAATAGTTTATCTTGTTTATAGTTTGACTGAGTGTTTCGTTGTTAACTGGTCTATCGTTCCATCCCTAATTAACCAACAACCAACGGTCATATATATAGTACAACATTATTAATAAGGCAATAGTTAATGTTACGTTGCCGTCCAATGTTATCCTTGAACTGAGGCGTTTGCACATGTTACTTGGATATGGATCAAGTTCTCGATCCCATTTAGAAGAATATTGAGCTCAACATAAAATATGAACACGAGCAGCATCTTTCGAATATACTAGATGAGCACAGATACATAATGTTATATGGTAAACACATATCCATTGAAGATCACAGATCGTGAAAAGATATTGGGGTTACCATTTCTACATTTCCAAGTATCTGGTTGACAGAAAAATTGCTGCGAGTGCTAAAACACATTATTTGTTGTTATATATGTTTCTTTTAAATTATTAAATTCTGAATCTTTTGAAGCCTTCTAATTAATGTTTAATTAAACAAGTTATAAATTGAACATAAAACTAAGTGGGCACGATCATTTATTATTATTATAATACGTGCTAGAGTGTTCCAATGACGCTGTTTATAACAGACAAACTCACATGGTCTTTCACATATACTATATAGGAATGCGTAATTAATTGCCTTGAAAAAGCAACCAATTTAGACAACTAAAATGGATTTGCATTTCAAAAGATAATGCACTGATGTTATATAGTTTAGAATGAATCTAGCTTCTAGGCAGGTGAAGATCCTCACTTATTTCCATCATCAAGTATTAAATATCAAAACATAATAAGAAGATATGTTGATCATCAAGTATGATGAACATATATATCTTCACTTATAAAAATATCTTCACTTTAATAAAATCTTCATAATAAAAGCAATGATAACATGAACTTATTTTTAAAAATATCATATTATATTTGTAAGTAAAATAACTTTCTTCTTCTTTTTCATTTTTGGACCTTCTTTTCATTTTTAAAACCTACAGAAACCCTCCCTGTTTTTGTGAATGATACACACGAAATTAAAACCTTCGTTTTTTTAATGGATAAAAAAATTCGTTATTACATATGTTGACCATTTTACATATTCAATCTCCTCTATTTCTTTAGAAAGACATTATAAAACTCCCTTTTACTGTAAACACATACCAATAATAAGGCCTAACTTTGAAAAGATTAATATTTAAACGATAAATATTTTAAGATGAAATTAAATAATAGAGGAAATAATTGTAATAATCAGACGATAGAAAATACTATGTAAAATGTTTACCAAATACGATATTTGTATATAATGAGATCAAATTTATAAACAGAGATACTATTAATTTTAAAGAAAATAAATAATTTATATATTATATATAATACTTATTTTGATTTTTTATTAGTTTTGTTCAAAGTGGTTCTCCTATCTATGAGTTGTTCAAAATAGTTTCATCTTTTGTAAAAATAGTTTTAATTTAGTCATTTTGGCTGACTACGTTTAAAAACGCTAAAGGTGTAATGTCGACCTCAGCCAATTTTGAATGACATATACAGTTTTGCAATATGTGGCAACATTAGTCCAATTGACGTGACAATTTTCCTGTTTTTGGGTTGTTCGATTTATGCGATTTGGGTTTGAACATTGGAGTTTTTTGTGTTTTGTGGTTCTTGTAGGTTGAATCGTGAATAGGAGGCGTGATAGTGGTTAGGGTTTCCTTTGTGTTTGAATTTGTAGGTCTATTTGTAGTTGCAGGTAGCTCGATGATGGTGACGGCACAATTTAAGAGTTTTGTTGTCGTGGATTTCATGGTGGAAGAGGATGTTTGCATGAGAATGGTGTTGCTCGAAGGTTAAAGGAGAATAATGGTTCGTGGTGGTGCTCGCGAGGTTCTTGTGAGTGCAATTTGGCTTTTGATGAAGGAGAAAGTCGCAAGATTGATTCACAAATTTGTGGGTTCTCATGGTTGACGATGAAGGTTTCTGAAATTGGGGATTTGGTTTCTGATGGAGGATAAAGTCGCGAGATTAATTCGCGAATTTGAGGGTTCTCATAGTTGACGATGAAGGTTTCTAGAAATTAGGAATTTAAAGTTTCTGGAAACTGGAGATTTAGGGTTTGCTGTATGTTATGGAGGATTCGTGGTTGATGGAGGAAGGAAGGAGCTCTCATGTCACGTATTGTAAAACTGGACATGTCATTTAAAATTGTGTGAACATTATGCGGTTAGCGTTTTAAACGTCGTCAACAAAAAAAGATCAAATTGAATATTTTATAAAAAATGGGACCACTTTAAACAAAACTAACAAATAAGAAATATATATGATTTTGTAAATTAGAAGAAATTTTATAAAATAAATATTTTTTATGTAATCAAATAGAAATAGAAGTTAATTATCATGTCTACACACTAATGTATTAGAAAAAGAACACTATAAAACTTATGTATATTAAACTATAAAGCGTCGTCACCAGTAAAAAAGAAAGGAGAACACACTGATATTTCAAAAAATTATTTATACACAAAATAAATTGATCAAAATAAAAGAAAATCATTCCTAAAATATTCAATAAACGTGCATGTGTTAAATAAAAAAAAATATTACTTTTGATGGTCACAGAAATATCCTTCTGAGGTGTTCGCACTGTGGAAGAAGGGTTTGCATAGAAAAAGTGAAGGAAACGAGGTTGTCGACAAAATAAAATGCAATAGAACGTTAGACCTCTAACGACCGACGCCATATAATCATTAGACGTGGGACACCTCTAACGATAAATGTTTAATTAGCTCAAAAACTCATTTCGCACTTAAATTTTTTTTATTTTTTAACATCATTAAACGTCGAACTTGACTTTCATTCTAATTGGTCATAAATACTAAGTACGTCTTTTTAATTCATGTTTTTAATGACTCAGACATTTATTTGAAATATACATCAAAATATATAGAATATGATGTCGGACAGGTGAACCACCGATGTCAAACAACTATATTACGTTAGATTTGCATATTACCAACATCAAATAATTGATTTTGTTTACCAAAATTTAATCAATCATTCTTAATATTAGCTTAGTCATCTGACATTAAACGCATAAAGTTGAAGGCAAGTTTCGCACCAGTGAAAAAATGGAGATAATCCTAACACTAAAAGCATATGTTACATTACCCTTTTAATCATGTCTACTGTTCCATCAAAAGAAACAAATGTGCTCCCAACACTTTCAACTTTCTTTTGGAATGAAAAGACAGTTAACAGTTCCACGAGCCCCAATAAATTTTACTGAATAAGTCACTCCATTAAATTATCTATACATATATATAAGTTAAGTATAATTTGAGTTAAAATATTATCTTTATACATTTTTAAATTTTAAAATGAAATTATGTGAAAATTTAAGATAAAAATAAATTTTAATTTCACGTAAAAATTTAACTAAATGAAATATACCCATCGAAATTAATGCTTCAATTATCAAATATTAATAGGTCAAATTACCTTAACCTTTATAAATATACCGTATTAATTATTGATTATTAGGTTTGATTTCCTAAAAATATACTGATAATTAATCAATGGACTTCGAATACCACAAACATATTTAACTTGAACATCGGATTTTTCTGCAAGTCAATGGACTTGAATGTCACCATCTCTATAAATAATACAACTTATGTGAAAGTTACAATCATCATTTTCTATATTAATAAAATATAAATTTTTTTATAAAACATACTTAACTTCAACTTCGAATTCTTTTACAAATTAACAATTCATTAAAGTGAATCACATTATAAAATAAGATTAAAAAAAAATAAAACAAAACAAGAAAGAACGTCCATACCAATTCAATCGAAACATTAAAAAAAAATATGTATAATTATAAAAAGTAAAGATGAGAAGCCCCACCTGCATGTGAGGAAAGGAAGGACATACATTATGAAAAAGTGAGATTTGAAAAGCAGTACATGTAAAAATAGCATGGAGATGAAAATCAGAATCGTAGAAAGCAAGTGATATTACTACCTTGTTTGCAGTCGATGTGGGTCTGGGGAGTTTTCTGATATACTTTTGACTAAATGCACTGTACTGCATACTCTGATATCTTCCAGACTTGTCAGTTTTCTCTGATACCATTGTCTGCATAGTTGACACTTGCCACCAGCTGGGAGCACTGTATCTAACACCTACCATTGCACAATAACTACTTCACTCTCTAAATTTATATTATATATATCTTTTCTCCTTCCACCGTCAAACTCCCTCAGGGTCACCATCATGCTGCATTCATTTCAAATGGGGACACAAGGAAACAACAACAAGAAGAATTGCTTAGATTTATATCTAGTATATAATTATAATTGATTTCATTAATACGATAATATAAAAAATTAAATCAATTAAATAATATGATTATTACTATAGGACCATCAATTAAATTTCAGTAAGAATAAAAATGAACTAAAATTGCAAAATAAGTGATTATTTTATAATATTAGAAATTATACTAAATAAATTATTAAAATTTAGAGTTTTTTATTTCAATAACTAACTTAAATTATGTATACTTTTTTTCATATACCAATTTTAAAAAATGATAAAAAAATTTACAAATAAAAATGGAAGAAATACATTGAGTTGACAAATATAAAAAATAAATAAAACTTTAAACTAATTTGCACTACAATAATTAAATATTTAAGTAAATCATATTCTGTTTAAAATAACTTGAATTGTATGATGAAAAATATAAATTTACGTTCTAAAAATATTTAAGTAAATGTAAGTACCGGAAAATTAATGTATAAAAAAGAACTATATTTATATTAATGTATAAAATAATTATATTTATTAAAGACATAATTATGTGAGTTTTCATTATATAATTAATTAATTAGGCAATTCTTACGTGAAAAATATCCTATTCAAATTAAACCTCCCAAATTTATATACTAAAGGAAGAAGAGTGGAAGTAAGGGAAGAAGAAGAAGGGTGAAAAGGATGCACTGGTGGAGGAAGAAGATGAAAAAAAAACAAAACAAGGGCAAAAATGTCTTTTAAAATGGGTCATGGAGGTGAGGCAGAAATGTATGGAGTTACAGGAAGAAGTTACCTTTTTTAGCTTCAACGTGTTTTGGGCTTTAACTTGTTTGTTAAGAGGGAGCTATCTAAAGCCCAAATTATTTTTCTTAAAAAATTTGGGCTTTTTTGGTGATTTCAAAGTTTTTTAAATTCGTAGCTGAATGACATGAATTTATGAAATCTGGTTTATGTCTGTGTTTATTATAGTTAATTAAGTTGTAGTTTATTTTCTTGCATCTAATATAAGCTGCATTTGTTAATGCCGTAGCTGGTATTTGAGATGAAAACCATACATTTACTTTTATCAATCATCTATTCAAACAACTTAATTTAGTGAGTGTCACTTTAGAATTATGATTTCTATAACTTCTTACACTTGATTTGTAGAGAAAAAATAATGAAAATTTAGAGAAATAGTTTATATAATAATGAAATTATGATAGAATACAAAATGAAATTGTAACAACACATCGGTGGATCTTTTCATTATTTTTATTAAAATTATATCTTTAAAGAAAACTATATATCTTACAAAATTTAATTACTTTACGATATCATTCAATACGAGTTAATATAAGAATTTTGTGAGCTACTTTCTTCCTAAATTGTTTTTTGTAGAAGATATATTTTTGAAAAAAAAAGTTAATTTCTCTATACAGTAATTGTTGTACTCACGTATACAGTTGTGGAAATAAAATTGTCTATTAATAATATTCGGTATAACTGAAGACATAAAATTATATATTATATTAGATGATTATACAAATTATTTCCAATAAGAAACTAATAAAAATCAACTCTAAAAATTCGATATTGACATTCAGATTGTTTGAGGAAATAAATTTAGTTTTTATTTTGCTTTATGTTATATATGTTGTGTAAATATAAACTGGTTTATTATGTATATGATCTTCTGTAAATATAAACTATTTGTTACTTGTTTTATATGTATAAAACATATTAAATCTGTATGATGTGTAATATATAATAAATTTGAAAATACTTTTTATTCTATTTTACATATTATGTAGTTTGTAAATATAGACTATTTGTTGAAATCTTTAGTTTATTTTTTCCCATTAATTTGTAATGTGCTGAAGACTAATTATAACCATTTATTAGCAAAATATTTCAATACTTACAAGTTACAAAAAATAATTATGATTGACATAGACAACAAAAGGTGCTCTCGTATTTTTGTATTAATACTTCTTCTTTCATATTTTTTTTCATTTCTTAATTTTAAAGAAAAATATTTAAGATATAAACTGGGATAAAAAATATATTTAAAATATAGTTTAAATAAAATGACATAATATATGCATATATATATTTGACTTTATAAAATTTAAATAATTTACAGGACAATCTATAAGTTTTAAAAATTAATATTTTATAAATTAATAACTAAGGTTTTTTTTTCTAGTTAGTAATCGGTCTATAAAACCTGTTTTAAATATTGCATTATTTTTCAAAATTTTTAAAAATAATGGAAGTTTTAAAATATTATAAAAATAAATAAATTGTGTTTCCTTTCGACTTTAATTAAAATTAAAAAAATTATAATAAAATCGAATCAAATTGACAATTTAACACAATGTATATCAAATTATCAACATTTTAATTATAATTTAAAAACAATTATATCACGCTTAAGTCGTATCAAATTCATACCATTTGATTTGAGTGATTCAAAATTCATGTCAAAATATTATAAGATTAACTGTATTACGATACATTTTTATATTTATTTGACATATAGATAAAATAGTTATAAATGTAAAGTTTTGTATTTTTAAAAAAAAGTAAAAAAAAAATAGAATCAAAGTAAAAAAAAATTTGTGCATATGAAAATATCATTTTTCATATTACAATTTGTTTTGGACCATTTTTATAATTCTTTTTGAAAATGATGATTTTTTGATTTTGCCAAAGCTGTTGAAGTACTTGGTAGTTTCATTGAACAGTGATGATGGTAGTGGTAAGCCTCATCATCACTTGAGCTCCCTCCATGAGCGTTTCAATTCAATTTAAAGGCACTTTTTTTCTTTATAATGAGTAAACAGAAGAAGCAGAGAAAGGGAAATCACATACCATTTTCATTGCCATTGACACCACCAATCTTCATCCACCATTCT
The DNA here is from genome assembly GCF_029865625.1 of Vigna umbellata. NCBI lineage: Eukaryota > Viridiplantae > Streptophyta > Magnoliopsida > Fabales > Fabaceae > Vigna > Vigna umbellata. The sequence goes on along the minus strand of NC_142165.1, from coordinate 12,712,568 downwards.
CTGCTCTCTGCAACAACCAGTCAGCATCTATGCCTTCTTTTTCAAGAAGAAAGACAAAACAACCAAAGAAACACAAAACTTGGACCATTCTCAACCACCATTCTTCTCCTCCTCATCAAATCCAAGGTACTCACTCACTCTTCTCTCTCCATCTATCTACCATCCCCACCTACTTCTCTTCTTTTTCTCCATCTCTTCTCTCTACATTCTTCTTGGTTTTCCTGTGTTTTTTCTGCTTACTTTTCTTTTTGTTTTTCATTCAATAACAATTAACATTATACTGGTTTAGGCTACTCATGCAACATAAAGGTTTTATGGCACCCATTTGCTAAGCTATTGTATCTTTTCTAGTATTTGAGGAGGATAGTTATAAAGCTTCGTTCTTTTTGCCTGCAGGGGAAGCTGTTTCGGCAAACAACACCGAGAAAATGGAAGGATTTGTGAATGGAACAATACAAGAGAACCATAAAGCACAATCACAATCTTTGAGTGAAAATAAGGAGGTGGCCGTTGAAGTTGATGATTCCCAAGATGGTGATATTGTCATCACTCATGAAGAGGAAGCACCGCAAAATGAGGAGAATAAGATGCTGGTTGAGTCAGGCAAAGTTGAAGAGACACGAGAGGATGTTTCGGAATCAGTAGTGTCTGAGACTTTTGAGCCTGATACTGTGAAAGATGCTCATGTGGAGAACACAGTGGAATCAGACACTGTTATGTTAGAATTTAATGAAGATTTTGAATCTGATCCAGATGGGGTTAAGGAAACAGACTTGTATCCTTCAGTTTCGAGGAATGAAGGATTGAGAGAGACTGAAGTTGCAGAAGAGGAGAAGAATGTCGTGTTTCATGCTGTAGGTGAGGAAGCAAATGATGTTTGTGGTGAGTCTTCTTTAGTGGAAACTTCGGAGACAAGTGTTCCAAAATCATGTGAGAGTGACAAGGTTACTCCAACCATAATTGAAAAATCATTGGATTTGAAGCAAAGTTTGGAAGAGAAAGTAGAGGAATCATCAGGTGGTCTAGAAGAGTCATCCTATGAAAGTGCCAAGGAATCATTTCAACCATCACCTAGTGTTGTTCCTGATGCTGAAAGCAATGAAAATCAGGTAGGTGATTTACACTTTATGATAGTTTCATACAGACATAGCAAGTGTGCTTGGTTATGCAGTTGTCTTTGTTATTTCATATTATTTTTTTGCTGTGACAGACCACTGTCCCTATGGCTCAAAGGGAATTCTCCTCTTGGAAAAGTTGCTGTGGACTCATTGAGATTATGAGGGGTGGTCATAGATAATTCAAGGTCAGTAAACCTCAATCAGATAATTCAAAGGGCTCATATGAACCTTAATTCAAAAATGTATACCTAATGAAAGTATTTCACTATATTATTATACATTACATTTCCCCTTTTTTAAGACTGTGTTGCCCACTAAAGAGAACAGTCTGGTTGGCATCAGAATCTTTTCTTGCTTTTTGTCTTGTTAAGTTTCAATAGCTTATGGAAATAGTAATACTTTAGAGCTGTTGTGCTTTATTGGATCCAAGCATAAAGGTTTATTTTGATATATTTTTTTATTACATTAAAATTAAAAGTTATATACATAGAGGGACCTAGTTTATTAGTTTAGATGATATTTAAAAACAATTGTATTTAGATGTTAAAACTAAATTTTATATATAGCATACTCTTGTGTATTAATTTGTCGTGAGTACCTAGACAATAATAAGTTGTCACACAAATGAAGACTTGAGGTTGAGTGTTGAACTGAAGTAGATGAATATAACAATAGTACATCTGAAAACAAGTCAAAATAGAACTATGCTATATTGATTTCAACAACAGTATATACTCATGGATGCTCATCAAGAATCAACAGCCTTAGACAGAGATTGGTTTGGTAAACTTATGATTCTTTTTGTGAACTTAGTATGCAATCAATCATTTTAGGAATTACTTTTAGCATGATTTTTATGATCATTCTTATAAAAAATGAACAAATCTAATAGTACTAACTGATAATGTAAAATAGTTTTTGACTATTATAGTTTGAAGCATTTTGAATTTTTTACAGGGAGGAGTCATTGCACATTCTTCGAGGGGCATCATCTTCTATTTCTTCTCTGCTTTCCTGCTTCGTTTCATTTCAAAAACGACAAACAGATGCTACATTTCAGTTGTGGCATTTTGTGGAGTTCCATTAACAACAATTTATTATCTCACATTATATTAAAAATTACTTTCTGTCCATTTTTACATTTTCTTTGATTTTGTGGTATTTTACACTGAGCAGTTTCACGCCTTTCTTTCTTTTGTTGAGTCGATTGTTTTCTTCCATGTACTGACATATTAAACACTTTATGCAATTGCGTTTTTATAATCATTAAATAAAGATTTATAACCTAATAACTATTACTAAACCCAAACCCAACCAAATTAATTTTAACTTGCCATCGCATGTTTTAAGATTCGGTCAATTTACAAAATAATTGGTGGAACATTTTAAAAATTATACTCGAATAATTCATGAATAATTATAATTTACACTACACTATTTATCAAAGTAATCCATCTTAACTTTCGGCTATAAAATTTTTATGATTTTAATTTTTTTAATAAATCTTAATCAATAATAAAAATGAGTGTATTGAAAATGTACTGCTGGCATTTTTTTTCACAATTTTTAATACGTACGAATCGTGTGGATACATATGTAAAGATCATTGCACGTGCATGGGTTAGCTTACTAATTTTAAAGTAAAAAAGGAAAATTTTGGTGGTTACAATGGGGTTTTATACCATCAATAAAATTTTCAACTTGAGCTAGTTTAGTGATTTAAAATTAAACTACACAAATATAGTTCAAAAGCTCCATGTTGGCGTTAATAATTTATGTTGGGCTCGTATAAAATTGAAATTAGAATATTTATAATCCAATAAAAAAAAAGTAATCTATCTAACGTAACCATTTAATTTTGTTAGAAATAACACTTTTTAGATAAATAAGTCAGATAAAAGGAAATAAATAAAATAAACAGCTAAGAGGGGTGTATTTGGACAAATAAAAATGAGAAGAAAATACTTTATACTACTCAGGTCGAGTAAAAGATAGACTTTAAAATAATAAATTTTTAAAAAATTAACAAAATATAACTTTTACCTTCCGAATTTTTATCAACATATTTTTTGTTGTAATAAATTTATCTGATTCTTAGAAAAGTAAAATTGAAAAGAGTCATTTCCCTCATATTATTGTCTGTGAAACGGATACAAATATCTCTCTCCTTTCAATTTCGCCGTCAAATAGAGTATAAAAGAATATTTTCATGTTGTTGCTCTATTTCTCTGTATCTATTTTCAGCCACCTAAACGCGATGCAAGTGTGAAAGGTGGTCTTAGTGATAAGATTTATCCTGGCCTGGTACTGGGCCCAAAAATTAAAGGCTGATACTACCTAACCTACAATTCTCTCCGCTTACCACACACTCACCAATTCAAAACGGAAAATCATCATTCTACTTATCATGTAATTTAGAGTAGCTTTGTTTCCATTTTCATTCCTTTTGGTAAAATGACTATTTAAAAAGAACCGTAAACCTAAGAAGCGTGTTCTAAAAACTAATGACTTGATTTTTGGTGCAGTTTTCTGGGGTATAGAATCTTACACATCAGAATCAAATTAAAAGATAGATAATACAAATAATTGGCGCATTGGATTTAGGTTAAAAAAGACACAAAATTCATTGTGCCTCACTGCAGAAACCAAGATAAATTGCAACAAACATGTTACCGACACAAAATTTGGCCTCCTAAAGAACTCCTTCAAAAGTATCTAAAAGTATCTATCTAACGACACTGTTCGACATTCATATTAAAACTAACAAAATGGACTATTGTGTCTCTTTAACTTAAAGCAAATGGTTTGATAGTACTATTCAAACTAATAGAAAATATTAAAGGGTGGATTGAAAGGGAGCAATCCAAGCCAACGCTTTCGTACCCCCAAACAAGTCAACTACAATTGAAAAAACTTTCAACTAAATCCGAACTTCTTCGGAATACAATCGCCACAAATGGGGTATAAGCAATGAAAAAAAAGGAACAAGACCAGAAAGAGAAAAACTCTCTCTGAGCACATTGCAGTGACTTCTCCAAAGTCATCAAACCCAACCAAAATGACACCAAGCAAGACAAAAAGGCAATTGGGCAACAGCACAAACAAATCAGTGTTATCATTTAATCCTAAAAGATCATATGATTCACCAGGTGGGTTCTACATTCAAAGACATGCTGTGAGAATCACTGTGGAAAAGACAAATTACAGAGAAATCAACTTCAGAAACTGCCGAAACTGCCGAGTGCTGCCTTAAACTGCCAGCACTACCGAATGCCTATCCTCCAAACAAATAAGGTGAAACTAAACACAGAAACATCTAATATCAATTTTGAAACCTATTTATTAAATGCAACACACAGTGGTTCGATCCTCGTGAAAGGAAACTAACAATCAAACAAGTATGCCAACTTCAACGTACATAAAAATTTCACAGGCTTCAAAAATAAAAGCCAGAGAAGAAGAGTTATTTTATGAGAAACAAAATTGCAGCATATCTGTGACTAAAGGGCTGGTAAATCTAACCTCTACAACCTCCTCTTCCAATCGATGATTGGTCATATGAAATCACTTCCGTTTCCCATAGCACACATAGATTACGGCAGCCGCCGCAACAACAGCTCCTGTAGACCCTGCTGCCACCACCGGCCACTGCAACTTCAATCCTTTCCCTTCATCATGTATGCCATTTAAACCTCTATCAATATTCTCAACAGTCTTAACCGCCTTCTCATTTAGCGATAAAATCACCCTCTCAGCTTCCTTTGCTTCCTCACGCAATTGAAGAATACTTGATTCCAAAGCCGCTACTTTCTCCTCAGATTCTTTAAGTGCCTCCTCCAACCTTAGTTTCTGCTTAACCGACTCCTCCAACTCAGATTTTTTCTCAGCAGTAACCTTCTCCAATTCCACCAACTTCTGTTTGAAACCATTGATCTCCTTCTCCTTTTCATCAACCTTATCTCTCATCTCCTCCTCGAACCTAATCCTCTTGTTCCTTTCCTCAATTTCCTTGGTTTCCAGAACTCCAATCTTCCTCTCCAAATCCCTAACCCTAACCTCACCCTCTGCCTTTACCTTCTTCAAAGCTGTCAGTTCCTTCTCCAGAGACTCAACCAACGACTCCTTCTCCCCTAAATCCTTCCTCAATTCAGAAGCATCCGCCCTCGCCTCCTCCGTCGCAGTCATCTCCGATATCAAATCGTGCTGTAGCTTCGCCACGTCCGTCTCCAGGTCCGCTGCCCTCGCCGCGATAACCTCGGCCGCCTTCACCGCGTCGCGCGACTGCACCACCTCTCGCTGCATCTCCTCGATCTTCTCGCTATTCACCGCGCCATCTCTTCGCAAAATGTCAAGCTCCGCCGTCAGCTTCTTGATCTCCTCCTTCCTCGAGGCGTTCTCGTTCACCAATTCATCGCGTTCGCGTTGCAACACTTCAATCTTCGTCGCCGATTCCTCACCGTACTGATAATCTACGCCGCCGTTGGCAACACCGTCATCCGCCATGGCTGATTCTGCAAAACAAAGAAAAATAGCACGCTGTCAGTTCATCAACTAAGTAAGCCAGAAATCAAAGTCGAGAATGAACACGCTGTTTCTTGCCAATAATTTGAAAAATAATGAAAAATAAACTGTAAAAAGTAACTTATGAATCGAATTATACAAGCAACTAAACAAAATTAGCAATATATAAATACATATAAACATATTATTGCGGATGTGTAAAGGACAGTACGAAGCGAGTGAAGGCGTTTAGAGAGTGTGCGGTAGTGTCAGCGAGAACGGAAGATGAATTTTCCAGAAAAAAATGGAGATGATTTTCCGTAAAAGGGAAAGAAGAGGTTTGTGTTTAGCGAACGATATGTGACTAGGGTTTTGAGTAGTGTATGTGAAAAATATCTTTAACTTTACCATTTTCTTTTCACCTTTTCTGATGGAAAAGGCAGAAGAACACAGAAAGTAAGAGATCAGAATCATCAACCAACGGTTCAGATTTTAGGTTGTATTCCGGTTCTGGTGCGCCAGCGTGTCAAATTGCATCGGTGTAACAATATACTTTTTCTTACAACAAAAATTATAGATTGAAAATTTATTAAAAAACATAAAAATGTGTATGCCTTTTCTACTCTCTAACTTTTTTTTATTCGGAATAAATTCTAACTAAAGTTTGAACTATCATGTCATGTATCAATCAATAGATAAAACTAAAAATAACATACACAAACCAAATAATCGTAACTTGTAGTCACTTGAAAAAGAAAAGGAAGAAAAATATAATATGTTGCCATAATATAATATTAAATTGCTATGATAAACACAACTATGATATGTCAATTATAACTTCGTAAAAGTTAATAAGAAATATTTCGTTATTGTTTTCTATATTAATATATTTATAATTGCAATATAACTTTTAGTAATTTTTATTTCAATAATTATTATAATATCAAGCTTTTCAGAAAAAAAATTTATTTTTTACTGTCTGAAAAAAGTAGATATACCAGCGCCTACAAGTTGTGTTTTCACATGTAAAAGTGTAATTTACATTTTATATTTTTGGACACATTTTAATTAATTGCAAAACATATTAAAAAAAGTTCGTTAATATTCATCATTTTATTAATGGTAGAAATATGGTATTCATCATTGTCTTGAATAAACGGTACAAACATACTATTCATCATTTTATCAAAACGGGAATTTTAAACAGTGTTGACGGGTGGCAATAGTAATCTTCTCAGTCCTTTACTTCTCTGCAACTATTTTATTCCAGCCCAATAGGCCCAAGCCACAAATTATCCAACGTGTCTATTGCGTAAGATTGAAATTATTTGGTTTGCTTTATAATCTAAATCTCCATCATTTTTGTTAAAACGGAACTGTCAATTATTTTTCTTAAATACAACCATTTTTTGTTTTAATTATTACTTTTACCTGTTAATTTCACGTTTAAGAAACAAACCTAACTAACGTAATGTTTAATTTTATTGTTAACAATAAACAAAAATTATAACATTTTTTTAATAATGTGAACTTTAATATTTTAATTTGAATATAAATTATTTTAGTTACCATTAAATGTAAAATTATTTTTTAAATATCAAATAATTGTTAATTCATCTTTTTTTTCAATCATGATGTTAACTTTTGGTCAAGATTCGTCAAAAGAAAACATTGACTTATATTTGTAAGACTTTTTTCACAGGTTAAAAATTTCCCAATTATCATTGGAAAAAAATTATAGTTAATATTATGTGTGAATTTTTCTAGTTAACACTAACAAAAGAAATTTATAGTTACATATATGTGTACATGATAACTAAACCATTACTAACTAACATTAATTGAAAAAAAATCAATTATCACATCTGAAAAAAAACCCTAACTAACATGAAACAAGAAATAACATTGATTAAAAAACTTTAGTAATATAAATTACAAAACTAATCAACATTAATCAAAAGTAATAATTCTGAAAATGTTTTGATCTTAATTAAGTTGAAGAAAACCAAATCAAAATTGAATGAAGAAGAAAATAAGAATTTAAAAAAAAAAGCATAAATTTCATAATAATATAAAGAATTCCAAATTCTTGATTTTTTAGATAGAATTTAATGTCCTAATTTTAAGTAATTCAATTACTATGTCAAAATTGTATAATTTTAATTTCTGCTAAATTTGCTTACTATAGTTAATCTATTTTCAGTCCATAATTATGAAAATTTACTCCAGTGGATGAAGTGACACCGACACTCATATAAGTGATACGGGAACGCTAATCTCCTAGAATTTCGTACATGAAACAATCTTCATTATATATATCAATGTGATCTTTGGTTAATATATTATGCAGATGAGATAAAGTTGCATGATCTGTCTTGATGGCGATGCAGCATTTATGCATGGTTTCTGTGTAGTGATGGATACACATTGTAGTTGTGCACATGCCCAATAAGGCTTTTCATGATTCTCGAAAAAATTGTGGTGGCTGTGACTGTGATTGTGACTGCTCCAGGAAGTTGGCAATTGGAGAATGCAGATGAATGTGTTGGATCTCCAAAACAGTACACAGATTGCAGTGCAAGTGCCTGTAACTGTATTCTCAGAGCACCCTTGGTTTTATCTCATTATTACCATCACCTCAATTCCAACTTGTTTTTCTTTCATAGGACATCACATTCTTAAATTTAAGGAAACAATGATTTTGTTGGAATCTTGCTGCAGATGTACACGAGAACAAAATCACTGCTTGAAAACGTTTTGTTGGTTTGAGAGAGTTGTGATTATATTTGGTGTTCCATGTTTGAAAGAAAGATGGAAGGAAAGAATTAAGAGAGTTAAGAGTGATGATAATGGATGGTTGCTTTTAGCTTAAATCATGGAAGATGATCCTGAGGCATGTGAAATTTAAAAGCATTGAATTCAAGTGGGGTGGTCTCTTTTTTGTGTATACCGCATTGTAAGTGTAAGTTATTGTGGTAGTAATGGCTAACTGCCAAAAAAGTCAAAGAACCCTATTCCAAAATCCCCAAACCAAAGTTTTCACAAGAGAAAGTGACCAATGCCAACATGTGTATGTGCCATGTTACTTTAAAAACCTCTGATCTCATCCAGATTTTAAGACCAAATAGGACTGGCCCACTGGACCGAGATGAACAAAAAAAACCTGTCACACATAGCCCACGTACATCCACCACAGACACACCATAATGTCATACACTTCCACCCACTCTACCTTCACTCCAGATCATCATCATCATCGTCATCCAACACCTTAAGATTCCTACAACACTTCCCCAAAATCAATTCTCTAACACTAATCTGCGGCGTAACATTATCAACTTTCAGGATATATATATATATATATAGATATAGATAATAAAGTCATCAGCAAAAGAACACAGTGAGAAATTGAGAACTTCGAAATAAAAAATAAAAAAATGAAAATCTAAGAACATGGGAGACATTTTCCTTGATCCCAACCTCCAAAAGTACAGCCAAGAACAGAAAAATTAAAAGTAAAAAGAAAAAGAAAAAAATATCTAACTAAAGGGTCTGTGGGAAAAACCAAAAGATCCTAACCTAGGCTGCTGCTTCCATAATCCATCATGCAGCAGCTTCATCACCGTGGATTATTGATTCATTCATTCATTTTGACGATGATATCAACCTCCAAACTTTGTCTTCTCCTTCTCCAACTTCTCAAAGAAACCAGTGAGAGCCCTCAAGGCTTTGACTTGGTACTGCAAGGCCAGAATATAGCCAGCAGTTTCATCAAAGAGTTTGTCCACCCCTAATGACTCCCCACCAGGCACAATCCTCTGCAAAGTGTGAATCTTCCTCTCTATCTCTTCTCTGTCATCAACGTCACCACCATCTTCGTCTTCTTCTTTTTCCTTCTCCTCATCTTCATCACCTTCCTTGGCAGGCTCTTTCGCAGTGAGTTCCTTCCTACACCGCCTCCTGCTGTGGCGGAAAACATGCAAAGATTTGTGAGAGGAGACGGCGGAGTTGGCCTGGTCGTCTGAAGGTTTTCTGAGGAATGTGGGTATGATAGTGTGCTTTGGGGTGTTATCTTCTTGTTCCATGGATGATGACATGTAGAAGTAGTAGCAGTGGTGGTGACAGTAGCAGTAGTAGCAGTAGTAATGTGATGTGTGTGTAAGAGGGTTAAGAGAGAGATAGAGAGAGAGAGAGAGAGGAGAAGAGAAGAAAGATTAATGTGTGAGGGAGTTATATGAGAGGTGAGGTTGTCTTGTGGTGGCTGCAAACAAGGGAGGGTGGGAGGGAGAAAGATGTTAAATTATTGTTGAGCTCTAGAAATGTCAATGCCAACGAAGCTGGCCCCACTGGTTTTGGCCTCACAACACAAGAAGAAGAAGCCCCCAAGTTTTGGATTGGGGCAATGAGGTGGCCTTCACGCTCCACACCAACACCCTCTTCCACCTCATCAATTTTTTACCTTCTCTTCATGCAGTAACCACACTTCTACGCTATCAGTTTTTACCATTTAGTATTATGTTACATTTTCATTGCTTATTGTCTTTGTTTTCTTCCGAGGATCATAGAACAGATGAAATATTTAAGGTTGATTATAACATGTTAAACACATGCATGATGGTAATAGTCTATGAAGTGTGTGTTGGCATTGGAAAGAGAGGATTCTTAGCTAGTAAGATTGAAATGAGGTAAAGGTGAAAGTATAAAGTTTACAAGTGTGACTGAAAATGCAACCCCGTTGAGGAGTGGAGATGTGAGAGCATAAAAAATGGTCCCACAGGACACAAAACAAAGGGAAGAAAGCACATGTGCTCACATGAATTCCTTGAACCTAACACCCACCCATGTGCCTCTCCACTCTCTTCTCTTCTCTTTCATATGCCATATGATCTGCATCACCACCCTTCGCATGACTGCCACGTGTTTTCTTTCCAGTGACCCCACCTTGAGCCCCACAAAACCCCCTTCTAACCCTTTTAGGCCAAATTAATCATGCACAATGCTACAATCATATCAATCCCAACCCATATTAAACTAACAACTTGTCATTTGAGGGAAATCAAACACTCTGCTTAGCTAATTCAGGACAACTTGGTTCTGTGGATAAACAAGTTAATTGAACATGACTACAGTATTTTATTAAATGATTGATTATGTCGCATCCATAACAATAAATGCCTGTAAAAAAAATCAGTAATACGAACGAAAGCTATCAACTGCCTTGAATGACAGTTTTTTTTTTTTCTCATAAAGAAAGTTTTCCAGATGGTAAATTTGACGGTCAGAACACAGATAAAAATTGAGCCATCATATGATGTACAAGCCAAAAGAAAATCATTATTTGATGGTGAGTAAAGGATAAAGAAAAAAATAAAAGTGAACGGTGCTTAAAGCTGGTGATGTTTGTGAGAAAGTAATTTATACAGATTTTGAAGGCAGTAGCTTTTTAACATTTGCAATTACATTTGATTATTTGAACACAAGGGGTATTACTTACTAGTAGGGGTGGATTAAAAGATTTAGAAATGTTGTAATTTTGATTGGGAGAGAGTGAAAAGAAAAGATGATTGATGCATGTATGTATGAGTGTTTGTTAATATGGTGGTGATTGGTGTTGCAGCTTTAGTGAGGGTTCCGTAATTAGTGATGGATGGTGTGGCCCTGAGAGAGTGTGGTGGAGAATCAGAGAGGGGAGGTGGTGGTGTTTCCAAGAAGGAAACCAATCGGCGGATTGGGTCATTGGGATTGTATGAGAGATTTGGTTGTGTTGGGCATATGGGACTCCATGTGCTCAGACCCACTCGGATCCCTCTGTTCTTGTCACATTCACACACTACACTACTCTTTTTATTTAATGCCACACAATTTTTTCAATCCTTCATTATTTTTCTTTTTTGCTTCCGGGAGGTAAGGTAATGGGGTCCGTACCACCATTTCTTGTACGAAATTTCAATGAAATTGTTACACAGGGCCTTGGCATGTATATCATTGATGAGAGAGCTATTGTAATTCAATATCATACATCTAATCTAACTCCAAAACATGTGTGGACATCCTACCTGAGTTTTGTTTCTGCTCACCATTTGCAACAGACCCTGTTTCCCGGTTATTTATTCATCCTCCTCTCTCTTCTTTTGGACATATTACTATCTTCAAAATCATCTTACTGTGCAAACAAACGAAACTCTCACATGGTAGGCCTCTATGGCTACCTATTGACACATTTCCATTATTCCCCCTACAAGCTAATGACCACACAAATATTAACCACATTCAACTTAAGAGCAAAACTTGTACATATTTCTTTTGCTGCTATTTTTATATCAAAATCAGAATTCCATTTTAATAGTTTCTGTGATCCTTTAATGCATACATTTGGTGTACAGCTTTAGTTTAGTGGATGTTTCTTTGTTTTTTGTTTACTTATTTAACTGTGGTGTGAATGATGATAGCCAAATAGTGAATTAAACATCTTTAGTTAAAGAAAATTCTGTGAATAGGAGTGACTAGGCAGGCATGGCATCACAGAAGGTTGTAACAAGAAAAAGGGAAGTTTTTGTCATCCATTTTAGGGTGTGTAGGTGAATGAAAGAAGATATCAGTGGAGAAAAACTTATTGCAACAATATCAGCAATGAGGTTTAGAAAAAGAAAAATAAATGCTTGCAGCTGGTGAGGAATATTCATGGAGGGAGGGAGGAATGAGGATTTTCTCAACCTGTTTATAACTTAATGGTCAGCACATGAACTGACTCAGACTTTTATTGGTGAGCCCCGCCTTGTTTGCAGTTGCATATGCAGTAAATGCCAAACAATAAACAAGCGACCAAATCATTCAAATGCATTATCTCAACTCTCTTTCAAATTCAAATTTACCTCATTTTCTAGGACATTCTCGTCCAATGCTTTTAATCCATCACTTAAATGAATGATTAATGTAAATCAACCAACCATGTTTTACATTCAGAGCCCTGCAATTTTTCTTGTTTCTTTATCTTCAATTCTATTTTGTGGGCTGCAATGCAACATTACAGTGACAGGAGTGATCCACCAGGTTTTGTGATAGGATAGTAACTAGTCACAAGTTTCTTTGCATCACACTTTCCACCCTTACCGATTTAACTATTCTGAAGTAAGAAGAAGGAAAAAAGGAAGAGTTATAAGTGGATGTACATTCTGAAAGCTAGCCTCCACATAAAGTTAATCTTATCCTGTGTAGGTAGCTAATAGATAGAGCTTCCAAAAGGTAGCTGCAGTAACTTCCTCCACATGGAAGGGCAATGTGGCTCCAAGAGGCTAAAGGTGGCCACATGTTTGTTCATATTTTCAAAACCATATGAAATACAGTGATGTCGCATTCAATCAAATGCTAAGACTATTTGTTCGAGGGATTCCATTTGAATAAAAACCAGTGGTAGCAAAACACATTCTTTTAACATTTTCCTGACTAAAAATTATTACTTAATTTACTTGGATCACCACCTATCTATAATTTCAACTAAATTTTTCCATATAAAGTATATTCAAAATATGAAAGTAATCTGAACCATTGATCTAAAATCACTTGGCATATTAATCTGAAGCATATGATCCAGAGTTACATCTTAAAAAAGGGTATGTTACGGGTATTTCTCTTTCAATAAAATAAAGACATGTCTGTTTCTTTTAGTAACATAAAAAAACAAAAATAGAAGCAAATCATGCAAACATCAAACCTACTTTCAAGGATGAATAGTTATTATGAGTAGGTGAGCAAAATTCAATAGGAATTTGAGCCATTGATAATGTTTTAAATGGAATCCAGTTGTTTAAGAAAGTTGTGAGGAATATGTTTTTATAATGGCCAAAGGGGATTAAACCACTATGGTTAAACAATGAATCTCCTTTATATCCCGTGAGCATAACACGCATAAAACAAATAGCGATTTTATCATTTTTACAAGTACATGTACCAGTCTGATTTATTTATTTATGTCAATTTGCAAAATAGGCATTGCAGGAAATCTAAAAAGGAAAAATATGTAGGGAAAAGGTTGTGTGGATTGAATTACAAGATAGAACTCAATTTCAATTGTTCAGTTTATTGATAACTGAAACCAATGTTTACAAGGTTTGACAAGAGAAAGCTGGTTCTTTCTGGGAAAGTAGCACTAACTCAATCATCTTACACAAAGCACCACCAGAGACTACTACTTCTCCACTGTAAAGAAACTTCTCTTGTGCTCGACAAGGATTGCTCCACCTGGCCAAACTATTCACAAGCCAACATTCTTCTAGAACAACCTTGTAATACCATACTGTACTGGTCCAACCTTTCTATGAGCAGTTGTACTAATCCCACCATATTGATGAGCTTTTGTTTGCAGCAACTTTGTATCAATGGCTATTCGGTCATCCTGCTCTATCTTGTTCACTCCTGCTCGTGTCATGAAAAAGGGGTTGGAATCAATATTTATTGCTATTTCTGGTGCTATTTGGCCATTCACACAACATTGCTGTGCAAGTTTTGATTGTAAAGATACACACTTCTCAGCTTCTGTTGCTGACCTTTCTTGTTTCCCAGAGGTTAATCTTTGATAATGATTCGTTGGGGGAGTAGGTTGAGAAGGAGGAACAGAACCTCTCATAAATGTCCTCGGCTCGTATGAACCCTTGACAACACTTGCATACTCGTATGGAATAACCGGCCCAACAACTTTACCAGGTTTCGCTGAAAACAAGAATGTTTGCTAGCTGATTACTGACAATGCTCATAAACTTGACAAAGCACGATGATATATGATAACAATGACATACCATGTGAAAATTTTTGCAGACCCTGAATGGACCTTGGCACAGGATTTTCTGTATCCCTGGAATTATTGCTGTATTCCTCAGTTGTTTGCCTGATTTTGCTGGAAGCAATATTTGATTGCTCTTTTGTGGGTACTGTATTTGAATGTATAATTGTTGACCTGTCGATAATTCCAAAAGGAAAATAAGGAAATCAAACAAGAAAAATTTAGTGTGATGTAATCTAATTAAGTTCCCCATTAATGACACTAAATTATGGCTCAGATAAATATCAATAACAGGTTTGAAATAATTGAGTGCATTTGCAACTCGTGCACGTCACTTCATCGACGATATAGTCAACAACATCTTACATTAATGCATCTTAGAAAAATGTATAGTAATTCCCTATGATCTAAAACCAACACCAAATTCACCGATTTAATTGAAAAATCAGTAAATCCGTCTTGCGTCCAGTCCAAATATACCACTAAATCAGCCATAAGACAAATCAGTCAATGAGCAAGAAAATCAATGAGAAAAAGCCAAAAAACAGTTCCCAATGAACCTATAAAAAATACTTAACAGACACCTTTTTTACTTCTAAGAAAAATGAAAAAAAAAAAGGTTCAAATATTAATCATCATTTTTTAATTATAAATGTCAAATTGATACTGTTGTTAATAGACATTGCTGTTTAATGTTGAAATTTAGACACAAGTATAATGATATATTTGATTTGGACTTTTTTATAAAATGCCGTTTCACCTTTAGCTTTTAGCCTTATAAAATTAAGATATCAGGTTTCTTCAATATATTTTATGCATTTATGATATTATTATTTAATACCTTGACCAGTCAAGTTTTAAACAGTGATAGCATCTATGCACATGGAAGATGAAATTAGAACAGGTATCGCGTCAAAACCAGTTGTCTGTATGTGTCAGTTCCTATTTGCACATAGCATAATTTTCTTAAGCATCTCATATAGACATCAGTGTATTCAACAATCATCATAGAATATTCAATCCTGTGTTAAATATAATATAATCAAGAGAACTTTTTTCCAACAACGCATGATAATAATAAATGACAATTAAAATCCAATGAGTTACTACATTAACGAATTACCTGGGAAGTGATACATGCTTTCTTTCAGGTGGCAGAACTGGACTACTTTTGCCACCAGTTTCCTCAAGATGAGTAAATTGCTTCTTGAATTGATCAACAGCACTGTGAAGAATAAGCACCAATTACGATAAGGAGAAGAATAATAGGGTAGAACGTGAAATATATATATATATATATTAAGGAAAATAAGATAACCAGTTGAAGAATGAACCGAAAACAAATAATAAAAACCTTGGGTAAAGAAAATTAGTTCTCTCTGTTCCATTCATGTAGTCTTTCAATAGTTGAGGATGATACTCTAGAATCTCACGAAAGATTAACTCTCCAATTTCTTCCTTTGTGACTCTTCTCCTTTCGAATTCAAACTCCATTTTGGTAATAGGCTGGCATGATGGCTCCCTCTCAACTTTCGCAAGTCCCTTGAAGTAAGGATCAGCTAATGCCTGAAAATGCCAAATCCTTCAAAATTCTTGAGCAAGAAAATCACAAATTATTGCACACAATGAAACTGCTGTGTGATTGATTACACATTTCTATTTGTCCAAACTCCAAAAGAAAAAGCGTAAGTTCTAGAAAAAGTTACTAATGTAACTAGAATAATTTTTCAACTCACACAAACAAAGCATAGAGAACAATATAACAAACCTCTTCAGCAGTTGGCCGGTCTTTTGGATCAAAGGCGAGTAACTTTTCAAGTAGTCGTAGGGCTAAAGGATCTGCATTAGGAAACTTTTGTGCAAATGGTATAGGCTGTTTTTTCCTCATACTAGTCAGGTATCTCCGTGCCTTATCATTGCGTACCTGCATCCAACACAAAGATTCAAAATTGTCACAAAAAAAATGATGTTGGAAAAATGAAGTTAAGCAAATGCTGACAGTTTCCCTCTACAGAGAAAAATAATTACCCGAGATATTGTATCAAGCGATGGCGTACCAAGCAGATCTGTCATCAGATCCAACTGATGCACAACATTTTTTCCAGGAAAAAGAGGCTTTCCTATCAATACTTCAGCAAAGATGCAACCTATACTCCAAATATCAATTGCTGGAGTATACTGCATTCAATACCTTAGTGTTAACCCACCAGAAGACACAAAACTAACAGAAACTAGAAACCAGTGGATTAATAATTAATAATAAATAACAGATTGGTCTTGGGTCTTACTTTTAGCTATTGAGGGGAAAGAACATAACAGAAAGCATGTATCATGTGTTGATATGAAATTTCTACACAAAACTATTGAGCATGAATTAGGGTATGGAGATTCAAGACTATGCAGAATTTGGTTCTCTTCTTTTATATTCAAGACTATACAAAAGAATCTTGAAAAAGTCATACCCTTGAGTAAAAGGATCCACAGAGCTCCGGTGCTCTATACCACCTTGTAGCAACATAATCCTATAGAAATAATATATTAAGTAAGCAAGAAAAACATCAGCCATCTGTTATCTAGCAAACCTGTAAAATGGGTGTGAAACAAACAGAGGAAATTTTATGATGGAATACCGTCCAAAATACAGTTGTTGGCGTGTCACTAAAAGCAACTCTAGCTAACCCAAAATCACATATTTTAAGTTTACAGTTTGCATTGGCTAATATATTCTTTGGCTTCAAGTCTCGATGATAGACATTTGCTGCAATGTGTTGATAAATATTAGATCAGCATTAATACTGGCATTGAAGTCAGCAAAATTAAGTTGATTAATACACAGTAAAATATATAAAAAAAGGAAAATGAATAAGTAAAACATTTTGGTCAAACCACACAAGTTTAAGGAAATCCAGCCACGAGGTAAAAACAAAGTCAACAGCAACAGTTAGAAAAAAAAAACTGATATACATAATGCTGACATCTGCGTAAAGAGAAATGCAAAGGAATGATGCAATTTCAGTCACATTCCATTCAAGTGCTGAAAACAAGGTATAGCTATTATTAGCAACACAATGTGCATTCTAATAAGATATTGATAAACAAGTAAGTATCAGATATTGAAAAATACCAGTGTGAATATACTTCAGTGCTCGAAGCAACTGGTACAGAAAAAATTGATAGTGCTCTTTTGTTAAGTCATCATTGGCTTTAATGACTTGATGCAGATCAGACTCCATTAGCTCAAAAACGACATAAATATCCTTAAAGTCCCTCCTCGAAGGTGGCAACATAACATGCTTAATTTCAACAATATCAGGATGTCGAAGAAGTCTAAGCAACTTTATCTCACGGAGAATACGTGCAGTATCAGATACATGCTCGAAGATATCATGAATCTTTTTAATTGCTACTTTCTCGCCAGTATGAGTGTCTATAGCTGAACAAACAACACCATAACTGCCTTTCCCAATGACTTCTTGAATTTTGTACCTGTTGGCATCGCCATAATCGGAGAAAAATTCCATCTCCATTGAACACTGTTGCAAAGATATAAAAGTAATCCACATAGGAAAATCAGGCATGCCCAAATTTGGTCATCTACAAACGTTAATAAATCAAGCTAAAGCAACAAACCGGAAATAGGTTTTCAAAGTAGATAAATTGAAATTAAAATAATAAATAAACATTCTTTGCTATATCTCAGAATCCATGATCCATCCATAAGTTCAATACACATTAAACAAACAAAATTGCGTGTGCCATATAATTTACATTATGGAACTAACTCGGTATTGAAGAATCATAGACTCAGATTGGAAACTATATTTTCAGTAATTTGGTCATGTCAGCAACGTAGATTGGACTAACACAAGCAAAATAACAAACAATAAACAAAAAAACACATTGTCACCATAAACAGCGTCACTCCCCGTCCCCAGCTTGTTCCAGCCAAAAGGAGAAAATATAGCGCTTAAAACCATAAACACATCACAATTCTTAGACTATAACTTTTCTCTTCCCCAATTAACCATTTGTTGTCATTCACCGACGTTTATTTGGGAGAGTCAATCTCGTACAATGCACCTAACGCGTGCGAAACACATCTCAGAAGACGTAGAAACAAAGAAAAGCAAAAGGGTGGGTTGATTGAGATGGAAGATCAACCCCAGGAATGCAATCTAGCAAGTAAAAAGAAGAACCACGCAAAATTCATGAACATATTAGAGTACTGCAGAAATGGTGAAAAAAAATAAAGACCCTGTCAACCAAACGTCACGTGGGGGAGAGAAATTATGTCACTGGTGGACTAAATATAAGAGAGCTAACTAACATCATAAGAAGGCCCCATGGAAGAAACTTGGCAGAGCCTCGCTACCACGCCTAGACTTAAGTAATCTAAAATTCTGAGAAGTAACCCACCAACACAGAAGGAGACAAAATTTTAGTTTTATCATTCATTACTCTGCTTAGATACAAAAAGGGCACCCTCATCATTCATTCAGGGACAGAGAAAGACTTGAAAAAAGCAATACTTTTAGTGAAGCAACTAATAAGAGTAAAGCATAATGAAGAAAACAAACAACAAATCCACCTTTTTTCTGTGATCTTGCTGCATTCTGAGACAAGAGCCACTACAAATTAAGCCACCAATAGGAAAGACATAGAAAGGTAAGGTTCAATTTTGACATAAAACAAAAGCCAAGCACATTTACCCCCCCTACCCCAGCTCCTTCAACCCACACAGAATCCAAATACAACCCCACCTCCAATCCCAACACCAAACTGGCACATGAAGCGACGTAGATCTAACTCAGAGACAAAACTCACCCATCTCTCTCTCACCCCACACTCAGATCCCAGAGGAGCTTCTTCAACCAAAAGCGCGTTTGAGGAAGCTAAAACGAGTGGCCCGGAAGAGGAGTACACCGACACAAGGAGAAAGAGTGAAAATTTTGAAAGGCTTCGTTGTTGGAATGAGTTGTTTGTTGAGTTGTATGAGAGGGTGGCTCTTCTCTCTCTCTGCTTCGCATTCGCTTGTGAGATACGGATATGGTATGATTCTTATTATACCCAAGTGGCGTATTTGATATTTAGAGAGAATATGGAGGGTGTTTTCGTAAATTCAGGTTCCTAAAACCTGGTTACGAAGTAAGATGGCAGATACTGTTCTGGAATTACCTGTCTGTCTCCTCTCCAACTTACATGGCATAGGGAATGTGCCAAACACGTGTCACCTTCCAAAATATTAATCTCACAATTTTCATTTTCAAAGATATAATATTTTTTTTTATTTACATGGTTTTATTTTTTTGATATTTTTCACAACTTACAATTCAAAATGTATATCTTTTTTCCAAATAACCCTTAAATATTTATAAATAAATAAAACGTCTTCAAAATAAATTTTTTCTTCTACATTTATCTTTCATTTTAAACATATTATACTTATTATTATTACTATTAAAATATAATGTAATTCTTAAATATATGAACTGAATTGCATTTTAATAATAATGTATATAAACTAAATTTCATTTTAGTGACAACGTGTAAGAATCTATCTGAAATAAGGGACAAGTATAAATAATTAAAATTATTTTTAGAGACATTATTTTAATTTATTAAAATTCCAAAACTAGATTAAAATTTGTGTACAATTTTAAGATTCAACTTTACCATTTACTAATTTATTAGTGTAAAATCACGCAGAACAAATAATAACCATTCTTAAACCAAGATTAAAAATGATTCGATGTTAAAAGTAAAAGTACATATAATAAAAATATTAAGAAATAATCATCATAACAAATATAGTGATATTCTTTATAATCAGGGAAAGTATCTCGTTGATTTAGTCATGTTAGTTTAATATATTATATTTATCATTTACTTCCATAAGAACAAAATTACAAACATTTGTCTAGCCATATACTATCATGCTATTATTAGCTACAAACGTCAAACTAATGATCACACTAATAATATTAAAAGTGACCCCAAATAGTTAATAATACCCACGACATTAATAATCTCACAGAAATGTATAATTAAAATCCAACTCTATTAATCCATTTCAATTAGATGTTAATTAGGTCTTATAAGATTAATTAGTTATTCAATTAAAAAAATTAAAGTTAATTTTCTTTTATTCAAAAGATATATATATATATATATATATATATAACCTCTAAATAAATCATGTGAAATATGGATGAGACTTGCTTTAGACAGATCCCAAGACATTCATCGAACATAATAAAAGATCACATCAAAAATGTTGTCTTATACATTAATTAACTTTAACCTTTTTTCTATTAAAGCTGTGCATCACAAATAGTGCACATTTAGCAATTAATTAATATATTCGTATAAACTTTAACCTTTCTTTTACTTTACACTTACTTTACTTCCACAACAATACCAGACATTCTAATTAACCACAGGATTTAGCAACACATCCAACAGAGACAGAGTAAATCGTTTTCAAAATCAAAACAATGATATATCCACTGCAAATTCAGACATTTACTATTCAATAAATCAAATTCTTCTTAATTTTCATCAGTGTGTATCGATATCATCTTCGAGATCTCGTTAGTGTAATATCTTTGAAAATGAATTTTTCGATTTAACATAATTTAACAAATACTTTGGAAAGTAAGTTTTATATCTATTCTTAGTTGTCTTAGAATTGAAAAATATATATTTAGTTTTGTTCTATGTAAGATATATTAAAACTTGTCTTTAATCTCCCAAAGGATCACGTTCTATATTTAAAATACATGCTGAAAATATATACCATTTATATATGTAAATTGTTATCCTTTTAAAAACTATTGGTTACACTATGCTATAAAGGACTTAGCATTTTACATAACATGTATAATCTTAGTTATAAAAATAAAACATTCAATAGTTTTCCACTTTGCTATAAGAAGTAAATTTAGTGATGGAATTGAATACATTAGTGTTTTCTCTTACTTTAATTTAGTGTAAATTTAAGCAATATTAAAGTGGGGAACATCATGAGCATGCTTACATGACACGTGTAAGGCATATTTCACGCTTACGCTATATGGATTCATGAGTCATGCATCAACATATGGTTTCATAAAACTATAATTATTTTAATTCAAAAAGTCTTATTATCATTCTAGAAATATAGTGTTGCAGATTATTGGCATTTTAAATTAAAATAAAATGTAACAAAAGACATCACAGGAATCTACTAACCTGGGTGTTAGGTTGCATGAAAGGTTGTCCATAACCTCCAAAATGGACATTTTATCTGCACTGAAAACGCATTCTTGACAACATTGCCTCCAAAAAGAAAGAAAGAAAACAATAATATAATAATTAAGGGTTAAATGGATTGAAGGTTATGCAAAGTGACGTAACAACAACAGTAAAATAGTATTAATAAATCCAGGTTGCGTTTTTTAATTCAGACAACAAGGAACCAGAATTTAGCAATTCGAGATTTGGATTTAAAAATTCTTTATAATAAATACATTCTATATTTTAAAAGTAAACTTCTTTGGATTTTCTTAAATAATGTTAAAATAAACAATCAATATACACATACTGACAAAAAAATCTTGTATTACCCAATAAAATATTGACTCAACAGAACATTAATTTATTTAAAATTAAGAAAATGGAGAAAGAAAGGATTGTGGCGTGGCACAATAATGAAACACAAGAATTTTGGCATCCCGATACGTTATTACTTTTAATTTTGTAAGTTTTATAATTTTCTAAAAGTTATTTATAGTTCATTCCATATTAATTAATATTTAAATTATTTCATTAGTTTCAATTTGAAGCAGCTGTTTAGTAAAATTGATTATAATAAACTATAGAGTATTAGATTTTATTTGGTAGACCAAAAAAGAGAAACCTAATTTGGATGATGAAGGATCGAGGTTTAGAATAGTGATTCACGTATTTGACCTTCCCTTAAGTTAGGTGTCTAAATACAGGTAGGCGTATTTTAGTAGAAGAATAAACGTAGAGGTATAAATAGGCAGCAAGAATATTCTATTAGGAGCAGAGCAGATGTGGGACCTTCTCACTGTCGGTTGCATTGCACCTACCTACCCGTGCTTGCTATCTCTCTATTGCAAAGGATATCTATCTTATTTCCATCTTCTGTTTTTCTTTTCTTATTCATCTATCAAACTTCACGTAAGTTTAAGGATTCTTACCATGTTTCACCCTTTCCATATTCTGCATTCAAATCTCATATCATGATTGAACAACCCTTCTCACTAATTATCCGAACCTAAACGCCGCTTTAGTGGCCATTCACAACTGAAAAAAATTGTAGTTTGGACCTGTGTAAAAATTCATAACCAGGTAAAGTTTCCTTTAAATATATTATCAAGTTACATTCATAATAGCCGAGACCGTCAATTGGAATTGTACAACAGATTGCTGTATGAAACCATAACTTTCAATTTCAGTACAATCATTGTAAGAAAAACTATAACTGTAAAATGTCTGAGATACATTACCATCTGCCGACTTTTTCCCTTAATTGCTACGTAATGTGGAACAATCTAGCAGATTCAGCAGTGAGTAATTACAATCATTTTTTAGATGTCACGACAACACCTTGCATGGTCATTGTACCAGAATTTCTGGAAAGATAATTTCAGTTTCACTCACCGTACAGAAGTGTTGTGATCATGCTAATGAATTTTTCCTTCATAATTCAATACCTGGGAAACTATATAATAAATCACTTGTAATCCTTCACAAGACGATACATTAAAATTACTGCTAATTTCCATTTACTGGCAGAAATATCTTTTACGTAACACGGGCCATCCAAAATTTTATACAGTGGATGAATGGAAAGGTTCAAATTAATTGCCTTTCTCTCACCAGAAGAACGGTTGCAGTTGTATTAAAATACAAGAGTTAAAATGCTTCTTTATAATTCAACAGTACCATGAACATTCCATCTTTTGATTGTGTCCATTAATGTGACCTCGAGACAGCTCTATCTAACCAATATGAAGCATACGTGGCTTTACCAACCAAGGGAATTCTTTGACTGCTGCAATTTTACGTTATACGAATTTTCTATCTCTTCCTGCAGTATTCATTATTTAAAATAGTTAAGCTATGTATACTTGAATGCTGAATCTGTAATAATACGGTATCAAGTTAGTAAGATAAACAGCATCAACACAAATGTTTTTGATGAATTTGAGTTGTAATGCCACAAAAAATACGTATAAACAAACAGAAAATGAGTCACCGTTCCAAGCATTCCCTTATTACTCCCTTTCAAATATATATTCCAAATGGTTAATAATAATGGCATTGAGGTTAACTTAATGCAGTTCGGTGCAGTGGTGAAAATATACCTTGCAGGCTTTTAATAAAGGCTGTAAGAATGACGATCTGAAGAGCGTAATGGCATGTCCAAGCGAAGTTCTATTCAATTCTGACATCAAACAAGGTATTAAACCACTTTCAATTGTACTGGAATCCAAGTTGCAATTAGCATTAGAGGGAGCATATTAATGTACATAACCTGAACTCGAAGAGTCCAAGACACACTGTGACGGCAATGTGAAGATTTTACAAAAGGAAATTTCGATTGTTCGAGTGTAATTAACTTACCACCATCAACATCAGATCTTGAGCCTTCGTAATTAAGCTCTTCTATCAGCTGCAATGTCACATACAACTAAAAATATTAAGCAAGATCCAGACACGAAAAGTGTTCAGAAAAAAATTTTATGGTACAAAACTACAAATGCAATGGTGAAATACAGGCATATATTTTATGCCCCCACTTTAGCCATGTCAAAAGGTGATATTTCCTTTTTCCACATGAAAATGTGTTGGAAAAGGGAGCGAGTTTCACTATGCATGTCCCAAATACTGTTAAGTAATATATAGGAACTTCCCTCATGAAAAATACGCAAATAACTGAACCAGTGGAAAGTTTTCCCCTCCCTTGAATGCAGGTAAGAAAATTGCATTGCAGAATAAGTTTACCTGTGAAAGGGTGGGCACTGTAGTAGGATCAAATTCGTCGCACCGATTTGGATCAATTGGGACACAAACACGACCTACAACGAAGAAGAATACCATGTAATGCTAAACAATCAAAGTGAATTCGATCAAACAATTTATACCGGGAGAGAGCTTTATAGTTCAACTTTTCTCTTTAAAATCAGAAGGCAAAACCATATGATTATAATGTCATCGGTGAAAATCCCAAGCCTCAAATAAAAAATTCAATTTATTGTCAATAAAAATTGTGCATAAACATATTAGACACTGACCTGTTTTAGGATGTACACAGAATGGTGCCTTGAGCAAATGATTCATATGTTTAGAAACCTATAACACAAACAGTCTTAATGAACAACCTGAACTTAAAATTAGCCAAAAGGTGTTATTGGTAATACAGAGACATTGCTGGGCACTTAGACTACAGAAACGGTACTATTATGAAAGATAAAGAGTATATGGGAAAAAGGGAAGCAGTTGATCGACAAACCTCCATATCAAGCCTCGGATATGTAAAGGAGAACACAATCTCTTCAACACATCGGCGCAGCCCTTGGGCCTTCATAAAGTATTACGGAAACAATAAATCATATGCTTGTTCCATAAAATTCCGCATCATTGCATACAATTTACAATCAACTTTAAATGAATAAAAGAAGCATGTAACAACTGTAGGAGGTCACACCAAGAATTTCAAGACCAATATGGCTCTAGAGTTTCATGCTCTTTCGATTTTTAAAATGTTGGTACAAATATTGAAGACAGCAGACTGCATTTCCTAAAAGGAAGCTTACATACCTTATGTTTTCCAGATTGCAGCAACTGTTTGAGTTGTTCCCATCGAACAACATTGATGTCTTCTTTTGTACTAGAAGACCGCCTACTATCGTGCCATCTCCCCCGAAGTTCAGAAGCAATAGCTGCAAAAGGTAAACCGCCTAAGATAGTAGCAGGAAATAAAGTAACAAGGTTCATATGAAGGAAGGACAGGAAAAGAAAGTACATTCATCAGGAATCATGCTTAGAATTTTCTCATATCTCTCCTCAGTAGCAAGTAAATTTTGTCCGGTAAGCAGACTTTTCTCGAAATAGTCTTTGAGAACGTTAGTGTATGATGTCCTGGAATAATAAAATACAGGTTAGCATACAAAATAAGAGATCTGGTTCAAAAGGTTAAGCATTCGTATAAAGACTTACGCCAAGAAAGGATGAAGGGCAGCACCCGTCAAAGAAACCTTCTTATGACTATTTTCATTGCCCTGGACAGCATATATGAAATCAACAAACACTTCCACATGTATTCGAAATCCACTTGTCATCAGTATACTTTACCTTGTAGACACGAAAATAGTCAGCAATAGCACCTCTCTGCTCATTAGACAGCCTGTATGAGAAAAGGTGGTGTTTGAATTTATGACTGTACACGATCACAGGTAGACAAAGGATAACTTTTGATTGTTCAGTGCCTCACCTTCTTGCCTTCCCATCACAGACCCAGCAATGAACACCTCTGCGTCCACTGTATACCCAGAGAACGTGCTTGAAACCAAAGTCATCTGAAACAGTAGCCCCAAAGCAAAAGTCAACAAAAGTTACTAATAAAGCACATGCTCCCAAATAGCGCCCACTAGATTTGTACAATAACTAAGTAGGCTCAAAGTTGCAGCTTGCAAAGCTAGTGTATATAAATTTAGTGCATGTTAGATATTCTATATCCCTCGGAGTATTTTGACTATTTTCGTATAACGAAGAAAGTCTGAACTCAAAGGACAAAATGAGCTAGGAAAAGAAAATCGCAATCTTTGATACGAAGATTAACACAATGAAAGATCAGAAGTGGCATGAGAACAAATACAAAAGAGATGCTTGATGAACCTCAAAACATGCAATCAGTGTGATTAACATCCAATAGTACGAAATATCTCTGAGTGACCCACTTAAGAACCGAGACTCCTCTAACAAGGTATATGAGGCATTGTCGAAGTCATACATTCCTCAGCAATAAAGATGTCAGTTAATTAAGATGTTGAAATAATGAAATGTACAAGACACAGCCTAGACTATAGCCACTCTCATAAACTTTCAAGTAGAAATTATGTCTCTTCCTGCTTCGGCAAAAAGAAACCTATTATGCTTAGAGATGACCACCCCAGTAAGTTAAGTCACCTGGTGATTATGAGGCAAACTTTTGTTATCTGATAGGATTTCCACCTGGTGATTTACACCCATTCCATGGTCTTTGTATGTTAAGATATGTACTGCTATCTAATTATTTCAATGCAATGAATATACATGGCAAATTTGCAATGTCTCTCTAGTATGATATAAGATGCATACTAGTACCTCTCAAGGCAGTATCAATCACTTTGATTGCTATAGTCATTAACGGCCAGCAAACCAAACAAACGTCAGCACCAGAGCAGCAGTATCTAACATCATCATAGTCTGTCATATCCTACAGAGGCCCAAAAAATAAAGGGTGTCAAACGTGAAGAAGACCACAATAGCTAAAGGCTTCACTTGGAGACTCAGAGAAAAAATCTTACTATATCGAAAATCAATTCCCTCTCAACTGGGGCAAAGACATTATTTTCACTCTGCGCATAGGCATACCTTTTTGCAGGCTGAACCAAACAAAACACAGAACAGAATACGTGAGTGAATAAAAGCTACATCTTATCATCACAAAAGGATTGACGAAGAAAATAACACCATTGTAATTCCTGCATGAATTATAAGAACTTGTTGCCTAACAATGGAGTCTAGCTAGTGAGGGTCTGGAGAAGGAGGGCACATTACATCAACAGAGTAGACAGGCCCGATATCTATCTTAACAGGGGACTTCTCTTTGACTGAATTTTCGAGCTCATGTGCATTGTTGAAAGATTGGAAACGCAGATAAATATCATCCACCAGAGTGAAGGAAAACTCTCTCCGTCCCATATAGGATTGATCACAACCAGGGTGCTTCGCATCTACAAACAATCCCCACAAAAATGTAAAATCTAAATTAAAAGCAAAGTTAATTGTGTCCCAAGTCACTAAATTAGGAGATGTTCACTTTGTCCATTTATAAAAATTACACAAAGAGACGGATTTCAGAAAAGAACAAGGACAACAAAGTCTAGCATATTTCTATAAACAAGGAACAGAAACTGATATGATTATTTTAGAGAGATTAACGACGGATATCAATTTATTGGTGGGACTAGAAACACATTAGAATTAAGAATGTACACTCTTTAGAAACAAAGATTTGGCGATATTACCGTTGCCATAAGACACCCATCTACATAAATCGGCAAAAGGAAACAGCTTTCCTGGGGAAACGAGAAGAGGAAACGTTGAAGAGAAGTCAAACCCAGTACAAACCAATACAAATTATGATACTTTGATACGGAGAATAAAGGAACAGAAAAAACGGGAAGTAACGAACCGTAATATAGCTTAAGGTGATTGAGATTTAAATCGGGTTCTTGTTGTGGGATCATTTGCTTTGCGACCGAAACTGTGAAGTGGAAAGAAGAATTGGATTTGCGAAATGGGAAATCGAGGAATGCAGGAGTACAAGGGAAATGGCGGGAAGATAAAGATATATCTAGCGGGAAACTCAGGCCCTAATGGGCCAGTCCTATTCGGCCCATTCGACTTTGATTGCTATAGTCATTAACGACCAGCAAACCAATTGAAAAAAAGTAATTGAAAGATGATTCAAATAATTTAATTTGAATTCATGTTCTTTTTTAATTATAATTGTTTTACCTTTTTGGATTTTATTTAAAAATTTCATCATATAAAATAATAATAAAAAACAGTTTTACTGCTTCCATACAAATATTTTAACAAATTAAAAATTAAGAAAACATAAATTCTATAAATTTATAAAAAAATATCTACACAATTATATATATATATATATATATATATATATAAAAGAGATTTTATTTTTAGTGTCATATTTTCTTTCCAATTTTACCTTTAAATAATTTTTATAAAATCTAACCGTTTTTTTCTTGGCTGTTTTTAAATTTATTATTTTTTCAAATTAAAAATTACCTATAAAATTATAAAAAATATTTATTTAATAAATTTTATAATATAACACTATCAATAATAATTTTATTATTTTTTATTATTATAAAATAAATATCTTAAATTATGTTAAGTTTAAATAGTTACTTATTTATTTATTTATAAAAAAATCAATGTTTAAACCAAGTTCATTATATCTTAACAACACGACATAATTACATATTTTTTGTAAAATTATATTTGCATGTGTTAAATATGTTTTTAATCTATTACTTTTCACTAAAAATTAATATTTCCATTTAATTTTAGACAATTTAATCTCTTCCTTTTTAAAAGTAAATGTGAATTTAATCATTTTAAAATGTCAAATCAATTTAATAAAATTTAGATAAAAAATTAAATTCACATTTTTTTAATTTGAATACTAAATTGAATCAAAACTTCAAAAAAAAATTAATTTTAATTTTTATCAAAAATTAAATAATAAAAATATATTTAATTTTTTTTATAATAAAAAAAACATAATCGTAAAATAAACTTTTTACTTGGTTATCAGACAGTAAACAATTTTCTACTTAGGTAAAAATTACCATACATTCAAATTATCCGATGAAGGGATGATAGAATCGTAATTAGTTGTTTGAGAGAAACTTTCTAAAAATATATAATACATTTTACAATGAGGTATGTGGAATGAATTTTCCAAATAAGATGTGTCATGGAATATTTATTATTTTTGCAATGCATTGCCTTTCTTTTACTTTCTCAGTTAGTAAAAAAATCTAGTAATAAATATTTTAGCTAAAGTTAACCGATTATTTTTCAAAAGAAACAAATTTGAGTTTTTTTAGGAATCATCTTACATGATTTTTAGTCTTTGTAAGATTACTAGTATAATTTAATTACTCTTAACAGAGAGAGTGATATACTAAGGACAAATAGACTTTTATTCAATTTTAATTATTTAATGGATAGAACATGTTGCACTTTTAAAACGTGTAAAATTTGATTTTAACTCCTCTACAAAAATTGGACCATTTTTGTTTTTATAATTTTCGGTCACAAAACCCACTTAAAACTCGACTAATTGTGTTTAGATATTTTTGGAGCCAATTGTCTCCTTCAGTATTACAAAACTTAGTTAGATAGATATAGATAGACAGACAGGTACATATATGTATATGAACGAAGGTATGTATGTACATGTATATACATGTATATATACTCAAATTAGCTTCTCATAATGAAAGAGGTAATGGAGGCACAATTAGCTCTTCGAAAGTTTTTTCAGTGATTGCAATGCATAAATTATTTAAACGCGATAAATCCATTTCTATCTTTTTGAAAATTCCAAATATTATGACCAACACAAACTTTATTGTATTACGTATTTTGCGCATAAATCCTTAATTTCCTAATTCTGCCATAACAAATATTAGAAAGTAACATAGAAGAGAGAAGAGATAAAACTTAAAAAAGAGAGAAAAGAGAAAAACTAAAACTTACGCGCCACGGTGAAAAGAGTGTATAATTTGCAAAGAAATTATTGAAAAAAAAAACTATATGAATATGCAGTGTACGTATAGATATATATACGTGTACATACATGACGTATGCGGTGAAAAGAGTGTATAATTTGCAAATAAATTATTAAAAAAAACAAAAAAAATAAAACTATATGAATATGCAGTGTACGTATAGTATATATACGTGTACATACATTACGTATCATATATGTACGTATGTATGTATACGTGTCTATATATTCCGTTGATTCAATAAAAGAGTGGAAAAGGAAAAAAGTTTGGGACGAAGAATAATGTCCCATCTCTGGCTCAGTTTCTTTCAGTGGAAAGAATAGTTACTAATGAAAATAGAAGTAACCAAAGTCTCATTTTGAATTTGCATTGGCCGAAACCAATATTGCATAAGAAATTCACTATTCATCAATGGCACCATTGTTCCCTCACTCCATAAGTTCAGATAGAAAAAACACAAAAATAAAACACGCTAACAACAAAGGGTTTGGTTCACTCAGAGTTATTTTCATGCATGCTAATATATTGCATAGCTATCTTCCATCTTTTTAAAAAAAATTAAAAGTAATATTAAAATGACAGGCACCTTTCTTTACTTGTTTTGAGGTTGTTGGTAGAAAATCTATGTTGTCTTAAACTTCTTGCATATTCTTTTCCACCAAGATGCTTTCTTTCTTGAAAGAAACTAATTTTTGTTTGAAAAGATCTCTCTTTCGAGTTACTTTAAAAAATATTGTGTTTTTATTACTTCTCCAGAAAAAAAAAATTATGATATTTTTTAGTTTTATTTTTGTTACATTATATATTATAAGAATAAATAATATATATTTTTAAATATTTTTAACATTAAACTTCAATGTTTAGATTGGTATCTTATATTTTTAAAATACTGTATTAAGAGAATTTAAAATATAACATTTTACATTACTTTGAATTTTAATGAAAACTATAAATATTACAAAAAAACATAATTGTAAAAATATGATAAAAAAATATTGTGCTACGTATTTTGTTTATAAATCTTAAATTTTCTAATTCTGACTGTATTCGAATCTGCATTTGCTTCTTTCATATTCTGATTTGCACAGGTTTCTGCCATGTTATTGAGATTACGTGAGAAGTGAGAAGAAATGAAATTTAGAAAGTAATATATAAGAGACAATAAATGAAACTTAGAAAGTAACATAGAAGAGAGAAAAACTAAAACTTACTCCACAAGATGAAAAGAGTGTATAGTTTACATTTGAAGAAATGATTGAAAATAACAAAAGGAAAACTATATATGAATGCACAGTATATGTAGAGGTGTGTATATGTGTACATACATGACATATCATATATGTTCGTATATATTCATACGTACGTACATATATGTTTATATACGTACGTACATGTATGTATACATATATATACATCTATATACATATATGTACACATATAAAAATGTACATACATATACGTACATTCACGTACATATGTGTAATAGATTTTGTAGACTTTAATTTTGATACAAAGGATAAAGACAAGGTATGTATATGTATGTACGTACGTACATGTATATATACAAGGATGTATGTATATGTACGTAAGAATATGTATATATACTCAAATTAGCTACTCACAATGAGTGAGGTGATGTTCGAGAGTTTTGTTTTAGGTAGTGATTGGAATGCACAAATTACCTAAATGCGGTAAATCAAATTCTATTTTTTTGAAAATTCCAAGTACTGTGGCCAAGACAAACATTATTGCGCTACATACTATATGCATAAATCTTGAATTTCCTAATTTTGTCATATTCAGATATGCATTTGCTTTTTCCATGTTCAAATCTGCATTTGTTTCTGCCATGTTACTGAATTTACAGTCAGTGAGAAGAGAGAAGAAATGAGACTTAAAAAGTAATTAAGAAGATAAAAGAAATGAAACTTAGAGAGAAAAGAAGAACGGAAACTTACTTGACGCAATGAAAAGAGTGTATAGTTTGTGTTTGAAGAAATGATTGAAAAGAACAAAAGGAAACTATATATGAATGTGCAGTGTACGTATATGTATGTATATGTGTACATACACGACGTATCATATATGTACGTATATATACGTACATATATGTTTATATATATACGTATATGTATGTATACACATGTACATACATATATATACATATATGTACGTATTTTAATGTCTAAGAGACACGTGAAACAATTCATATGAACATTGCCCAACTTTGTATGGAAGGAGACACAATACATTTTTTGTTCATTCTCTGTTGAATGATGAGGAGTTAACATGGGAAGATTTGCAAAAAGAGATGTT
The DNA here is from genome assembly GCF_029865625.1 of Vigna umbellata. Classification (NCBI taxonomy): domain Eukaryota; kingdom Viridiplantae; phylum Streptophyta; class Magnoliopsida; order Fabales; family Fabaceae; genus Vigna; species Vigna umbellata. The sequence continues at coordinate 12,680,256 of NC_142165.1, read as the reverse complement.
GGAGAGATATGGAGGAACGAGGAAGAAAAGGAAGTGTTTATGATTAGTTGGCTTCTCTGAAGCAAATATGAAGGATTATATTATAAGTTTTGAATATTTAACTGCCCAGGTACCACGAGTGAATGAAAAACCATTTTTCTCGTACTTTAATCCTGGCTTGAAGGACGAAATTCGTGCAAGGATGCGAAACTTGCATGGTGCAAATCCTTTCTCATGGGAAATAATGATGAATGTGGCCTGTGCCATTGATGTGGATGTGTCAAGGAAAAATAGAGTGTGACAGGGAAGGAGTGAGCCACGTGGGGATGGTAGAACCCAATTGAGAAATTGACACATCTTTAGTGTGATGGGTAAAACAGGCCTAAGGCAGAATGAGGGTAACTGGGGAGGAATGAAGGAATATATATATATATATACACACACACAATTACACAAACTTAAATCAAAATGAAGGAATATATATATACAATTACGCAAACTTATTTTAAATGAAAAATAACGATAACATTTACGACTTTACGTATTATAGAATACATTAACTAAAATGTTTAGGAAGTATAAAGAGGAAACTATACTTAGACCGAACACTTACTTAGTAGCACACCAAGAGAAAATCGATCGGTCATTAACTGAAATTCTCCACAGAAGAATAATCCAGTCCAGACCGAATACCCAAGGATAACCGAACGGTCAATAAATGACTCTCGGTTGACAACACAGAATTACGCAATATACTGCAGACTTTAAAAATCAAAATCATATCTCAAACCATTTCCTCATCATTTAAAACTCATACATTCATACCGCCAAACATGCATTAATAACCATGCTTCATATTCATCCAACGATCAACAACCATTCAATCATCCAAACAAAGAATTATAATCAAATTATATAAGCTTCCCTTACCTCTAAGCGTAGCCGGACGTTCACAGTTTGTAGAGAATCGTTCACCACCAAAATTCTTAGAAGTGTGTTCAGAATGAGATGATAACTCATGCAACCATAAACTTGGTTTGCATGTACCAGAAAACACAGTGTTATGAGAGTGGTGAACTTACCAACTCAAACCAGCAACTTGATCGATGTAAAAGAAAGCTCTTGACACCAGGAAGACTTAAAAGTGATCTGATTGTTGATCAGGAGAAGGAAAATGTGAGAATTCTTAGAGAGAAGTAGGGGATTTGTAGAGAGAAGGAGGAGAGAATGAAAACTCATAAGGTTGAAGATGAAGGGTGCATGCAGAAAAGTGGCACGAAATTTGAAAGTTTAAGTTTTACTCCTACCGTCAAAACCGATCGTCCAATCTGCATCACACACATGTCTTCCACTTTCTGAATTTCAGTCCCCCTTGTACTTACACATGTAATCCACTAAGTTGGGGTTTTAAAGGTTCTGACATCTTATCTTTTTAATCATCGATTCCAGAATCATCTACATTTATATATAAGTTATCGTATAACAACACGAGTTATACAATCATCGTACAAACACAAACAAATAAGATGAACTATCATACTGAAGAACATTCAAAATTAAGATATATATATATATTTAAATTTTATAGCAATCAATTATGATACACTATATAAATGCCCATGTTTTTTAAATAGAAAATTAAGAAACTAGTTTAAGGTTTAATTCTTCATTACTAATGGTTGAATTAGTTGTAATAAATAAAAATTAAATAATTTAATATTATAATACAAAAAATGATAATTTGATGCTATTTTTAACATTCAAAATAAATATACAAATCTAAATAGCATGTATTATAATAATCATGGAATAAATTTATTTACAAAATACAAAAACTGAAAAACTAATATAATATATAATCATAGGAAAATAAGAAAGAAATTGATATATATGACTAAATATATATTTTACCATTAAATATAATTCATTTAAATTTATAAATTTGTTAAATATATATATTTCTTAGAATAAATTAAATTTGTTTTTTTAAATCACGTTTTGAAAAGTTTAATCCATCAGTTTGACCGTTTTTGACTGGGTTTGTTTCCAAACTTGTTCTTTGACTGGTCAAATCAACTAGTTTGATCCAATTTTCAAAACTATAATAAATACGATTATTATTCAAAATTTAAAGTTTTATTCAATTTTTAAATTTTAAAGTTGAAAATTCACAGTAATAAAAAATTATAATAATTACAACACAATTTGTCTATTGAATTATTAACTTATTCTTTTAAACCCAAGTATTTATAATTAGTTTAAATTTGCAAATTATAAATATGTTTAATATTTTGTTTTTTTTAATAACATATGTATGTTATCTACTATTTACTATTATTTCCTTTTTTTATTTTTGAAAAAAAAATAATGATATTTGCTTTCTCGCATTTCTCTAGTATGTTATTAATTATATTATATTAGTCTGATTTTATATTTATAAGGTATTGAGTAAAAAACTTGTCTGTCACACAATTACATGAATAATGGGAGAAGTAAAAAGACGAATAACAGACTTAATTATTTTTTTTTCATGTTATGGGAAAGCAATTTGTTATTTGTTTTTATTATTTCTGAATTTATGACATTTTCTTATTTATATACTATCCTTACATATATATATATATATATATATATATATATATATATATATATATATATATAAGTATTAAAATTATGACAATAAGACAAAGACATACGTAAACATTTATTAACTAAACACTTTAACTATTCAAATTGTTTAAGAAAAAAATTGAATTACATTACACGTTTAATGTTAAGATGTTAATGTTCAAATGTTTCAATTAAATAACAAAATAGATTTTACTTTGATTTAACTTTAGTTATATAAATTTTAATAACCAGAAAATAATATTGTAATGAATAAAAAATTATAAAATGATTCATTAAAATCACGTATAAGTTGTTCATTGAAAATAATTATATATTATTATATATAAAAATATTTGGTTTTAAATACCAATATAAGACAAAATTAACTAATATAAAATCAAATTATGTTTAATATCAGATAAATTTTAAAGATACGAAAAGTAATCCTTTATTATACAAAAATATTTAGATTTAAATACCCGCCTTTTTAAGGGATCGCGACATCTATCTTCTAACAAAAGTCAATTACAATGACCAATTCTACTTAAACATATATAAAATATTACTTGCATTTTTATTCTTTATTTGTTACTTCGACTAAATAAATCACAATTATTTACATTACATTTTTAAAAGTATTTTATTTTTCACATATAACTTTGCAAATCAATTATCTATCTTTTAATTGAATAAAAAGTATTAAAATTAATCCAACAAAATACAAATTCTTATTGGCTTACAAATAATGTTAAGAAACTTGTGTCATTGATGTAAGAAAGAGAAAACAGAAATGAGAAGAAGCAGCCATAGATACGTGAATCTTCTTAACCTTTCCATACAATCTACGTGCATTGAACAGCAATATCAAATGATTGAGGCTTCACCAAACCAAAAAACGAGGGTGACATGAATTGCTGTTCTAACCTTCACAGACAAAAACAAGTTCCACAAGCTTTTCAAACGTTTTGTACCAAATGCATGTCATTACATTTTCAATAGTAACTTTGCTGTTTTACCTACTATGCATGTTTTCTAGTAATCACACAAACACATATGCATGCTTCTCATTTCTCTACTACAACCATGATCACAGCATTGCTGTCATAAATATGACTTCATTTAATTTGAAGTTCAAATGAACGGTAGTTGGAAAATTAAAATCAAATCCTGTAACTGTTCATAGCATTGGGAATGCAATGCATAGGTAGTACAGAGCATAACATAACAAAGTCAAACGTTAATAAAACATCTCAGAAATGAAAAGGTGGTGATAATATATAAATAGAACTAGGAGTCAACGACAGGTTTTAATGAGAGAAGCAATTGCAATTTGACTACCGATGATTCTGTAATTGGTTTTGGAAAGTCAAATGATTCGAAGATGTGGGTGATCTAACTTGCTATTGGATTGTGGGAAGAGAAAAAGAAATGGAAATTTTGGAAGGAAATTTGTTTGACCAAAGGGATAATTCACACACATTCCAACGGCATTTAAAATTAGTGGCACACCGTGTGCTTGTGGAAAGATTTCAAAGAGATACCAAAAGCTCTCCATGGCGGTCACCAACATTTTAACCTACCTACTGTATTTATGTCAGGAGTAGCCAAGCTAAATATTATCTGGCACCATGTACAGAGCACTTGCAAGATGATATAAGCCAATACTATAAACGGCAACAAAAAGAAAAATAAAAAGGGAAGGTGAAGTTAATGCCAGCAGCGTGGTTAACCAAATGCTACAGTCAAAACTTCATCATGCACCCTTTTAATGACTCTATAAATATTCCCTGCTCATCCGCTCTTCATCACCGATAAACACTCTGACTCTTCTTCTTCTTCCTCTTTCATTTATTGTTCTTGCCTCCTTTTCTCCTTCTGAAACACATCTTAATCAACCAGTGTGAAAAAAGAGCATGGAGTTTCCAATGATGCTGCTGAGGCTTGCAGAGTGGGTGCTGTACCAGCTGCTTGCCAACTCTTACTATAGAGCAGCAAGAAAAATGAAAAGTTATGGGTTTCATTTCGGGTATTTGTCATCCAAACCACCCCCTCAACCTTCCTCTTTCCCTAGTGTTGTCAAATATGATTTTGAGAGTAGAGAGTCACAGACACTTGTGGCTTGTGACATTCATAGAGTCCTTTTGAGGTCCCATTCTTTCTTTCCTTATTTCATGCTTGTTGCCTTTGAAGGTGGCAGCATTTTCAGAGCATTCCTCTTGCTTTTGTCTTGTCCTGTGCTGTGGATTTTGAACCATGAGCTAAGGCTTAAGGTCATGACATTCATCACCTTTTGTGGGCTAAGAACAAATGTTATGGATAGTATATCAAGGGCGGTTTTACCCAAGTTTTATTTGGAGAATCTCAACCTTCGTGCTTACGAGGTTCTGGCCTCAGCAGGGTCTAAAGTTGTCTTCACGAGTGTGCCTAGAGTTATGGTGGAAAGGTTTCTTAAGGAGTATTTGAGCGTTGATGCTGTTGTAGGCACAGAGTTGCACACCGTTGGTTGCTACTTCAGTGGTTTGCTTTCTGGTTCTGGTTTACTTGTGAAGCACAGAGCACTGAAGGATTATTTTGGAGACACAAAACCTGATATTGGGGTTGGAAGTTCTGCTGTTCACGATCATCTTTTCCTCTCCCTTTGCAAGGTAAGTCTGAGGTTTACTCCTCTGTTTAATGACCCCAGTTACTGTTTAACTCTTGCGTGTTCAGCCCTCTTAAGGGCCTTACAAATCATAACAAAGAAGAAGACCATTTAAATTAAAAAGCAAATTTTGTCAAGTTTCATTGGCACAAAATACTGTAAATCTATTGCACTGATGTCAAGGTTTTGAATTGCAGTCACCATCACTATTTGTCACTGTAGATACAGCTAGGATTGTGACGATTGCGTTACATCAAAGGCAAAAAATTCCTTAGCATTGTGACCAAAGTCACTATCACAAACTGTTTTCATAATCTTGATACAGATTATAATTCAGTGGACACGTTTTTATCAAGTCTGTCTCAATGCATTAATAGTGTCTAATTTCAGCTACATGGACAATGCAGGAAGCATATGTGGTGAACAATGAAGAGAGCAAGAACAACTTTAGCTCAGTGATGCCAAGGGAAAAATATCCAAAGCCCTTAATATTTCATGATGGAAGACTAGCATTCCTGCCTACACCCTCAGCAGCTCTGTGTATGTTCATGTGGCTTCCATTTGGAATTCTTTTAGCCATTTATAGGATCCTTCTAGGCATTGTACTTCCTTATGGATGGGCATTATCATTAGGGGTTTGGAGTGGCTTAAATCTCCAAATCAAAGGGATTCTCCCTGAAAAGTCAGAGCAAAAGCAAGGGGTCCTCTATGTTTGCACTCACAGGACTCTTCTTGATCCTGTTTTCCTAAGCACATGTTTGGCAAAGCCTTTGACTGCAGTGACATACAGCTTGAGTAAGGTGTCTGAGTTGATAGCCCCTATAAGGACAGTGAGACTAACAAGGGACAGAAAAAAAGATGGTGAAACAATGGAAAGGCTTCTGAGAGAAGGGGATTTGGTGGTGTGTCCTGAAGGAACAACTTGTAGGGAACCATATTTACTGAGGTTCAGCTCACTTTTTGCAGAATTGGCTGATGAGATTGTGCCTGTTGCTATCAATACTCATGTGAGCATGTTCTATGGGACCACTGCAAGCGGGTTGAAATGCTTGGACCCTATTTTCTTTCTCATGAATCCAAGGCCTAGCTGTTACATTCAGGTTCTTGGAAAACTTCCCAGAGAACTTACATGTGCAGGAGGAAGATCAAGCTGTGAAGTCGCAAACTTTATACAGAAACAGTTAGCCGATGCTTTGGGATTTGAGTGCACCACACTCACGAGGAGGGATAAGTACATGATGCTGGCAGGGAATGAAGGGATTGTCCAACAAGACAAGAGGACAACAAAATGCTAATCACGATGTGGGACTTGGGTTACCACTAATCTTTTCTGATTTCATCTTGTACACTTTTTCTTTGTTGCCTAATTTATGTTTTTCTTTTGGTTAGATATTATAATTATGATTGTGAAATATGATACTGCATGATTTAAAAGTAAACTTAGATTGCAAATACAACATAAACACAAACATTATTGTGACCAAAATAATACATATTAATTAATGTGTTAAACATTTAAAACTTGTTTAGATTAATTCTCAATCAGTATTCAATATTCAACATTTATTTAAATAGACTTATTACTTTAAGGATGTGATTGCTTTGGAGAGAAAATGACATTTAGACTGTCAAATTTTTATTTAAAATAAAACTCATCTTCTAACAAAATATTATTACTGGGTAAATGAATCAAAATATTAAACAATCAAAACTATCATTAAAAAAAGTTTGAAGATACTAAAAAGTAAATATTTTACACATGAATACATATTTTTTAATCTTGAAGTGGTTATTGTATGTCTGAGTGCATAATAAAGTTGTACAAATAATCATTTGTTTAATATACATATAATATGTGGGGTTACAATTTCCTATGTAAACTTCTTTTCCTTGTTATCATTATCATTGGAAAACTCAGGCAAATATATGTATATGATGCTGACAGGTAGGTAGCCACATTAATTTTAATTATTCAAGAATTACACAAAGGATTTATGTAAATTACTTGGACAGGATTCAATATCATACACTAATAAGGTAATCCTTCATTACCATATTATAAATATTGCAAAATATTTTTCTAGATTCGAAATGGTAAAAAACAATTATTTAACATTTCTTTGTAAACAAACCGACAAGTTTGATTTGATACGGAATGCGGTCAAACATAATATATGAATAAGTGTTTATAAAATACAATAATTAATAATTTAGTTTTGGTAAGCTATTTTTGAGTTTTCCGAAAACTACCAACCTACCTAACAAAACTAACTTTTGCTGTAGACTTTAAATATGAATACAACGTTGTTGTTTCCATGCTATGGGTCACACGAATTAATGTTGTACTCGTGGTCAAGAGTTAATACTGTACTTTAACTAAAGTATCTTAAAAATGCATACAAAAATTATGATAGGGTTGTAAACTTTGATAGTGACGATTTTTTTAATAAAATTAAAATATAATTACGTATTTCTTTTCCATGAAACTATTATAAGGAAATTTCTTACCAGTGTTTGATATCTTTTTTTGGAAAACACCATGGATAAACATAAACGAGGGAAATCTACCTACCCATCTAAATTTTAAGAGTTTTAGAGCAGTGATTTTTTTTACAACAATTTTTAAGTTACTGCTATATTATTAATTTATTATATAATAATAACTTTCTTGCATATTTTAAAAAAAACTAAGGTGTTTTTAAACGCATGTATTTGTCATATAATAGTATTAACCATACTGCAACTACTACACGCATTAAATTCAACTCATACAGTTAATTTTTGTAACTCTCTGTATTTGGAAAATTCAGATAATTTTTTTCTTTGCGATAAATAATATAAATAACTTTTTAATTAAATTGAGATCATTTGTTGAAGATCAAATTTGTAATTTGATATTACTGGTGTCTCAATCAAAGCATGTATTTGTTTTGATCAGAAAACTACTTTTCAAATTGAATAACTTTTCAAAGAATTGTATGGACGTAATTAGATGAAGGAGTTTTATGTGACTTAGTCTCCAATGAGAAAAAATGATAATATAGAGAAAATCATAGGATTTCAGATTTACTATCACATAACTAAATTGAGTTTCTACGTAACTTTGTTGTAGCGACATGATTTGTGATGTCAATAACTTATGACATTAAAAGTAACTAATGGATTGAAAATTAAGCACTTAATTTTTTTATAGATATTATTTAATAAACAAATTAAAATTATCCATTAGAACATTTGAAATATTGTTTAGAATACTAGCTTATTTTATTTTATATAACTCTTTTGTTTATCAATTGTAACGATGATGTCATAAGGGGTGATGATCTTGCATAGAGACCTTTTCAAAATAAATAAGTTAAAAAGATAAAATATAATTACATATTCATGTTTTATTTATTTCATTTCTTGAAGTTATATATATATATATATATATATATATATATATATATATATATATATATATATATAATTGTCATCAAACCGAATGGTCATTTTATATAACAATTACACCGTCAACTTACGTTAAAGAATGATTATTATTAGGTGGATCGTAATTAAATTGTTGCTAATCCGAAATATATTATAAGATATATAAATATAAGTTTGAGGTAATAAGGTAGATAATAACATTTAATATATTAACTGCTAGAACTATTAAATTTTTATTGACTTTGATATTGGAGTGACTTTTTCAAGTAACTTTCAAATTTTAGCGAATGAACAACTACGACGAATGACTAGTTAAAAACAAGCTTTCAAACCGTCTAAATATTCACAATATAGTGACACATTAATCTCAATTAACGAATCTATATATATATTTGGTCTTTTTTCTTGTGAAGTTTAAACTTTTAGAAAAAATTGTAAATGTATTTGTGTACGATAAAGTTGAGATGTTTGTTAATTAATGTAATTATTAAAAAAATATATTGATTATACAAGATAACTAAAAGCAGGACATGTATTTTATTATAACATTTTTTATTCTTATTTTGAGAGAGGTGTTTATGAATGTAAAATTTAATTTCTAAATATAAAAGAAAAGCACAATAATAATTATTTCGCGGCAAAAAAGGGAGGGCGAATTGATAATTCTAAAGTCTACTCCATTTCTAATCAATATTTAAACCTAGCTTGGACGTGAAATTATAATACACCATGAATTTAATTTTTTTTATAATAACTATTTTCAAATATACTACACCGATAAGAAGTATATTTAACTTAATATATTTATATATACTCTAAACATAATCTTATTTTAATTTTTTCCCCTCTGCAAATGACATAGATGGTCATTGACATGTGTTTCTAGAAGGTGGTTGTTCAGGTCACTACTCGTGAAGGTAAAGAGGGTTGTTGGTTGTTTTGTGTAGTGACTGAAAAAGTTAACCACTGCAGTGGTTAGAATATGGCATTGCACTGTTTATCCTCTTCCTTCTCTGCATGCAGTTCAATTTGTGGGAATTCACCAAACTCATCCACAAGCATCAATTTTAATTATTGTTATGGCTACAAAGTTGTATGCCACAAACACTATGAGTAGGGGACCTATGCCTTCTGGGATATCAGTACATGGCATGTGAACAAATTCCTATGGTCAGAACCAAAGTTCACACCCTCCACTATGCACACTGTTTAATCAATCTGTGTAAAACAATCCATTAAGGAAAAAAACAAAGCTATTTTAGTTGTCCAAATTGTTCTGTCATGCTGATATTTTATATATACGTAATCATTACTCTTTGCTTTTCAAGTTTCTAATTTATCTGTAAAGAAAACATACCAGAAAAATGTTTGTCTTTGACTGTGTCACTGTGTAGATAAGACTTTTGAGTTTTTGACAGCAAAATCTGATCCTGATCTATAAGATTAAACAGATAAGCCAACTTCAAAGATATGTTTTTTTTTTTCTTCTTAATTCTAACAGTTCAACAGAGAAATGTGAACAACACAGAAAGTTAAATAAAAAAGTATGTACAGCAAGAAATGTATATCTCTACAAATGTCCATCATCTTAAGTTGCCTTTTCTCTGTACCATGTTTTTCTACCATTTATGCGCTGTTGATGGCCATGCAGCTACTATTTGCTTTTTGTGTCTCCCAAAAAGCCTGTAAAAGGGCAAAATTTGTTTGCTCAGAGCAGCAGTACATCCAACTCCCAACCATTTTAGAGATAATTTCTTTCCAAAGATGAAACTATCCACAGAATGACACAAATATCTGCAAAGCTATTTAATGTGTCAGATGATGCAGCAGAGGTAGAGGGGTTTGTGGGCACTGGCACTGAACCAAACACGTTTGCTCCGTTTGAGTTTGTTGTGTTCAACACTGATGTACTAGTGCTGCAGTTTCAAACACCAAGTTAGTAACTGTATGATAATATTTTCTCTTCCAACTGTGCTAGCAACATAATGAATAACAAATGAAACTATATCTGCATACTAAAAAGAATAAATAAATGAAAGTATATATAATTATATGTGAGCAAGGAAGGGCCACCTAGTGAATGGATATTGACATGCCCCAGTACCTGCAAAACAAGTAAATGCATTCATCAAATGTTCTCAACAACCAAATAATACTGAGGTTTATAGCGTGTTGTGCGCTGGAAATAAAACAAAAAATGTCCATCATCTTTAAATGTACATGATTTGTGCAGTACTAGATGAAGGTGTTGCAAGGTGGATACGTGAGAGGTGGGAGTGATTATAATAAATCTATAATTGGTTAAATATGATTAAAAATAATCATTTTTCCTAGCCAATTAGTTCATGTACTTTGTCCAAAACATGATGTTACTTCATTTTGAATTCACAGTTGAATATGCACATTTAATGAAAAAATTGTGATAAACAGCAATACTTAGCTTATGTTTTTTTTATAACAGTTGTTTATGCACATTTAATGAAACAATAAATCTTTGTGACAATACATAAAGGAGGCTTTGAAGAAGCTGCTTCGAAAAAAGTTGAAAAAAAGCTTGACTTTTGCATCACTCAAATGGTTTTAGCTCATGCATCCCCAACCTGAAGTCACAGTCTACAATCTATTGAAAGAACCAATAAAATAAGTTTCTTCTTTTTCTAGTCTGTTCAAAATGAAACCGAAAATCATGAACAGGGATGTGCCTGATTACCAACCTAAGTGACCGACCCTACAATCCTACATGTCTGTGAATCAATTTGGCAAACACTTCATCTACAAACTTTCTGGTCTCCTTTCCTTCTATAATAATACTATCATTTACCTGTAAAGTTCACCTTTTTATGTTGGAAACAAAATATATTCAAGGGTAATTTTTATTTCAACTTTTAATTTACCCAACAGCTTGGCCATACCTCAGGACTTGTTTTAAAATTAAAATGCATGTAACATGATTGAAAAGATTCACAAGGAGAGTCATAGCAGCAAAAAGGCTTACTTGGGTTAGTGCTAATGATGACAGCAGTTCCACCAAAATTGCAGCTATTTGGAACAGGATTCTTTTGATAGTACTTATTGAAGGCATAAGAAGCATGGTCTCTGATGGAATTTGGGTTGTAGCAGCTTCCACCAGGTTGAATTGCAGAGCAATCAGCACCACCATAGCCACAGGCATAGTCCAATGCAACTTGCAAGGTAGTTTGTGAGGCAGTTGGGCTAGCAATGCACCAGCTTGCACCTGAAGACAACGGGGAATTCACGGTGGTTGGCGTGGTAAAAGGGAATGTGGAGGGTGGAGAGACAGTGTCTGGATTTGAATTGGGATTGAGGAATGGAGATGTTGAAACGGTAGGGTTGGTGGGAATTAAGTTGGGAATGGTAGGAATGGGAGTGGTAATATCCCTCTGAACTGTAGAAATTGAGACAGTGAATTCTTGTTTCCCTTGGTCATGTCCTAGTACATTCACATGTCCAGGTACTTCCTTCACTGTCCTACTTGAACCTGTGTTTGAAATGACAATCGAGTTACTTTTGTTCTGTACTACTTTGTCTAAAGCATGTGAACACAGAAATCAAACATACATTTGAAATCAGTTTAAGCCTTTTCTGTTTGAGGAGCAAAAAAGTATAGCTGGATTCAAATTTTGCCTATAAGGCCAATGCATTTATTTACCCAGTATGGAAAACAAACCTGTCTGTCATGCTATTCATCAGAAAAGTTGTGGAATTTTTTATTCAAACAAGCCAGTGGTTATATTTAGGCCCTTAAATCTCTCTGTTAATTCAAAAGGCAACAACTTGGAATAGGGCATCTATGTGGGCAGTTAAGGACAGGTAGGGTATCCTATGTACAGAGAGGCACACAGAAGTCAATGCAGTTGGGCCCTTTGTATCTTTCCAAGAAACGGTGGAACGGGAGAAAGGTTGGATGCAACTGTCCTGTGTGAAATCCCAGAAAAAAATGAGCAAGAAAAGGACTCGTTTAAATTTTTCTATGGTGTGCGTGGCTCTATAATTGCTGGAACAGGCATTTAATGGAATAATACAAGAGACAATATTTTGATCCAGGGAAATTATTATCCACAGAAAAGTTGGAAACTGAATTAGTGAACTAGATTCCAACAGAAAGAAGCCAGGATGGAGTAATCAAGGAGAAAAAGTGATCTGCACCGAATCAGTCAACATGTATATCCATACTGATACTGGTTGAACTGAAAAACAAGAAGAGAATAAAGCAATAGAAATACCAAACTTGAGAGAAAGAAAAGTGCTTTGTGGTTTCAGAATTCAAAACATGTTCAAGGGGTCCAAAAGAATATTAAAGAGAAAAGCACAGCATAGTGCAAAAGATAAAGAATAAGAAATTGAAAACAGAACGAAAATGAGAGCCAAAGACAGTGAGAAGCAAGAAACAATATCTTAAAACGGAAGCAACCGAGCTACATTTTCGAATAGAACCATCAAAGCTTAACCAAAAACAGAATGAGAGAGAAGACAGAAGAACTATAGAACAAACCAGATAAAGGGGATTGATTACCTGAACAGAGTAATTGACACAGCAGGAGAGATATTGCACAGTAAAACACAGTTCTTTGCATATTTGATTTTACTGTTCAGCTTCTTCTCTAGCACCTGCTCGCCAATGTAGCTCCCCAGTTATAGCAGTTGTTCCTTTGAACGAATGAAAGAGAAAGGAAGATATGATGAAAGATGGTAAATGGTCTGTAGAAGTAAAAAGGGAAAATGTTTGTTGTGTGGGCTAATGATGCAAGTAAAAGTATATATAATAGTGGAAGAGTATGTGTGGTTGTTAGAGACAAAGGAGTGGATTTAAGAAAGAAAAGAGGGTGTGTTTGGTGAGGGAGAGAGTTAAGAGAAGGAGAAAAAAGGTGGAGAAGAAGAAGAAGGTTGAAAACGAAGTAAAGGAAGAATTGTTTGGAATAGACTATGTTTGTGGGTTTGTAAGTGATGATTGTAATGATGGGGCTTATGTGGCTTTCTCTTTTTCTATTCTACTCCTTTTTACTGTTGTGTATCACTTATTCTAATCCTTCTTCTTCTTATACTAATCTTTTTCTCCTTTATTCTTATCAGAATATAAAATCTGACAATATTGGTAGTGGTTTATTTTGTAATTTGCATTTTGCTTTTCTCTCTTGTCTTGACACTGTGTTCCTGCATGAAGGGAAAATTAAGAAAAGGATTGGTTTGAGTTGTGATGTTTTTGTTTGCAACGAAGGTTGTTGTTTGAGTGTGAGTTCTACGTGGAGGAGGGAAAGTGTATAACTTATTATTACTGCCATTTGATTGTACTATCAGCTTTTTTTTCATCATTTTGTGCTTTAACTGATTCCATATTTGTTGTAAAGAACGGTGGGCATGATGTTGCAGCCCAACCCATGTCCCATGTTAGTCCATCACCATAAAAGTCTAAAACTTTCTTCAAGTGAAAACTATTTCTGTCTCAGTCACTGAATTCCCACTACAAATTAGTTGTGTGACACAAACTTAGCCAACGTTATTTGCAATATTTGTTAATTTTACCACAATGAAATAGATATATTTTTTTAGGCTTAAATGTTTACTTCGTCTCCATTTTAAGAGGTGAATTTTTATTTAGTACCTAATTTTAAAAATGAAGACATTGGATCCCTATGTTATGAAAAATATATGAATAAGGTCCACAAAGAAAGAACAAGTTCAATAAATCATCAAAGAAAAAAATGAACAAAAGATAGAAAAAGCTAGACAGCAGAAAAGATAAGAGAAAAAATACGGCCACATCAGCATGGACTTAACATTGTTGCTGTCAACTTAACAGACAAGACCTTATTCATACACTTTTCATAAAATCGGGACCTAATATTTTTATTTTTAAAACCGAATATTAAACAAAAATTTACGTGTTAACATGATAATGAAATAAGCATTTAACCCTATTTTTTTAAATCAGATTACAGGACGGAGAAGTTATAGACGTTGATGTGGGTGGAAATCAAAGTGATTTGACAAAATGGCCTAAAAAGTTAGCATGGAGGATGCCCTATGCCGCCAGACTTTGTTCACACAACATCGCAACCATAGTTTGTTAAGCTACTTTAACACAAATTATGGCATTAAATTGGGTTGCAATGTTAAAGTTAGTTGAAGGGACATGATCAACTAAAAGACAAATAAACTTATCATGTCAATATTATTCTAACTTCATTTATGGATAATACTCTATCTTTTTAATTGGGTATAAAAATTTGGGGGAGAATATATATATATTTACTATCATCTCGTACTAATCTTTTCGTCTTCATTTAAATTATTAAAATATCTATAATTTATAAAATAATATAGTAAAAACATACGTGTATATATATTTTAACATCTTTTCATTTATTAAGTAATATAAAAAAATATTCTTTATTTTTTTATTGTTTATTTTATTTGAAAACTACTTTTAGTTTGTTAAAATAATTTTTATTATCTGAATAGGTAGTCAAAAAATGTTTTCTTATATTTCTAACATATTTTTCATTTTGTCATATTTTTAATTATATATTTGT
The DNA here is from genome assembly GCF_029865625.1 of Vigna umbellata. Taxonomy (NCBI): domain Eukaryota; kingdom Viridiplantae; phylum Streptophyta; class Magnoliopsida; order Fabales; family Fabaceae; genus Vigna; species Vigna umbellata. The sequence goes on along the minus strand of NC_142165.1, from coordinate 12,665,046 downwards.
TTATTTTATCTAATTATGTATATTGTTTATAAGACACATATTTAATTTTTTTTTAATATTTTTATTTTTTGTTTATTCTTTATATAATTATTTTATTTTCTAATTCATTATTATGAATGTAATTATATCACTATACTTGTATAAAAAAATTATTTATTATAATATAATAATTTAATGTCATTTTATGAGTCTTGTTTATTATCTTTCAACATATATTAAAGCTCAAAAAATAAAGAATTCATGTTAAATTTTAATTATTATTAGTTTATTTTTTGTTTTTTTTGTGTGCGGTGTATTTTAATTTTCATTAGTATGTATGTAAAAATGATTTCATTAAAATTTAAAAAATGAGAGAAAAAGGACATTTAAGATATTTTTAAATTTAAATATTTGTTTTTTTTAACTTTTTAAGTATATTTTTAAATTTTATCAACAACTTTGTTTCATTAATGTTTGAAAATTTAATAAATATTTTGGTTCTTCAAAATTTTATTGATATTTTAATTTGAAATATAAATAATTATAATTTTTTTTTTCCTAAATATTAGTTGTACAAAGTTCAAATTAGCAACTCTAATGGACGTGTTCTTATTGAATAATGAAGAGGCTTTTTTAACGTTGTTTCAAATAAATAAGATAATATTGTTTTGGTTTCTAATATATAAATTGTTTTTTTTTCATTTAAGGAAATATAGTATATATAGTTTTGGTTTTTATAAATAACGATAAAAGTGTGAATTCTTTTTAAATTTAAAGGAAATTATTTTTAAGAATAAAAAACAAATATATTTCTCTTTACAGAATTTGAATTAACTTAAAATAACATTATAGTCATTGAAGGTCTACTGATATGGATTGGTTTAATAGATTAAAGAATTATGCTACTATCTCTTGCTCACCCAAAAGAAACACTTTGTTATGAATCTGAGAAAATCTGCGCACATATATTATTTGATGGAGCCCTTGCAGATATTTCTCATGTTCTTCTGACACGGTGTCTCAGTAACGGTAATGTTAGCATTTTTTTCTCAATTTTTATTTTAATTGATACATTTTGATTGTTAATTTAATTATGAATAGTTAATTACATTATCTTTTTGTAGAAATTAAGGGTCCGTGTCATCGTCATCATCATCTTCTTCTGTTTCAGAGTGTGGTGGTGACCACACAATGTCAACTCTGTGTTCTGCACTTCCACCGTCATCATCACCCTCCATAGCAAACTTCATCTCTGACCACCCATGCCTCACCATGCTCCAAAACCAATGCTTCAACATGAAAGACCTCCAAAAGATACACCCCCACATCATCAAAACTGGCCTTGCTCTTGACCACATTGCTGCAAGCCGTGTTCTCACTTTCTGTGCCTCTTCATATGGTGACATCAATTATGCTTACTTGGTCTTCACCAGGATTCCAAACCCAAATCTTTATTGTTGGAACACAATCATCAGAGGCTTCTCTCGGAGCCCGACCCCTCAGTTTGCAATTTCTCTTTTTGTTGATATGTTGTATTCTGCTGTTGAACCCCAACGGCTCACTTACCCTTCTGTTTTCAAGGCTTATGCTCAATTGGGTGCTGGCCATGATGGAGCTCAGCTTCATGGAAGGGTTGTAAAATTGGGTCTTGAAAAAGACCAGTTTATTAGTAATACTATCTTGCACATGTATGCTAATAGTGGGCTGATGAGTGAGGCTAGAAGGGTGTTTGATGAACTTTTGGAACTTGACGTGGTAGCTTGCAATTCGATGATTATGGGGCTTGCTAAGTGTGGGGAAGTTGATAAATCTAGGAGGCTGTTTGATAATATGCCTACAAGAACAGCAGTTACTTGGAATTGTATGATTAGTGGATATGTAAGGAATGGGAGGCTAATGGAGGCATTGGAGCTTTTCCGCAAGATGCAGGAAGAAAGGGTTGAGCCTAGTGAATTTACAATGGTGAGCTTGTTAAGTGCTTGTGCCCATTTAGGAGCACTTCAACATGGGGAATGGGTTCATGATTATATAAGGAGGTGTAATTTTGAGTTGAATGTCATTGTTCTCACTGCAATAATTGATATGTACTGCAAGTGTGGATCTATTGAAAAGGCTATTGAAGTGTTTGAGGCATCACCCACAAGAGGATTATCGTGTTGGAACTCCATCATAATAGGACTAGCCATGAATGGTCATGAGAGAGAAGCCATTGAGTACTTCTCTAAGCTTGAATCCTCAAATTTAAAGCCAGACTGTGTCAGTTTCGTTGGTGTTTTAACTGCTTGCAAATATCTAGGAGCAGTAGAAAAAGCAAGGGACTATTTTACCCTCATGATCGATAAGTATGAGATTGAGCCATCAATAAAACACTACACTTGCATGGTCGAAGTGCTTGGTCATGCTGCGCTCCTAGAAGAAGCAGAAGAACTAATAAAGGGTATCTCTATAGAGGCAGATTTTATTATATGGGGATCTTTGCTTTCATCTTGTAGGAAGCATGGGAATGTAGAAATTGCAAAACGAGCTGCACAAAGAGTTTTTGAGTTAAATCCGAGGGAAGCCAGTGGCTATTTACTTATGTCCAATGTTCAGGCTGCATCCAACCAATTTGAAGAGGCATTGGAGCACAGAATTTTGATGAAGGAAAGATTAGTAGAGAAGGAACCAGGATGCAGTTCAATAGAACTACATGGAGAGGTTCATGAGTTCTTGGCAGGGGGAAGCCTACACCCCAAAGTTCGAGAAATTTACTCTCTACTGAATAACTCTGGTTTTGCACTTCAAGATTGAATATCTCCGAAGTGATGAATTTGTGAAATTTAAAAACCAAGCTGTATGCAAGGAAATAGCTTTGATGCAAAGAAGAGTTACAATACAATGTATGAGAATCTCACAATCGAACCGAACATCCAGTTTGCTTGTCAATACCCGGGGATTTATAGTTTGATCAGGGGCAAAAAGTGCCTATATTTCATTATTGTTATACTATGTCTTCCCAAATTATTCCAGTCATATTTGGTTATTTTGATTACAATAGTGATTTGTTTTTTCTTCAGCAATTAGAATACCGGTGTCTGTTAGTACTTGTACAAATTTGAATATAGGTCTGTCTGCAACGCTGACCTAAGCATAAGGTGATCCGAATCCTTATTTTAGGTCTCCAGAAAAAGGAAAGTTATTCAGTATTAATACTTATTCAACTTTTACTGTTACCTGGTTTAGTCTAGTGGTATCTAAAGTAATTTTTTTTTTCGTTGGTGATGGGGGTTTGAACCTGCTAGACTTGCTAGTCTTAATTTCTGTGCTTCATGCATGTTTTTGCTTCGAAGTTCTGAAACCAAATTCAGCAGTAAAAAGTATTAACTCTGAAAAGTAGATCTTATTGTATTGAAAATCATAACACTCACTAATCTGCTAAAATAATTGTATTGTTAATACAGTAGAAGAAGCATTAAGCATATGATCTTGTTAAGCACCATCAAGCTTAGAAGACCCCTTGCTTGTACAAGATCCTGAAAATATAATACCTACACTACGGTGCATTGTATGGATGTAAGACAACAACTGACCAAGAGTGTGGTAGGTTTCAGGTTTTTGACAAGTTCCGCCCTGGTGCCCAAGAGTATATCTCTTGGGGCATTGTACCATTCATGAGCAGGTTCTGTGGCATTGCATACAAGTCAGAGATGTCAAGATGGTGGGTGCGTCCATTTTGGTAATGCTGATTCTGCATTGCAGCAGAGAGTTCATCATCTTCCAAAGGCAGACGATCGAAAGTAGCATGCATGAATGATGCAGCCATGATTACAAGAGGGCCTGAGGCAATCAAAGCACCAACCACAGCACCTCCCACAACTTGCCCTTGAGCACCTGCCAAGTAAATTGTGAGGCCTGTGATCCCTGGAGGGGCTGGTGGGGGAAGGATTGACCCCAGCAGGGACAGAATCTCAAACCTACCATGAAGGGTCACAATGGCACCGGATGACCCTGGTTGGCGCAGTGTTACATTTGTTACACAGCCTGTTCCATTGAGTATATAAAGGCCACGTTGCTTTCTCCTTGCAAAGTTCAATAAACATTCATTCACATCACAGCCTGAACTCACTTCCATGGCATGAGCCTTCAGTGCATTGGCGCTTTCTCTGGTGACAATTATTGGTGGTTTAGGCTTGTTTTTTGAGCCGGCTGGCCGTCCACGTGGCCGCCTTAAGGTGTCCCCCTCTGCTGCAGAAGAAACAGGTGAAACTGCTTTTGGGACTTTTGGAGTTATTACAGTGACATCAATGCCAGACATGTTTGAGTTCCCCTTGTCTTGTTCTTGCTTTCTATCCATTTCACCAAACAGAAGCACTTTGAGGCAAATGTGAAGTAACAAAGAGGAAATCGCTCTCTTCTGCTTCATAGAAAAGCTTAAGTAGTCGAATTATGAGAATAAATTTTATAGGACCCCAAAAGAATGATTGTTTTGTAGGAAGGAGTTAAGTAATACCAACCAACAAAAAATTGTTGTTTTATGCATTACTCTGCCTAATTCTGACTAACTTGGCTCATGTCAATTGCCTTCCTCAACAGATATATCTTGCCATATATATAATTATTACACTTTACTTCTCAATCTTACCCACCTACACCATCTTTCTCGCATATGACTGTGCTTTTTCTTTATCAAACTCTCTACACTTTTTCTGTTACGTAGCAGAACACTAGAAGCATGGTTGGAAG